>NC_088909.1:36945534-37262457 GCF_037157495.1 Lathamus discolor | reverse complement strand
GCATTTAAGATTTTAATTACTATGTTTAATGAATATATCTTTTGTATTGAAAGATGCAGAGCAGTGATCTTCCTGAAATATATATCTATTATTCCTAGATGCGACCTGAATTTTCTTTTGTAGTTTGAGCTGTTCACTGTACATACCATTCATGCTACTTAGGTTTCTGCTCCTTTATTGGATGACACTATTTTTTAGCAACAGAACAATGAACAATTAGCATGTCATAGCAATACACTTTCTAAAAATGTCTGACAGTATTAGACTTGACACCTTGGCACTTGTAAGCATTTGCAGAGTCATAATCAAAACATAGAGTATATACTATATATTGCCAAGAACAGCATAGAATGAAATCAGGGCTTTTATTCACTACTGATAAACAGAGCTTTTTCATTATATTTGTTGCTGATGTTTAACCATTTGACTAACTCTCACAGAAAAGGCTACATGTTTAAAATGGGTAAATGGTGAGGTGGGACAAGTTCACACACATGGCATAGAGTTAATTTGTGGAGCTCAGTGTTACCAGATATTACTGAAGGTAGTAAGATACAAAAAAAGATGTGATGCTTATGAATAAAAATGGTGTATATAGCTACATTAAGCCAACTAGCATAAAATTAAAAGGGCAATCAATCTACATGATACAGATCATAAAATAATTACTGGTTTCTGTCAGGAAGAAATTTAGCCTCCTATATAGATGCATCAAACAACAAGAGGTATAATTGATATATAGATATATAGAATCATAGAATCATAGAATAGTTAGGGTTGGAAAGGACCTTAAGACCATCTAGTTCCAAACCCCCTGCCATGGGCAGGGACACCTCACTCTAAACCATCCCACACAAGGCTTCATCCAACCTGGCCTTGAACGCTGCCAGGGATGGAGCACTCACAACCTCCCTGGGCAACCCATTCCAGTGCCTCACCACCCTAACAGGGAAGAACTTCCTCCTTATATCCAATCTAATCTTCCCCTGTTTAAGTCTGAGCCCGTTACCCCTTGTCCTGTCACTACAGTCCCTAATGAAGAGTCCCTCCCCAGCATTCCTATAGCCCCCCTTCAGATACCAGAAGGCTGCTATGAGGTCTCCACGCAGCGTTCTCTTCTCCAGGCTGAACAACCCCAACTTCCTCAGCCTGTCATCGTACAGGAGGTGCTCCAGTCCCCTGATCACCCTCGTGGCCCTCCTCTGGACTTGTTCCAACAGTTCCATGTCCTTTTTATGTTGAGGACACCAGAACTGCACACAATACTCCAGGTGAGGTCTCACAAGAGCAGAGTAGAGGGGCAGGATCACCTCCTTCGACCTGCTGGTCACACTCCTTTTGATGCAGCCCAGGATACAGTTGGCTTTCTGGGCTGCGAGTGCACACTGCTGGCTCATGTTCATAGACCAGCACCCCCAAGTCCTTCTCTGCAGGGCCGCTCTGAATCTCTTCTTTGCCCAATCTGTAGCTGTGCCTGGGATTGCTCCGACCCAGGTGTAGGGTGTAGGACCTTGCACTTGTCGTGGTTGAACTTCATCAGGTTGGCATCAGCCCATCTCACAAGCGTGTAAAGGTCCGTTCTTCAGAAAAATCTTACGTTGACCTCTCATAGGCAAGAAACAAAACACTAAGGTAGTAAGGTTATTACTTAAAATTCTCAACAAGTAGTCAAAATAATAAAAAAATGAGAAATTTCGTTTCACTTAGCTTGGAATCTCAAAAAACCTAGTCTGGTAATTTTCCAAGATCGATGAAGCTTTATAGAAACAGTAATTGCTGAAAACTCCTCGATTTGTTTCCTCTTTCATTTTCTGATATATTTTATGTAAATCTGACCACAGACTAATGGTGTACACTGTATTCTTTAAGGTAATACACTAAGGCAAATAAATACACAATGCAGATCGAACA
Organism: Lathamus discolor; assembly: GCF_037157495.1. Lineage (NCBI taxonomy): Eukaryota > Metazoa > Chordata > Aves > Psittaciformes > Psittacidae > Lathamus > Lathamus discolor. The sequence continues at coordinate 37,260,546 of NC_088909.1, read as the reverse complement.
AGTCAGAACTAGAGCTTTCCTCATACCAGCTAAACAGCACGTGGCTCACCACTGCAGTATGTTAGAGGAAGGAAAGCAACACATTCACAGCTTTTTGAAGTATTCAACTCTTCCTTGACAGTCACAGTCATGTGTGGTTATTTTTTAATTATGGAATCTCTCTTTCGCTCATGGCAGCTTCACCCTATGGACAGATACAAATATATACATACACAAATGTGCAAGGGAGGAATGAAAAGAAAGAATACATCTAGGGTTGAGATTCAAAATCATAATAGAGTTTGTCTGCCACAAACAATAGACATATGACAAAGCAATTTTACAGCTTCTTAATGAGATCCCAAGGCAGTTTTCTTGAGCTCAAAACTGAAAATGTCAAGTAGATTAATTCAAACTCTTGCTGCTCACCAGGAACCTTCTGGGGTTGCTTATAAAGAGGGTGGGGCCGCACTATAGTGATATGGGGCACCCAGAGGAACACGAAGATTGTTATAGAGTTCAACTTTGATTAGCAAGATCACAATAAATAGCACACAAGCATACAGTAATTCACCATTTGAAGATATATTTCACTTAGAATCTTTTGGTATGTTCAACAAACTCAAGTATGTTTTTTCTTGGAATAGTGGATATCAAATATTAATAACAGAGGGTTTTCAACCCTGAAGCCTTTCTGACTATAATCTTATCTATACACTTTTTCATAGAAAATGAATAAAATATTTGGTGTTTATAAAGGTGAATCTAGCTGAGAAAATTGGTCCCACAAACCTCCTGGCAGTCTTGCTTTTCATTTACAATTGACAACCCATCTCCAGTTCCAGTTCAGTCAGCTCAAAGCTCGGCCTATGCTGTGGATTTTTTTTTTTGCAATTCCACCTTGGGCAAATGATCAACAAAATCACCCTGCTCTGAAAATGTGAGGAAATAAAGGTAGCATGCTTTACTTTTTCTTCATCTCTTTCCACACAGGTGCTAGAGATTAGATATGTCAGTTTACTGAAAGATCAGTTTATTGCAGGCTTGTACTTCAAGCTCTTGAGTTGTGACTCTTGCAGCAGAATGACAATGAAATTTCTAATTGCTGTATAGAATCATAGAATCATAGAATACTTAGGGTTAGAAAGGACCTTAAGACCATCTAGTTCCAAACCCCCTGCCATAGGCAGGGACATCTCACACTAAACTATGTCCCCAAGGCTCTCTCCAACCTGGCCTTGAGCAAAACCAGGGATGGAGCATTCACAACTTCCCAGAGCAACCCTTTCCAGTGCCTCACCACCCTAACAGGAAAGAACTTCCTCCTTATATCCAATCTAAACTTCCCCTGTTTAAGTTTTAACCCGTTACCCCTTGTCCTGTCACTACAGTCCCTAATGAAGAGTCCCTCCCCAGCATCCCTATAGGCCCCCTTCAGATACCAAGAGGCTGCTATGAGGTCTCCATGCAGCCTTCTCTTCTCCAGGCTGAACAGCACCAACTTTCTCAGCCTGTCTTCGTACAGGAGGTGCTCCAGTCCCCTGATCATCCTCGTGGCCCTCCTCTGGACTTGCTCCAACAGTTCCATGTCCTTTTTATGTTGAGGACACCAGAACTGCACACAATACTCCAGGTGAGGTCTCACAAGAGCAGAGTAGAGGGGCAGGATCACCTCTTTTGACCTGCTGGTCACGCTCCTTTTGATGCAGCCCAGGATACGGTTGGCTTTCTGGGCTGTGAGCACACACTGCCGGCTCATGTTCATTTTCTCATTGACCAACACCCCCAGGTCCTTCTCTGCAGGGCTGCTCTGAATCTCGTCTCTGCCCAGCCTGTAGCTTTGCCTGGGATTGCTTTGGCCCAGGTGTAGGACCTTGCACTTGTCGTGGTTGAACTTCATGAGGTTGGCATCAGCCCATCTCACAAGCGTGTCAAGGTCCCTCTGGATGGCATCCCTTCCCTCCAGCGTATCAACCGGACCACACAGCTTGGTGTCATCGGCAAACTTGCTGAGGGCGCACTCAATCCCACTGTCCATGTCAGCGATGAAGATGTTAAACAAGATCGGTCCCAACACCATTCCCTGAGGGACACCACTCGTTACTGGTCTCCAGTCAGACCTTGAGCCAGTGACCATAACTCTTTGTGTGCGGCCGTCCAGCCAGTTTGTTTTCCCGCCGAGTGATCCACCAGTCAAATTGATGTCTCTCCAATTTAGAGACAAGGATGTCTTGTGGGACAGTGTCGAATGCTTTGCACAAATCCAGGTAGATGACATCAACTGCTTTACCCCTGTCCATCAGTTCTGTAGCCCCATCACAGAAGGCCACCAAATTGGTCAGGCAGGATTTCCCCTTAGTGAAGCCGTGCTGGCTGTCACCAAGCACCTTGTTGTTTTTCATGTGCCTTAGCATGCCTTCCAGGAGAATCTGCCCCAAGATTTTGCCAGGCACAGAGGTGAGACTGACCGGTCTGTATTTCCCCGGGTCATCCATTTTCCCCTTTCTGAAAATGGGGGTTATATTTCCCTTTTTCCAGTCGTCGGGAACTTCACCTGACTGCCATGATTTTTCAAATATGATGAACAATATGTATCAAGGGAAACAAACAGACAAACAAAGATATAAATTTAGACTTTCCAACATGATAATCTAGAGGATCTATGATGTTCTAACATTGGTTTTTGTAGATACAGAATATAATCACTTCTACACACCGTATGTCACAGATATCTCCAACTACCAGAGAAGTCTGAAAGTCAGTCAGCAGCAGAAGAGATTTCTGGTTTAGAAGAGCTGTTTTCATGCACAGTGCTTTTGTCTAATGATGACCTGAATGAAATGCAGTTCAGTGATTTCTCTCTAGTCTGGCTTGTTAAGCTTCTAATATCCTGATTTGTTTCCAACACATTCTGTTTGACTTTCCAGCTGTTTGATCTGTTTTGCCTCTCTCGTGTTTTGTTTTCCCTGTGGTCCTTTCTAGCCTTTTTTCGATTTGTAGTTCTGAATGCTTTCACACCACCCCCAAAATTCACTAGATTTTCAGGTTACTTCAAGGAAGGATGATCTCAAATACATACTGTTCTTTCTGCTCTAAGCACACCAAGAGGCAAATTTTTAGTACAATGCTGTCCTGGGTTCAGCAGTAGCAGTCATTTTTCTCCTTCTTAGTAGCTGGTGCAGTGCTGTGTTTTTGACTTTCAGCCTGGGAACACTGCTGATAACGCCAATGTTTTTAGTTGCTGCTCAAATGTTTACTCTGACCATGGACTTTCTGAGTCTCATGCTCTGCCAGGGAGGAGGGGAAGCTGGGAGGAAGCAGAGACAGGACACCTGACCCAAACTAGCCAGAGAGGTATTCCATACCACAGCATGTCATGCCCAGGGTGTAACGGAGAGTTACCCGGAAGGGCTAGGGCACTGTGGGGTTGGACGAGGTATCGGTCGGTGCTTGATTGGGCGGGGTGGGGCGAGTTATCGGTTGGCGGGTGGTGAGGTGTTGTATTCTCTTCCCTTGTTATTTCCTTTATCATTATTATTATTGGTGGTAGCAGTAGCGATTTGTGTTATACCTTAGTTACTGGACTGCTCAGTACACAACATAAATTAAGTCCATGACACTCCAAATGCTCTTGACTACCAAGTTCAGTATCAGTTTAGGAAATATGATATAATCCTTTACTGAGACACTTCCAAGTAGCACATGATTTCATACATATCAAAATGCCACTGAAAAACATGGTAGCACAAAATATTCTCATTCAAATCCTGACCTAACAAAGTGATCTATCTGGACAATGCCCTTTATGCTGAGTGAACTCAGTCTGAATGCACAGATCAGAATCAGTTCTACCATATTGCAGTGACATCTGTTGGAATCTAAAATTTACACAGCGAGGACTGAAAAGAAAGTTCCTTCCCCACACAGCTGTTCCCTGACTATGTTATATTTCAGTTAAGTGTGAGTTACATGGCATTACCCACCATTTTTTAATTCAAGACGTTAATTGAGAAATTGCATTTTAAGTCAGGTTTTTTTTCTTTTTTTGTCTTTCAAGAAAATGTATCTGCTCCCAAAAGGCCATTGTTAATTAGTTTTTCAAATAATTTCTCATAAGATTTTTATTTTTCTTCAATTCTTTTATTTTTAAATCTATTTCAGCTGAACCAGCTGAACTCCAGTAAGCATCTGTCATTCAATCCTTTTGCCTATCCTATCGCCCTTGTGATTTCCACACTAAAATCCCAAAAACGATCGGATTTCAGGAAGACAGTTCCATAGTGACCCAGATTTCCTTCAGGTCCTTAATAAATTGGATGTAACTGCTGCATCATACAGTGAGTTGCCTCAAATATAATCTTTAGAGATGTTGATCTTTACAAAAAGCCAAAAACAAGAAAGTAAATCCAGATAAGCACATTTAACAAGAACATATGCATTTCTAATTCAAGACAGGACACACTTTTTCTGCAATAACAGTGTTACTCCCACAGCTTCAATCAAAAACACCAGCAGCCTTTCTCTCACGCTCTGAACTCCATCAGACTTCAAAGTGCAGTGCAGAGGTATACTAGAAACAAGACAGAATGGTTCCTGTTAGAAATAGCTGCACTTTGGAAGTGCGCAAAATATTAGAAGCTCAGTATAGGCATTATATGCTTAATTTGGGCTTTTTAGCAGTCCCCCATTCCTTATCTGCCTGAAACTAAAGGACTCAGTAGCCACAGAATGTGCACCTGAGGCTGGTACAAATTTGCAACACTTCACCTCCATGCTTGTCCATGTACATCTGTGCATCTTAGAATGGTTTTAGAAAGCAATTAATAAAATGTTTCAACAGCCTTGAGATGAATATGCTATAGTTCCATGAGCTGGAATCAGTAAGGATGCACCTTCCTGCTTACACTGTGCTTTGTTCTGTCACATCATGTTTTTCAAAAACAAATACACTACCATTTTTGTCAGGGTAGTTACTAAACATCTGCAGAAGCTCCTTATTACTAACATGATATATGGCCCCTTACAAGAAAAAAATTAGTGTTATTAGACTGGATGAGTGCCTCTTTCCACAGGGTACATTCCACATTCAAAACTTGAGGTTCTTAACCTCTTAGGCTCTCCTATCAAGTTCTAGGAACCTGCACAAGGCGCAGATTCATGTCTAGTGCCTGGAATGGGCTCAATATAGTTCAACTGCCTGCATCTCTAAAGCTAATAGCAGTCATCTCAAATTTCTCCTTTAGTTAACATATGCTTTGCAAAATGATCAGGCATTCTGTATGATACAAGACTTTTGATATAAGTGCAAATGTCTTGGCTTATATGAAAAGTAGTCAAACAGTACTTTATCTGGGCTTTTCCTCACTTGAACTTATTTCCAACTGTCAACTTGTATGTTCCCAATGTCATGGCAGAAACAGAGGCAAGGGCAGCCTATAAGCATCACCTCCTATATACCCTGACATGGAGGCCAGTCACATGCCAAGGTGTGGAGGAAGGACTTTCCCATCGTGTGTAGTATAATCATCTCCTTAATTATTTCTTAGCTTGAAGACAGCAAGACTTGTTGCTACAAAAGTTATAGACATTCAGATTTATTACTTCATCCCATGACAACTGTGTGACCAGGTAAGCATTTAATACATACGACTTGTAAAATGGATTTCAGAATTCATGCTCAACTCTAAGGAAAGTATAAAAAACGTAAAGGTTCACATAAAAATGAACAGCATTAAGTCAAGATATAACACTATTTTTCTTTCCCTTTTTGATGGAATTAGTCTGTGATACGGCCATTAGTCTGATGGGTGTTTTGTTATGTGCTTGTATGCAGTCACTTCACCTTTTCCAGTAAGGATATCCTGAAGCTGAATGAGAATAGCAGGATTAGAGCAAAAAATACCCCATATATCTTAGCCAGACAGAAAAATAAATAAAAATTAAAAAAAATCCTTTTTGAAGCATCCCTTGTCAATTCTAAAGATAAACACCTTCAAAAGATAAGGATCTTCATACACTTTCTTCAATGGAAAAGCCAATTTAAGAAGTTCCTTTCTTTTAAACATTCGTGCAGGCACCCACTTTCACTCCTGCACTATGTCTTATAGCTCACATCCTACCTCCCCAGTAAATTAGAAGGGCACAAGCCAGAGCATCGGTGAATTTTTCCTTGGCTGACTTCACTGTCAGCCAATATGGAAAGGTGCAGAGCATCCCTACTCTAAGAAAGAGCTGAGTTGGAGATAGCCACTAGTAAGTTTGGGTTCCACTTTCTCACCTACCAGGTTCTGCTCAGGACAACTAAGGCTACTGCTAAACTAATAAATAATGAAGATTTTCCCTCTTGAATGTTTAAGCACTTGATCTAAGCCTCTGCAGGTACACATTCAGCTGACCCTACCAACATACAATTTCAAATTCTATAATCTGTAGGAACAAGGATGAAAGAGGGCAACAGAGGGTGATTTAGGTTTTTTGTCATTCTGTTATGTATAGAAACCTGGACCAGATCCCTGTCTCAAATTAAATATTTAAATGAGATCGCAAATACAAAGAGGAAGAACTCATGGTACACTACAGGTAATGTAAAATTAGAGAACAGAAAAGGGGTTCTTTCAGCAATGAGGAAAAGAATCTGCAGAATACAGATTATATAGTTTGCTTTCAAAGATTTCTGCTATATTCTTTTAATTATTTCTTCTATTTTTTTTTTTTAAGGGAGGTGGTTCTGTCCCTCTGCTCTGCTCTGATGAGACCCCGCTCTGCAGTCCTGCATACAGCTCTGGAGTCCTCAGTACAGGAAAGGCATGGACCTGTTGGAGAGGGTCCAGAGGAGGATCATAAAAATGACCAGGGGGATGGAACACCTCTTCTATGAGGAAAGGCTGAGATAGTTGGGGTTGTTCAGCCTGGAGAAGAGAAGGGTCCGGAGAGACCTTATTGCAGTTTTTCAGTTCTTATAAGGGGCCTATAAGAAAGATGGGGAGAGAGGTTTTAGCAGAGCCTGTTGTGACAGGATGGGGGGTGATGGTTTCAAACTAAAAGACGGGAGATTCAGGCTGGTTGTAATGAAAAAATTGTTTACAGAGAGGCTGGTAAAGTACTGGCACAGGTTGTCCAGAGAGGTGGTGGGTGCACCACCACTGGAGACAATCAAGGCCAGGCTGGATGTGGTTCTGAGCAACCTGATCTAGTGGAAGATGTCCTTGGTCACTGCAGGGGGGTCGGAACTAGATGAACTTTGAAGGTCCCTTCCAACACAAATGATTCTATGGTCCTGTGAATATCCTTTTGAACAACTGCATAGTACAGTGTGTTCAACCTGTGAAGTGACAGGAGCAGAGAAACATAAGAATAGAGGGTAAATATATGAGATTTTTGTTACATGTATACATAATGTAGACTCTCCTAAGAACAACCCTTTAAAGCCTCCAGTTTCCTATTCCATTATCTGAACACAAGTTGCATCATTTTAACAGGCTTTAATGGGCTTAATTTGGTGGGCATTGTATTTTCAAGCACATCACTTTGTAAAGGAGTACATGCAACATCCCCTGTATCTGAATTTTTTTGACATGCTTTTCCTGCCCTTAGAGTTTCAAATGGGATATAATCATTACAACTGAAAGTGACAACAGCTCTTCACTCAAAAAGCAGTAATCTCTTAAAACACATTATAATGCTATATCATCAGTTGATATGATCTTGTATAGTGAGTGTCAAAAATTTGAAGAGTAATAATGAAAAGAAAATGGAAAGCTTGCAAATACTGGTACTGTCACAACAGGATTTTGTTTTTAAAGACCATCACACAGAATTCAATTATTCACAAGGGCTGTTTAAATTAATTTTGTATACTCCACTTATATTATGCATGTGTCCTCTCAAAGTAAAAATTCATTTAAAAGTGCTTGTCTGGTGATGGCAGTGCTACAGATGCTCTTTGTAGATAAAATAATCTGTGATAAGAAATATTTCCCACTTGTCTTCATGAATGGATATTAACAAGCAAGAGGTTCGGCTCCCCAAAATCTCACTCTCCTCTTAAATGAAAAACCCATAGTGTAGACCTATTACACTGCTTCCTTCATGCTTTTAAAGCTCTTGTAGACTGCTACAATGAGCACATTGGAAGAACTAGAAGAGTCTATGCAAAAATGCTTTATGCAGTTGCAGAAGTAACCATTATGACACATTTTGTTCCAATACCTACCTTCACTTTTCCCCAGTTTTTAAACACTGCTGCTCACAAAGGCTGAGAGGTGTGGGGAAAGAAGGAAAAGCATTGTCCTAGGTAATACAGAAGGCAAGACAATGAGTAAAAGCCCGCAGGCCCTTCAGCAATCACACTGTTGAAAGGAGGAAACAAAGTCCCAAGAGCAGAGGTCCCTCAGCAGACAGTGCTTGCATCTCATATGTTGTGTCAACAGCCCAGACAAGGAAAGGAAGCTTCAAGCTGCAGAAGTAGAACAAATTCAACTTGAATTTTTTGGACTCCTGATCCATTTATCATTCAGAAGCCCAATGGAGGAGACCCACAACTTACAAACAGCTTAGATGCTGTTCCTGCTGCCTCTGAAATCAGACTAACACTTATGCTTTAAAAAGACCATTGCTGCTTTCATCATGAAGAAGCTGAGACATTGGAATGGTACAATTCCAAGATAATGAGTATAGAGAGGAAGGGGTGTTTCCATCTTGCCAGTGAGCTGCTACACTTATTCCGGTCTTGCAAGAAAAAGGTCTGATTAGACAGAAATACCTGCAAGAATGAGTTTTTATCAATAGTTGTTTTAATTGCATTTTGTGCATACTGTTGCTGCACATTTTCTGTGTTAAATCACATTGGACCTCATATCACTCATTATGAGAATTTAACTCAGCGTATAAGAAAGGTACTTCAGCAATGATGCCCTAGACAACTTAGCATCCATGATGCTTCTAATGTTTTCTAATTCCATGAGTAGATGCCCCATTCTGTGCCTTCCATCCCATCCTACATCCTGAATGCCATTGCTAGCAGCAAAGTAACTTTATGATAAGAATGGCTAAAGGTCCAGAATTTAACATAATACACATAAACAATTGATATCTAGCTGCTATCTCCCTTATTACTGCTTCTAAACTACTAAGGTTTATCAGAAAAGACATTTAAGGGCATGGTAGGTGTCACAGGCAGGCTCCAAGTCAGTACTCTATGAGCACTCACAAACATTTATATTTCTGAGTCTCTATCATTTCCTCTTTAATTCTTCATCATAGGGAAAGAATAGATCTAAATGTGATTTGAACAATTCTGTAAAAAGCAATAAGATCAGAATTCAGAGATCCTGAATCTCAGCTTCATGACTCAGGACAACCATAAAAAGCACCAGAGGAAAGGAAGGTAGGATATAGAAAATTAAACCCAAACAGCAAGGGTCTGTGCATGGAAGGCGACTGCTGTCTGAAAAGAGCAGAAAGTCTGCTGTTTTAAAGTATCAGAAAATGTGAATACTTGTCATTGTTTTAAGCTCAGCTGGCAACTAAGCACCATGCAGCCACTCCAGTGGGATGGGGGAGAGAATGACAACAGTAAAAGTGAGAAAAATCACGAGTTGACATAAAAGCAGTTTAACAGGTAAAGCAAAAGCCATGCAAGCAAAGCAAAATAAGGAATTCATTCACCATTTCCTATGTTCAGGCAGGTGTTCAGTCACCTCCAGAACAATAGAGCTTCATCACTTGGGAATAAAAACTCTGAACATCCCCCCTCCTTCTTCTCCCAGCTCTGTGTGTTGAGCATGACACCATCTGGCAAGGAATACCCACAGATTGGGGTCAGCTGTCCCGTCTGTGTCCCCCTCAACTTCTTGTGCAACCCCAGCCTGCTCTCTGATGAGGTGGGGTGAAGAGCAGGAAAGACCTTGGCCCTGTGTAAGCACTGCTCAGTAGTAATGAAAACATCCCTGTTATCAACACTGTTCCAAGCACAGATCCAAAGCATAACCCCATACTAGATACACAGCCACTACGAAGAAAATTAATACTCTCCCAGCCCAAACCAGCCTAATATTACATAAATGATAGCTGTAGGAAGTACAATTTTTAGAAATGCACAATCAGTTAAAAAGTGCTTTAAAAGGTAGAAAAAATTAATTCTGAGCTCTGTTGAACCACAGAAAATTTTGTGGGCACAGAACTTGCATCAAAAGCAAGTCAGTCAGCAAAGGCCACTGAGATAGTACTAGAATGTGCAGTCCTGGTATGGCTGGAGGTAAACCCAGAGGACCACACTGAGGTTTTTTGATTTACATTTCTCCATGAGTCAACGGTACAAGAGTCTAGGTCAAGTAAAACAGACCTTAATTTAGATAGCCAAGTAAAACAAACCTTAATTAAGGTTATGTTGGCCTTCATCCTGAGTTTCAGAAAGCCACAAATGAAAGATGTTTGCCAAACTGACATAATAGAAACTGTGCTGTTTAACTTGGCTATTTAGCTGATTAATCTCCAATGCTAAACAGCTCTCATTAATCTTTATTATTATTTTATTAAGCTATCATATTAATTGGTGTTACTTGCTCTATTTGCAGGCTTATGGCAAATAGAAGTAATACTGTTTTAATTTTTTTTCTTCTTTAAGGAAACTACAATATTTTACCAACAGGGAAGAAAATCTAATCAAGAACTGGTGAGATTTGAAATTTCCAAACTTGAAGCAGTTTTTGTTGCATCCCCGCAAATGGCAATATTTCATGTAAGAAAAACTAGACAGTTAAGATAACATTTTCTTTTGTCCTCTAAAGGAGAATGAGGATTGCCTATGCATACGTTTAAAGAACAGACCTCTCAAGACTCATTTTCACGCTAATGCATTTTCAAGTCCATTCAATTTATAATAGAGGGCAGAATACACAATTAAGCTACACATTTAACAAAACACACTTGCCAACAACTAAATGCTTTAATTAAAAATCACAAGAGAATGTACAGAAGCATAACCATTTCCACGCTCACAGCACAGCTGGGGGAGAAAACTTTCTCATTATATTGGTTAACATCAGTTTTTAACAACATTAAAGCACAGACGATTAAACTGGAAAATAAGGTAAGACTCTTATCCTATTTGAGTTCTGTCACTTATACTGTTTAAGAAAAAAAATCAATTTATTGTATTATTATTACTTACAAGGAACCCAAAATGAGCAAGGAATGTTTCAGTAAAAATGCAGCCTGTGCCATATGAGATTAGCTATTGCACACAACATACTGAGAATTTGTATTAGTAAGGAGGACAGCTTAGAAGATCATCTATCTCTTTTGCTCCATGTCTTGGGAGGTGGTTAAACAGTGATGAAGAGATGCAGATTAGACAGTGTTCTAAATGAAAAAAAGGAATCTACCAGAGGGAACTGGGCTGGGCAATGAGAGAAAAAGGAAGGGAAGAATGAAGTGGAAGGAAAGCATAAGCATAGAATCATAGAATCATAGAATAGTTAGGGTTAGAAAGGACCTCAAGATAATCTAGTTCCAACCCCCCTGCCATGGGCAGGGACACCTCACACTAAACCATCCCACACAAGGCTTCATCCAACCTGGCCTTGAACACCGCCAGGGATGGAGCACTCACAACCTCCCTGGGCAACCCATTCCAGTGCCTCACCACCCTCACAGGGAAGAATTTCCTCCTTATATCCAATCTAAACTTCCCCTGTTTAAGTTTTAACCCGTTACCCCTTGTCCTGTTGTCACTACAGTCCCTGACGAAGAGTCCCTCCCCAGCATTCCTATAGGCCCCCTTCAGATACCAGAAGGCTGCTATGAGGTCCCCACGCAGCCTTCTCTTCTCCAGGCTGAACAGCCCCAACTTTCTCAGCCTGTCTTCATACAGGAAGTGCTCCAGTCCCCTGATCATCCCCGTGGCCCTCCTCTGGACTTGTTCCAGCAGTTCCATGTCCTCCTTATGTTGAGGACACCAGAACTGCACACAATACTCCAGGTGAGGTCTCACAAGAGCAGAGTAGAGGGGCAGGATCACCTCTTTCGACCTGCTGGTCACGCTCCTTTTGATGTAGCCCAGGATACAGTTGGCTTTCTGGGCTGCAAGCGCACACTGAAGCTGGCTCATGTTCATTTTCTCATAGACCAGCACCCCCAAGTCCTTCTCTGCAGGGCCGCTCTGAATCTCTTCTTTGCTCAATCTGTAGCTGTGCCTGGGATTGCTCCGACCCAGGTGTAGGGTGTAGGACCTTGCACTTGGCATGGTTGAACTTCATAAGGTTGGCATCAGCCCATCTCACAAGCGTGTCAAGGTCCCTCTGGATGGCATCCCTTCCCTCCAGCATATCAACCGAACCACACAGTTTGGTGTCATCGGCAAACTTGCTGAGGGTGCACTCAATCCCACTGTCCATGTCAGCGATGAAGATGTTAAACAAGACCGGTCCCATTCCCTGAGGGACAGCACTCATTACCGGTCTCCAGCCGGACATCGAGCCATTGACCACAACTCTGTGTGTGCGGCCATCCAGCCAGTTCTTTATCCACCGAGTGGTCCATCCATCAAATTGATATCTCTCCAATTTAGAGAGAAGGATGTCGTGTGGGACAGTGTCAAACGCTTTGCACAAGTCCAGGTAGATGACATCAACTGCTCTACCCCTGTCCATTAGTTCTGTAGCCCCATCATAGAAGGCCACCATATTGGTCAGGCAGGATTTCCCCTTAGTGAACCCATGCTGGCTGTCACCAAGCACCTTGTTGTTTTTCATGTGCCTTAGCATGCCTTCCAGGAGAATCTGCCCCAAGATTTTGCCAGGCACAGAGGTGAGACTGCCTGGTCTGTAATTCCCCAGGTCTTCCATTTTGTCCTTCTTGAAAATGGGGGTTATATTTCCCTTTTTCCAGTCATCGGGAACTTCACCTGGCTGCCATGATTTTTCAGATATGATGGCCAGTGGCTTAGCAACTTCATTCGCCAGCTTCTTCAGGACCCACGGATGGATTCCATCAGGTCCCACGGACTTGTGCATATTCAGGTTTTTAAGATGGTCTCAAACCAGATCCTCTCCTACAGTGGGCCCAAGGTCTTCATTCTCACAGTCCCTGCGTCTACCTTCTAAGAACTGGGTGGTGCAGTCAGAGCCTTTGCCAGTGAAGACCAAGGCAAAGAAGTCATTCAGAACCTCAGCCTTCTCCAAATCCTGTGTAGCCAGTTCTCCCAAAAGCTTCCTCAGGGGGCCTATTTTGTCCCTAGTCTGGTTTTTGTTTGCTACGTACCCGTAGAATCCCTTCCTATTATCCTTAACATCCCTAGCTAGGTTTAATTCTAACTGGGCCTTAGCCTTCCTAACCTGGTCCCTAGCTTCCCGGACAACATCCCTGTACTCTACCCAGGCCTCCTGTCCTTGCTTCCATTTTTTATAAGCCTCTTTTTTCCTTTGAATTTTCCTCAGCAGCTCCTTATCCATCCAAGGAGGTCTCCTGGCCCTCCTGCTGCACTTCCTTCTAGTTGGGATGCAGCACTCCTGAGCTTGTAGCAGGTGATCCTTGAATATCAACCAACAGTCTTGGGCTCCCCTGCCCTCCAGGCCTATATCCCATGGAACCTTACTAAGCAGGCTCCTGAAGAGGCCAAAATCTGCTCTTTTGAAGTCCAGGGCAGTGAGCTTGCTGCACGCTCTTCTCACTGTCCTGGGGATCTCAAATTCGACCATCTCGTGATCGCTGCATCCAAGGCTGCCCTGGAGTACCACATCCTCAACAAGCCCTTCCCTGTTGGTGAGCACAAGGTCAAGCATGGCACCCCTCCTTGTGGGCTCCTCTATTACTTGCAGAAGGACGTTGTCTTCCACACAATCAAGGAACCTCCTGGATTGTCTGTGCCGTGCAATGCCATCGTTCCAGCAGATGTCAGGGTGGTTGAAATCCACCATGAGAACGAGGGGCTGCGAGCGTGAGGCTTTTCCTATCTGTCTGTAGAGTGCTTCATCCACAGGTTCTCCTTGATCAGGCGGCCTGTAACAGATTCCCGCAGTAATGTCTCCCACAGCTGTTTTCCCTTTAACCCTGACCCACAAACTCTCTGTAAACTGCTCACCTGTCCCCAGACAGAGTTCCATACTCTCCAGCCTATCCCTAACATAAAGGGCAACTCCCCCTCCCCACCTGCCAGGCCTGTCCTTTCTAAAGAGCCTGTAACCTTCCATTCCAACACTCCAGTCATAGGAGCCATCCCGCCATGTTTCTGTGATGCCTATTATATCATACCCCCGTAGATGTGCACACATCTCTAATTCCTCTTGTTTGTTCCCCATGCTACGGGTGTTCGTATAGAGGCATCTGAGCAGAGCTCCAAATGAAGCCGGCTCATTGGCTGGAGCAGCTGGAATATACCTACATTGTTCCGATCATTTATTATAGGTGCTGGCAACTGACTGGGTGTGTTGGGATGGAATGATGCCCCCCTCCCCCAACACATCTAGTTTAAATCCTCCTTGACCAGTCTGGCAAGCCTCCTACCAAAACTGTTCTTCCCCTTCTTCACCAGAGCAGCTCCACCAGCCCCCAGTAGACCTGGCCTACAAACTTCAGTCCTGTGTTCAAGACACCCAAACCCCTGACTATGACACCACCCTTTTAACCATCTATTGACCTGGCCAATCCTCCTAGCTTTTCTTGGTCCTCCCCTGTGTCCTGGAGAATTGACGAAAAGACTATCTGAGCACCGGAGCCCCTAACCACCTCTCCCAGGGCTCTGTAGTCTTTCTTTATTGTCCCCAGTCTACTACTACCTATATCCCTAGCACCCACATGGATCACCAGGAGTGGGTAATAGTCCGTGGAACTTACTAGAGCAGGCAGCCTCTCTGTAACATCCCTGATCCGTGCCCCTGGTAGGCAGCACACCTCCCTCGAGACGGGGTCAGGCTGACAGACGAATGCTTCCGTCCCTTTCAAAGTAGAGTCCCCTATTACTACGACCCGCCGCTTCTTCTTTGTAGCGCCAGTAGAGATCTTTACCCATGCATAATCCGGCTGTTTGTGGTGCAAGTACGTTTCCTCGTTAGTCTCCTGCAGGACAGCAAAGCGGTTCTGCGTGGGGACAACAGATTTAGGAGGAAGCCCCTTGCTTTTAATTGTCCTTTTCCTCCTTCTTTTGTTATTTTTTTTTTTTTGTCACTAATTCCCAATTTCCTGGGTTGGTGGCCTCCTTCTTTCCTTCATGAGCTGGAGGGGAAGCTTGAGGCCCCCACACAGTATGGGGCTGGAGCAAGCAGCCCCGCTTCCTCTCAGCTACCCTGACATCTTGAAGCCCGCTAATAGCATCCCGCAGCTCTGCCACCTGCTGCAGAAGGGCCTCCACCAGGGAGCACCGAGCGCAGCCCTGCCCGTCGTGCACCCTTCCCTCACCAGCCCAGTGCAGGCACCCTCTACACTCCGAGCTCCGCACTGCAGCCTCCCCTCTCATCTGCTCTGTCTGGGTGCCTACGCTGGCCACCGCCGGGGCAGCCAGAGCAGAGCTCCCAGAGCGGGCCCTGGCCATACGACGGGTGCTCACCATCCCGCTCACCTGCCTGCGTGAACTGCCGTGCAAACTGCCTCGTCCCGCTCTGTTTGCCGCACTCCTCAATAATAAATGGAAGGGTCAGCAGAGATACAGAGAAACTGAGGTGAAATAAGATCTGGATGGTGTGAAACAACATTAAATGAGAATAGACACAGATTATGAAAGGAAGGAAACCCTTACAAATAGGAGCTGTAAAATAAACTATATCTCGAGTCCAAACACACAAGGCAACCGATATACTGCTCTTCTTACTGGAAAGGGGAAAGAGAAGTCATCTGCATGTCTTTAGGATAGTCAGCTGTTGGGAAGTGGTTGAAGCCCTAGAGCTCTGCTTAGATACCTGCTGGGCTAGCAGCAGTTTGAGTATTCTTTTGAAGTAAAAGGGATTCTTAGTAGATAATTGTAGGTAAAATATTCTGCTCAAGAAAGCCTAGCTTGGACAGGTAACTGATTACTTGGATAATCAACTTAGATACAGTGACATAATACAATTGAGCAGAGGCTGTGAAAAGTGTAGTGGAAGCTAGCGATGAGCAGTGTGCTACTTATCTTCTCCACTTCGCAATACCTTTAGCAGCATGACTAAATGAGGTCTTTCATTTATGTAGCATGATATAAAGATTTCCTCCACATTGGTTTAGTCTGGCCACATTGCTCATACAGAGGGAAGCTGTGAATAAGTTATATGAGTCACACACAAAAAGGGAGATAAGCTCTGACAGAGCATCATTTAGCTACCACTTCATACACGAGAGAAAAAAATCAGTAGAAGTATTTCAGCTGGGTTTTATTTCTTCTGTGTATTCTATGTCTTCACAAATGAAACCAAGAGCCCATAATTACCACAGTTCGCAGACCTCAAAAGGGCAAAGATTATAGCTCCTTTTAAAAACTGCAATAGCTTTTCTATAAGGATATCTATTCCAATATTCAGTTACTCATCCTGTATACTGAGCCATATGTTCCTCACTTCAATGTTCCTAGTTCTGATTGCTGCCAAAATAGTAGGCATTCAATCTACACATGACTAAACATGTATCTTAGGCAACACAGAGCTGTAAACAAAATTGCACAACATTACAGAGTATGGCGTTATATGTGAAAAAGACCGAGTTTTTCTAATCTGCTTTGCAGATTAGTTTTTACAAGTTCAGATTTCTCTTTCAATTTCCTAGTTTTCAAGTTATTTAATATTCAAGTGAAAGGAACAAAACCAGCTATTTTGGGATGTCCTGAAAAATTAGAAACATTGCATTATTTGAAACATGTATTATTAATTATATTTGCCTATAAAAATACATTTATTTCTCCTAACTAAGCACAGGCAGAATTGGAAAATACGACAGATCCAGAGTTTCAAAAGAGATTAACCAGGCCAGTTCTGATTAAAATATTAGGAGGAAAAAAATAATCTATAATTCTTTTATTAATTTACCTATAATTTATTATAAAAAGGGATGCAGAATATTGGAATTCTCTCTAAATTTTTCACAAAAGATAATTTCTTGGTACACAGCATTTCTCAAAAGTCAGAATTACTGCTTTATTTTCTGTTGAATGTGACAGGAATGCATACCTCTAGAAAGGTAATTTAAAGGAATTTACAAATTTGTGCATTTTACCGTTTTAATGAAGAAGCTGTTGTCACAGTGACTTTAACACAAAGCTCAACCTTGCACTGAATAAGAAAAATTAAAATGAAAGAAAAGACAAAAGAAAGAAACTGGGAGGTGGGTGGGAGGAGGAAGAGACAAACAAGGTCTGTTCATGGATAGTATTTTTCTGAGATTAACAAACTGAACCTGATAAAATAATGTCATCAATTAAGACACTACTCCTATTCAGTCAAAGAATACATGAAGCAGGAGGGCTAGTATGCTAGATATCCTTTTCCTGAAAGGGAAAGCTATGAAAGATGTCTTATGTCACAAGACATGCAGAAAACAGTTATTACTACATCCATTAGTATTTCAAAGATGGGAAAGTCTTTTTCCACCAAACTTCAAACCAGGAAAAGAAAGTCTTCTCTGTTTTTTCCAACTGATCTGAAAAATAGTTGAATTTGCCAACTAAAACAAAATAAAATTGTTGATTGCAAATAAAAGGAAAAGTTCTCCCTCTCTATAATTCCTTCTTACCAGTACAACAAAAATCTCAGAAAGTGTGAGGAGGCAAATAGCAGAGAAGGTTATATCAGTACTTTAAAGAATTTCGGCATATTTTTAAATAAAAAAAATCATCAGCATCACTGTTCAACTTTCTTTTCAATAAAAATTTCCAAACAACTCCCTAATTGGGTGTTGGAGCCTTTAATAAATGTGAAAAGCTGACGCTGATTCTTAGCAAGAACTGGTTTACTGGCTTGCCAAAGCTCATTTCTCCAACCAGCAACACAGACTGTTCGAACTGAAGATTGCAAAGCTGTACAGCAAGTTTTATGTGCACACACTGCTCCTTCATTTTAACTATGGCTCTATGAAAGCAATGTATTCACATCAAAATAGTTTTAAACAGAAAACCTGTTGTAGCATAACAATAATATGTTTCTTGTAGGTATCTAGGGATGAGCACCTACCTCTGAAAACAGAGCCACTACAGCAGCCTCTTTATGACCTCTGCAGGGACAACTGAAGTGGCAACAGGACCATAAGTATTTTTGTGTGTTAGAAACAGAGCTATAGTTGATGTTCTTGACACATGCACCTACACAGTAGTTTATGAGGCCTATCATGTATCCCATTGGCAGTGTAACTGAAGTGAGAAAATTAACTCTCTTTTTACTTGCATAATTACTCATCTGTAATATTTTCATGACATACCATATTGTACTTCCTTATACTGCCCATGTATGATCCAAGTAATAAAGGATGATGATCCATTTCTGGAGTAATTATTGTATATCAATGTATTTATTGATCACTTCTGTCTCATGCATACCACAGGCGCAATCTTCCATAAGTGTGTGAACATAATTACCACCAATGAGGAAAAGATTTTGCAGTTTCAGAGTGGTGGCATCCAAGCATTAAAAAGTTAACAGATAGAGAAAGCTCAAGGAACTGCAAATAAGCAGGGCACCTTCCTAAATGCATAGGGAACATGGCCAGCAAGATAAAATAAAATAAGATAGGCAGCAACAGAAGCAGAGAAGAACACCCTTCATGGGAGTGGGGTAACCACATAAGAATCTCAGACGCAAGCTAGGAATAAAATCACAGAAGTTTATAAGCCTCCTTGTCTCATCAAAGTCCTGTCAGGGCTGATTAATTTGACATCTGCAACTAAGAACTACTACACACCATAGTCATCAGTGCTAACTACACTGCAACAGATTTGTGCTATTGTATACCCACAGCTCTTTCAGAATATGACTACTAAAGACTAGCAGCCTTATACGTGGAGTGATGATTGTGTAAGAATTGACCACTACCACTAAGTACATTATTAAAGAATTAATCTAGTAGAATTTTAGTTTCAGTGTGTGAAACTGAAACCTTAGTTTCAGTGTGTCATGATTTGTCACTCTCTTAAACATCATCAGTGTCATTTCTAATTCCCTGTATAAACATATGTAGAGAGATATATACATGTGTGTATACGTACACACAAATATACCCATTTGCAAGACAGTGGGACTATTTCACTTATTTTCACATCTTAACAGTTAAACAGGACAGTATAACCATGCAGGTAATTTGACATCTTTTTCCTCCAGTCTCTGTGCCAGTGAGATGGATATTGAACACTGGGATTCAACATGCCAAAACGCAGGACAGGAGATCATTTTGCAGAATTTTATTCTAATGCAGCTGCGCACATTTGGCGTTGCAGTGGACGTACCAACTAGGGGAGCAGCGCTGCTAGATTTAGTACTCGCCAACAAGGAGGGTTTGGTTGAAGTGGTGACGGTCAATGGCAGCCTTGGCTGCAGTGACCATGAGATGGTGGAGTTTAGGATCCTGTGTGGGAGGAATAGAATACCTAGCAAAGCCACAGTTCTGGATTTCCGAAGGGCCAACTTTGTCCTCTTCAGTCAACTGCTAAGGGAAGTCTCATGGGAAAGTGTACTAGGCGGTAAAGGGGCTCAAGATAGTTGGTTAGCATTCAAGGACCGCTTCTTCCAAGCTCAGGATCGGAGCGTCCCAATGAGTAGGAAGTCAAGTAAGGGATCTAGGAGACCGGCGTGGTTAAACAAGGAGCTGCTGGGCAAACTCAAGTGGAAAAGGAGAATCTATGGATTATGGAAGGAGGGGCTGGCCGCTTGGGAGGAATATAGGACAGTTGTTAGAGGATGTAGGGAGGCAATTAGGACAGCTAAGGCCTCCTTGGAACTCAATCTTGCTAGTCGGGTTAAAGACAATAGAAAGGGCTTCTTCAAATACATAGCAAATAAAACTAAAACAAGAGGCAATATAGGCCCACTGCTGAACGAAGTGGGTACCCTGGAGACAGAGGATATAAAGAAGGCAGAGGTGCTGAATGCCTTCTTTGCCTCTGTCTTTACTCCTGCAGACTCTCCCCGAGGGCCCCGGATTTCTATAGCCCCAGAAGGAGTCAGGACAAAGGAGGAGTTTGCTTTGGTAGATGAGGATTGGGTTAGGGATCAGCTATGCAAACTGGACATCTGTAAATCGATGGGTCCGGATGGAATGCACCCACGGGTGCTGAGGGAGCTGGCGGAGGTCATTGCTAGGCCACTTTCCATCATCTTTGGTAAGTCGTGGGAAATGGGCGAGGTGCCTGAGGATTGGCGGATGGCAAAGGTCACACCAATCTATAAGAAGGGCAAGAAGGAGGACCCGGGTAATTATAGACCGGTCAGCCTTACCTCCATCCCTGGAAAGATGATGGAACAACTTATTCTTGACTCCATCACTAGGCATATCAAGGATGAGGGGGTCATTAAGAACAGCCAACATGGTTTTATGAGGGGGAAGTCATGTATGACCAACCTTATAGCCTTCTATGAGGAAGTGACTAGGTGGAGGGATGATGGTAGAGCGGTAGATGTAGTTTTTCTTGATTTCAGTAAGGCATTTGATACTGTCTCCCACAGCATCCTCATAGATAAGCTAAGGAAGTGTGGGCTTGATGATCAAGTAGTGAGGTGGATCGAGAACTGGTTGAAAGGAAGAAGGCAGAGAGTTGTGGTCAATGGCGCAGAATCTAGCTGGAGGTCTGTGACTAGTGGAGTTCCTCAGGGGTCGGTGCTGGGACCGGTGCTGTTTAATATTTTCATCAATGACCTGGATGAGGGAACTGAGTGCACCCTCAGCAAGTTTGCTGATGACACAAAACTGGGAGGAGTGGCTGACACACCAGAGGACTGTGCTGCCATTCAGCGAGACCTGGACAGGCTGGAGAGTTGGGCGGGGAGAAACTTGATGAAATTTAACAAGGGCAAGTGTAGAGTCTTGCATCTGGGGAAGAACAACCCCATGTACCAGTACAGGTTGGGGGTTGACCTGCTGGAAAGTAGTGAAGGGGAAAGGGACCTGGGGGTCCTGGTGGATAGGAGGATGACCATGAGCCAGCAATGTGCTCTTGTGGCCAAGAAGGCAAATGGCATCTTAGGGTGCATTAGAAAGGGAGTGGTTAGTAGGTCAAGAGAGGTTCTCCTCCCCCTCTACTCAGCCTTGGTGAGGCCGCATCTGGAATATTGCGTCCAGTTCTGGGCCCCTCTGTTCAAGAAGGACAGGGAATTGCTTGAAGGAGTCCAGCGCAGAGCCACAAAGATGATTAAGGGAGTGGAACATCTCCCTTATGAGGAGAGGCTGAGGGAGCTGGGTCTCTTTAGCTTGGAGAAGAGGAGACTGAGGGGTGACCTCATCAATGTTTACAAATATGTAAAGGGTAGGTGTCAGGATGATGGAGCTAGGCTTTTTTCAGTGATATCCAGTGATAGGACAAGGGGCAATGGGTGTAAACTGGAACATAGGAAGTTCCACGTTAACATCAGGAAGAACTTCTTTACTGTAAGAGTGACAGAGCACTGGAACAGGTTGCCCAGGGGGGTTGTGGAGTCTCCTACACTGGAGATATTCAAGGCCCGCCTGGACAAGTTCCTGTGTGATGTACTGTAGGTTACCCTGCTCTTGCAGGGGGGTTGGACTAGATGATCTTTTTAGGTCCCTTCCAACCCTTGGGATTCTGTGATTCTGTGATACTGTATAAATATCAGTTGCCTTTAAGTTCACTGTTAATTGATTGTCTTTAATGGATTTTATTGTGATTCTTATTCTGGTGCTTATTTTATTATGTTTAAATTCAATTCTTCCTCCTAATGGAGAGAAGACGTCAAAAAAAGTACTGGTAAATGCAAACAAGAGAATCACAGAATCATAGAATAGTTAGGGTTGGAAAGGACCTCAAGATCATCTAGTTCCAACCCCCCTGCCATGCCCTTCCCTCCAGCATATCAAGCGAACCACGCAGCTTGGTGTCATCGGCAAACTTGCTGAGGGCGCACTCAATCCCACTGTCTATGTCAGCGACGAAGATGTTAAGCAAGACCGGTCCCAACGCCATTCCCTGAGGGACACCACTCGTTACTGGTCTCCAGCCGGACATCGAGCCATTGACCACAACTCTTTATGTGCGGTCATCCAGCCAGTTCTTTATCCACCGAGTGGTCCATCCATCAAATTGATATCTCTCCAATTTAGAGAGAAGGGTGTCATGTGGGACCGTGTCAAATGCTTTGCACAAGTCCAGGTGGATGACATCAACTGCTTTACCCCTGTCCATCAATTCTGTAGCCCCATCATAGAAGTCCTCCAAATTTATTAATGTGGACCTAAGTTCTGTTATTCTGATGCTGATTTTGAGACAGAATTTAGCAGTGATCTTCAAAAATGTCTTTGAAGATTTGTTTTTGACTTTTGCCAAGGTCTTAAACTCACATAAGCCTTTTGATAAAGATATCAAAATATATTTGACATAAAAAAGAAGAAATTTGAAGTTGTTACTGAAGCTGGTTACTGCAGTTTGTATCTTTTTTAACTGAACTTTGGAGCTTGGGAAACCTCAACAGAGAGTTGCCTCCTGAAGGAAAAAAGATAAGAGGATTTGTGCTGTATCACTTATATTTGCATTAAACTTTGAGACTATGTAGACATACAAAATAATACTCAGAATTAGTCAAATATTACAGATTTAACCACAAAATTTTTAAGTTTATGTTGTAGTCTAACTCCTTGTAGTTTCCTCTCATTCGAAATCTGCTTTGACTACTTGATGTAGTCAATATAGTCAACATAGTGATGATAAAAAAACCCTAAAGGAGACAAAAGAGCCTTTCTCTGTTTACTACACTGGTACAGATTATTATAATCACGTCTAAAAAGTGTCTGCAAAATTTATTAATGTAAAATGGGACAACTGATACTTCTAGCAACTGCTTTGAAACTGTCAAAGACTGGAAATGCCGAGAGCTCTAATTCTCTGCTGAAATAGTTCTTCAATACTCACCTTGAGGGAGGATGTAGGCAAAAGAAGTGTACATTTTTTATACTCCATTTTGTAGATTGCAGCTAGTTTTGGCAGATCTTAACTTATACAAGGCAGGAACAAGAAAGCAGAAACTTTCCCACTCTACTTTGCGTAAGCTGAGCTGTTACAATCTCGTTGCTCAGACTTCTCAACATTCTTCTGTTGACACCCTTCTACTGTCATTGCCTTGTGTCAGACACTAGACAGAGACCATATTTTCTTCCTTGCACAGTGAGATTCTTACTACACACTTGGGAACTGTAGTCTAAAACAAACAAGCAATTAATCGTGCTTGCAGATCGGTATAGCAAGCTGGAATGGCGAAAATAAAACAATTCTGTGCAATCCACCTTGTACAAAGGAAGGTAGATCAAAGAACTCCCTGGCTACTCATTTGGAATCTCACGCTTAGAAAGTTTTGAGATAAATGCAAAAGGAGATGAAGAGTTAAAATTATACATTGCTATGCCAGTTTAACTAAATAAATGTCAGTAATTGCTGGAAAAGTTTGAAGTATTTTGGCTGAGTTTTTAAGGATTCTCAAGAAAAATCCACTTAGCCATTCTGGACAAGTGATCCCAAACAGCAAGTGATCCCAGGCAGAATAGTATAACACAATCTCTGGAGGCAAAAAAAATATAGTAAAGTGACAGCAAAACTTTTTTCTTTTTTTTTTTTTTTTTTTCCGTTCTATAACAAGGACGATCTATCTATCTACTGGAGGTCAATACATTTAGCAGTTGTGTTAGAAAATTTGTTAGTAGCAGTTTAAATGTCTTTACCTATTCCCTTGGTGTTTAAATACCGATTAAATTTCTAAAGATTGGTGGTACCCTTAAATTCCAAACATCCCTTTAGGGTTATTTCAATAACAGCTTAAAATATAAAATTAATTTAAACATAATAGACCTGAGGGCTGATAAAGGAATGCATGTGCAGAAATATATGACATGATAATTTGTAAAGGTTTGAAGCTGTCAGCATAAAGAACAATTTTTCATTTCCAAGATGTATTGTTTTGTCTTTGTCTCTCACTCCATTACTGCTTCTCTCTGCTACATTAACGCTGAGCAAATTGTAAATTAAATAATGTGAAGGGAAGACAGGAGGAAAAGACTGGCAGTTTGGCTCCTTAATAACTTACCGAGTCTTATCTGCCACTGTTAGATCTCTACAGGTGTGCTTTATTTTTGTCCTAGAAGGAGCTGGCGAATGAAGTTGCTAAGCCACTGGCCATCATATCTGAAAAATCATGGCAGCCAGGTGAAGTTCCCGATGACTGGAAAAAGGGAAATATAACCCCCATTTTCAGAAAGGGGAAATGGATGACCCGGGGAATTACAGACCAGGCAGTCTCACCTCTGTGCCTGGCAAAATCTTGGAGCAGATTCTCCTGGAAGGCATGCTAAGGCACATGAAAAACAACAAGGTGCTTGGTGACAGCCAGCACGGCTTCACTAAGGGGAAATCCTGCCTGACCAATTTGGTGGCCTTCTATGATGGGGCTACAGAACTAATGGACAGGGGTAGAGCAGTTGATGTCATCTACCTGGACTTGTGCAAAGCGTTTGACACTGTCCCACACGACATCCTTCTCTCTAAATTGGAGAGATATCAATTTGATGGATGGACCACTCGGTGGATAAAGAACTGGCTGGATGGCCGCACACACAGAGTTGTGGTCAATGGCTCGATGTCCGGCTGGAGACCGGTAATGAGTGCTGTCCCTCAGGGAATGGGACCGGTCTTGTTTAACATCTTCATCGCTGACATGGACAGTGGGATTGAGTGCGCCCTCAGCAAGTTCACCGATGACACCAAGCTGTGTGGTTCGGTTGATATGCTGGAGGGAAGGGATGCCATCCAGAGGGACCTTGACACGCTTGTGAGCTGGGCTGATGCCAACCTTATGAAGTTCAACCACGACAAGTGCAAGGTCCTACACCTGGGTCAGAGCAATCCCAGGCACAGCTACAGACTGGGCAAAGAAGAGATTCAGAGTGGCCTTGCAGAGAAGGACTTGGGGGTGCTGGTCAATGAGAAAATGAACATGAGCCGGCTTCAGTGCGCACCCACAGCCCAGAAAGCCAACCGTATCCTGGGCTGCATCAAAAGGAGCGTGACCAACAGCTCGAAAGAGGTGATCCTGCCCCTCTAATCTGCTCTTGTGAGACCTCACCTGGAGTATTGTGTGCAGTTCTGGTGTCCTCAACATAAAAAGGACATGAAAGTGCTGGAACAAGTCCAGAGGAGGGCCACGAGGATGATCAGGGGACTGGAGCACCTCCTGTATGAAGACAGGCTGAGAAAGTTGGGGCTGTTCAGCCTGGAGAAGAGAACGCTGCGTGGGGACCTCATAGCAGCCTTCTGGTATCTGAAGGGGGGCTATAGGGATGCTGGGGAGGGACTCTTCGTCAGGGACTGTAGTGACAACAGGACAAGGGGTAACGGGTTAAAACTTAAACAGGGGAAGTTTAGATTGGCTATAAGGAGGAAATTCTTTCCTGTTAGGGTGGTGAGACACTGGAATGGGTTGCCCAGGGAGGTTGTGAGTGCTCCATCCCTGGCAGCGTTCAAGGCCAGGTTGGATGAAGCCTTGGGGACATGGTTTAGTGTGAGGTGTCCCTGCCTGTGGCAGGGGGGTTGGAACTAGATGATCTTGAGGTCCTTTCCAACCATAACTATTCTATGATTCTATGAAATTATGTATAAAATCTGCATGCATGTGAATAACATAAACCTGTAAGTTTACATCTCTCTCACATTTTCACAATTCTTCTCTATTCCATCATACACAGTTAAGGCAAAGACAGCATTCTGGAAGCATAAAAAATGGGACCTACTATCGCTCTCACCTGTTCATATCTCAAGAGACTCTCTATCACCAATCCACGCCCTTTTTTTTAAGGCACAGTGAACATCTTTTTCTCTACATTTGTACAGTAACAAGTATAGCTGTATCTCTGTAGTAGCACTACATCAAGAATATAACACAGTAAACCAGCCTAGTGTGTTAAGAGCTACAAAAATCAGTCTTGTAAAGAATTAATCTTTATTGCTACTTCTGTATCAAGTCTCGTTTCCACTTAGCACATACTGATATGTAATGCACTAACAAATCAAAAAGGTGAAAATCAGGATATTTTCTGAAAGCAACCGGCCATGGATCCATTCATAGCTGATACTCCATCTGTTGTTATAGAAACCAGTTTCATTACGTATTCCTGCCTCTGTCTCCCTCTCTCTCTCTCATCTAACTCTCTGTTTTAACTACAATCATCACCATGGTGTCAAAAAGCTTGACAAAGAAAAAAACAACCCCTCCCAAAAAAAAAAAAAAAACAAACAAACACTCCTACATCCAGTCAATCAAATCAGCACTAGCTTGAATACAGCTGATATTTTGTCTTTCAGTGCATTCTTTCCTATGCATGTAGATTTCTTATTCGGTGTGCCACTCATCTGTTGATTTCAGTGCTCTTTTTAGTTATTGAAAGAAAGTTATTGAAAGAAAGCAGACAGTTGGGGCTGACATTTAGTCTGGAAGGCAGTAAGATTTGTGGCCATTTTAATCTCTTGTGGACAGATCTCCCTCTTGTTGGTAATGAAATCTATTAAACTGGGGAATAGTCTCCCAGGCAAACTGGTAGAACCCTCATTTCCTGGGACTTGTGAAAGTAGGTTGAACAATACACAAAAAAATGTGCTGTAAGGAACAAGCTACACTGGCAGAACGATACACTAGATGAGATAAAATTGTTAGCTGTTTCTAACTTTTGTAGGTATTGTAAACCCAGCAAAATTTCCCATATAGGCAAGAAGTTGGAGTTTACTTTGCAAAAAGAAGAGAAGAAGAGAAAGGGGAGTGGAAGGGAAAGGAAATAAATAATGAATATAGGAAGAACATATCTTTCCAATTTCATTACGCAATTTATTCATATCACCGAAACTTTCACACACTCCTAAATAGTGAATTATGTCATGTCATTATGAATTAGAAGAAACAGACCCATGTTATTAGACGCTAAACAGGACAAGGCCAATAGAACTTAGCAGTTATTTTGCAGCCTGCATCCTATTGAAACAAAAAGATGGTTAAATACTGGGAGAGTAGCATGCTTGAAAACTGAAAAGAGAGTGCTCCTGGTACTTCATTTGTCTTACTAGTTCTGTCTGGCATAACCGGTCATTTTTACGGTTCCTTGAGAATATAGCATAATGCTACAGCTGATTTCTATTTCAATGCTAAAATATACCAAGTCTATTCATACAACAAACAGTTTTCATGCTGGGCAGGACACTTATGAAGTGATATTAACCAAAAGAAGTAAAGTTTGAACAAAATGCTTTCAACAAAGATAGATACATTTTTTTCTTTTATTCATTCTTAGAATAAAGCTCTGACTTTCACTGGATTTCTTAGTGAGCAACAATTGGATTTCTCCTTTTATTGTTCAATAAAGCAGAAAATATCTAATAGCCTGAATACATCAGTTAGTTTCCCACTAACGTTTTTCTTTCCAGTTTACATGTACCTCATGTTAAATGCCTCACATTTACCATGGCAGATTTCAGAACTATTTCTTCGGTGTCTTCTGAGGGCACATTTCTAAGATACCTTTCCAGTAATATTACAAAAATGAAGCACAAAGAAGAGTAAAATTGGGAATTTTTCAGTTAATTCTACAACGCACTACAATTTCAACATGTATAAGATATTTGAAGAATTTTAGCAGGTCTGCACAGAAGTTCCATAACACAATTTAAATGTGTCATTTCTCACAATCTGGTATGATTTTCGCTTAAAAAAAAAAAAAAAGCTTAACATCACAAGGCACACACTAATTCACTATCCAGTTTCTCCTATAAATCACACAAAAATAACTGACTCAAATAACAAGTAATAAGGTATCCTGCTGTCTTCTCTACTCATTCTTTTCTTTTGCTGCTCCAATTTTACCCCATGTTTCAGGGCTTTCATACCTAATACTTTTGTTTTATTATTTCTGAGAAAACATATCAAAACCATTTTTGAAAACAAGTAAATCATTGCCATTGCATCACTTTTATTTCTTATTTTATTAACTTTTTCAAAATGCTTCAAGAGACAATTGCAGTTGTACTAGTTTTATATACTGTGGGTATGCAATGTTAAGACTCTTCAATGTTATATTTTATTATTAACACTAACCATTTTGCAAAACTAATTTGTAGGGAAAAAAATTACTTGCCAGAGTCAGCCTCTTATTTTCAGAAGACTAGTTTTGTTTGTCTGATTAATATCACTTCAGTTTACCTGTACCACTCTTTTGTAAATAACAAAAGTTAAGCAGTGTAACCTGTCACAGAACATCATCTCACTGATAAAGTTGTTCTTTTGACCAAAACTGTATAAAACCATTGTCAATCAACCTGTAGAATGTCACCATCATTAAATATTCAAAACCTGGATTTGTCAGGTGATTGTGGTACATGTACAAAGGGAATTAACCACAGCATTTTATGTGTCCTAGATACTGGTCAGGTAAAAAATTACTGCCAGTGGCCCTGAAGTTGTCAGCTATTCATGCCTAAATTCAGGCTATTGCCTAACAGTTTACACTAAACATCTACCTGCTTCCATCCAAAAATTTTTGTTCAGCAGACAAGAAATAATGCAGATGTTTGCCTAGGATTCCAGCAGCCAAAGTGCAACAGTACCTGTAGCTATGGTCAGACTGCTTAACGTTCGAAAGAGCTCTCCTTTTACACAGATGGCAGAAGCAATCTGAAGCCAAATCATCTGCTAGCACTCGCCTTGCTTCTCCCAAGGAATAAGATACATATTACAGAATGGCAAGGAGGCAGAACAGGTACAAGACTTATCAAAGGTAGACTGCCACTGACATGAATGTGTAGAGGACCAGATTCAAATGGACAAAATTTGAAAGGTGTAACACTCTGGCATTAAGGAAGCTGTAAGAACCAGAGCACCAAACTGATTCTCTAAAGTTAATATTTCTCTGTTTCAGCAAGCACAAGTCAGAAATATGGCCCTGAATTATCTGGTGGTTTTTTTCCTAGAATAAAAAAAAACTCTTCCTACAGTCTTTGACAACAGTGTCTTGTACAATAAGTAAACACTTACTTTTACACATGAAGGCAAAGAAAAAAGTATGCATTTCCAGAGAGTATTAAACTTTAGTTTTAGAGACATATTCATGCAAGTAAAAGGAAGCTCCTGGTTTTTGCACACTAGGAACACTAGGAATAATTTCTGTTATGATAATCCTTGGCATTCTACAAAATCACTCCAGCACAGCTAAGTACTGTCTTGCTTACTTCTTCAGCCTTAGCTAGTGGATGTTCGTAGCAGTATGCTCAATAGATTGCATTTAGAACCTAAGTATGGGCATTGAAATTTTAAGAAAATAGTGTATGGTCCTTCTGTCTCCTTTTTTAGAAGAAACTCTTTTTGTTTAGTAGCAATTAAGACCAGTTCTGTCCTGTTCTATACCTCTGCAGCTAAAAAAATGTAAACTACAAGAACAGAAGCTTACTAGTATGTTCGTCTTTACCACATTTCAGTCTAAAATAGTCTATAAGGGCCAATAAAATACTCTGTAAAACTTTTGCCTTGATTGCAAAATTAAAATGAAGTCCATTTACAGAAAATAATCCTAGCTATAAACACATTCTGCTGACTGTCTTCTGTACAAGGATAGGTTTTAACAGCTAAGCTAACTGTATCCGAAGCTGGTTTAAATGGGCAAAAAAAAAAAAAAAATAAAAGGATCCATCAAAAAGGAACCATGCAGGGCAAAATCAAGAGATTTCAGGCTGAGATTATGTCCTGGGTTTACCAGGAGCCGTTTTGCTCCTTCTTAGTAACTGGTGCAAGCTCTGTGTTTTGACTTCCAGCCTGGGCAGAGAGCTGATAATACCGATTGTTTTTAATTGTTGCTAAGTCTCATGCTCTGCTGGGGACGAGGGAGGCCGGGAGGAAGCAGAGACAGGACACCTGACCCAAACTAGCCAAAGAGGTATTCCATACCATAGCACGTCATGCCCGGAGGGGGAACTGGAAGTTACCCGGAAGGGGCAGGCTCTCGCTCTTCGGGGGGGGTCGAACTTGTTCGGCGGTGGTATCGTATTCTCTTGTTATTTTCTCTTATCAATATTATCATTTGTGGTAGCAGTAGTGGTTTGTGTTATACCTTAGTTACTGGGCTGTTCTTATCTCAACCCGTGGGAGTTACATTCTCCTGATTTTCCTCCCCATCCCTCCGGGAGTGGGGAGGGTCGGGGGGGGTGAGTGGACGACCTGTGTGGATTGGTTTAAACCACGACAGATTAACACCAAATTTCCAAGCTTTCTGTGTCTGAATTAAAACAACATTAGCCAATTTATCACAATCTTGTAATTCATCAAAATCACACGGGAGGGTATACAAAAGGCCATGTAAATATTTATTTGACCTATAAATAATTGTGTCACTCCCACAGAGGTGAAACTTTGCATTTTAGAAGAGTGGATCAATATCATAAATACACAATGATAAAGGTAAGAAGACAAGAACTGAAACTTGAAGGACACCAATAGGTGAAAAGATGCTATTTGAAAGGTTTTCTATAAGCATTTATAACAAGTTAAGACCAAGCCTACGAAAATATTTTTCTCGGATTTCTTCCTGCCTGCCTTATACTCACCACTAAATAAATTCCTCATAGGCCATTTAACTTCTGTTCTCTTTGCATTACACACGAAGGACAGATATGCCACTTACATCTCGATTAAACATATATCATTCATAAATGACAGCATTTTGATAAAGTCAATATTGAAAGTCCATAATACACAAGTACTTCTACTCTCCATGGGCTTATCAGTCACTTAGAAGTCAAATTAAAGGTGCTTACATTTATCTCCAAAGCTCTGAAGCATTTGCGTCTTCAAAAATTTCTAATTTGTGCTCCTTCCTTTACCACTATGGCTATAAATTTTCATTTTGAAAAACAAATTTTAGCCTCCAGACTGAAGTACACATTCCTCCAAGAGATGATTTTGTCTTTTAGCAACAGAGCATTCTCAACAGCAACACCAGGTCCAGGAACTCACTCCTACAACTGAGCAGGTGGGACCTAACACTAACCTACTTGTACTCATGTTTGCAGAAATATCATATTCTAAAACTGAAAGAAAAAATAACTTGATAACTTGATGGACAAAAAAGAGAGAGAAAATAAATATTTGGTAGAACTACTGGCCATCGTAAGTGTACTCATGAGCATAATCATTAGTAAAATCAAGCACTGCAACCAAATACT
Organism: Lathamus discolor; assembly: GCF_037157495.1. Classification (NCBI taxonomy): domain Eukaryota; kingdom Metazoa; phylum Chordata; class Aves; order Psittaciformes; family Psittacidae; genus Lathamus; species Lathamus discolor. The sequence continues at coordinate 37,229,219 of NC_088909.1, read as the reverse complement.
AGGGGCTGTCAATTGTAATGTATCTTTATGATAATCTTTGCAGCTGGGATTTTAAAACTACTCCACAAAGACCAGAACCCCATACTTCCATAACTTTCAGAAAACAAGCAGTGCAGAAGGTGTCATCACAATTCAAAAATATGAAAAAACCTTAATTAATTTCTACTACCTACATATTAAAAAATAATAAATCAAAAATCAACTGAATACTTGCACATTTCTACAAGATAAGTAGCCACCAGAAGTATAGTGATCCTTTTGGTCCCTGTTTAAATCCTCTTCAGAGACAGCTGCCTGCCAAAGCTAGGCAGTTTTGTCAGTCTCGGTTTGGAATCTAAGTGCAGTGGTTTCTTTGAAAGCACTCTTTTGTTGAAACTTTTTCCATCAAAACTTTCCTTCCAGCTTCCTGCTGACAGAGAATAAGATACTAATCCATCAATGTGCTTTTTAATCCCCTATATTTTATAGTTTATTCTAGAATTTTTCAAGTGTTTACAACTATTTTACAATACCTTAATCTTAAAGGGAGGTCATGAAGGTATGACTGTGACAAACACCTCCCTCCCTTTGCTTCATATTTTTGAATCTCCATAATTATTTCTGTTAATTCACCTTTAACTGATATTTTTAGATGTAAAGGTATTAACTATTACTAGAGGAACCAGATTGTGGCTCAGAAGGTTATTAGAAGTCCTTTTTCAGTGTGGTCCTGTTACTAGCATAGGTACAGGTAAGTACAGTTTGAAGAGAAAACAGCAAGGTTAGGAATTCATGTGCTTTTTGTGGACAAAATTCTAGCCAGTTTTCTGTAATAGCAAGAGACATAAGTTTAATGAAATGAGGAGAGAAAACACAAGAAAAGGGGCAACTTTCACATACCTGTAGTGCAGTGCTATGAAGGAACTCAATGAGGAGTCAGAATGAATAGCATCATGCATACCGGTATCTGCCCCAATGCCTATATTTTTTGCCACTGCAGCATTTGAGCTTAGTGCAGACATCTATTATCATTTATAAATTTTTATTATTTATAGGCTAATAGGTGCAATCAATGTTGGTTTCATATGGTATATTAGCATGTATGAATGAGCCAAGTATATGGAGGCAAAAGGTAGGATATTCCATAGGGAGTAATCTCAACACCTGTGTTGGAGCAATCCCAAGTACACCTAGAGGTTGGGTGGAGAAGAGATTCAGAGCAGCCCTGCAGAGAAGGACTTGGGGGTGCTGGTCTATGAGAAAATGAACATGAGCCGGCTCCAGTGTGCGCTCGCAGCCCAGAAAGCCAACCGTATCCTGGGCTGCATCAAAAGGAGCGTGACCAGCAGGTGGAAGGAGGTGATCCTGCCCCTCTACTCTGCTCTTGTGAGACCTCACCTGGAGTATTGTGTGCAGTTCTGGTGTCCTCAACATAAAAAGGACATGGAACTGTTGGAGCAAGTACAGAGGATGCCACAATGATGATTAGGGGCCTGAAGCACCTCCTGCATGAAGACAGGCTGAGAAAGTTGGGGCTGTTCAGCCTGGAGAAGGCTGCGGGTAGACCTCATAGCAGACTTCCTGTATCTAAAGGGGACCTATAAGGATGCTGGGGAGGGTCTCTTCATTAGGGACTGTAGTAATAGGACAAAGGCTAATGGATTAAAACTTAAACAGGGGAAGTTTACATTTGGTATAAGGAATAAGTTCTTTACTGTGAGGGTGGTGAGGCACTGGAATGGGTTGCCCTGGGAAGATATGAATGCTCCATTCCTGGCAGTGTTCAAGGCCAGGTTGGACAGAGCCTTGGGTGACATGGTTTAGTATGAGGTGTCCCTTCCCACAGCAGGGGGGTTGGAACTTGATGGTCCTTTCCAACCCTAACTATTTTATGATTCTATGATACTATGATTGTACATTACAAAGCCAGTTGCCAGATAACATTTTCAGCATGATATTATGGGTTAGCAAGTCCTTGGAGGAACTACTTCGAATTTAAAAGCCCTAGAAGTGTGTAAAACATCTGAGAACCTACTGGACACCCTGAGACACCTACAGAAATAGCAGATCCTGGGGTACCTGGCAATTATAGGTAGCTCTAGAATTTACTGCACTCTTCACATGATTATGAGTGTAGCAGTAAACCACTTTAGACCCCAGCTAGCTGAGCACTCATGCACATAAAACCACAAGTGCTAAAACTTGCGGAAGCATTAAAATGGCAGAAGTGCCACACTGTTTCATTCTCAAAATACCTCACAAGATTTACTCATCTTAAAAAGGTTCATAATGCAGTATGAAAATTTCCTAAGTTTCAGAAAATTATCGCTTCCACTTCTCATTTATGGGTGTTATGCCTTAGCTGTGAACAAGAAAGAATGGGAAAATATACAGATTTTGATTAGAGAAACTCACACATTTCAAGAACTTTGCAGCACTTAGAACACATCAGAATGATAAAAAAAAAACACAAAAAGGCATGATACACATGGCCTCATAATCACCAGTTACAGCATCCAACGGTATTAATGCAAATGCTTACAGATCTTACACAGAGCTTATGATTTCCATCCAACTACAGAAGGTGACATCATAATCCTCCAACAAACAAAAAAATATGTATGTAAAAGTCTGTTGGAGAACTGTATTTTTTTAGAATGTTGCACTGTTCTATGGGCATAAGTGATTTAATCCATGTTGTACAATGGAATGCAATGCTAAAATGAAAAAACCCTAAGTTGGCAATGACTTTAATTCCACATGTGGGAGCAGTATAGTAGTGCTGGATACAAACTCAAAAGTCTATAAAAAAGTACCTTTGAGGTCCAAAACTACATCCCTGTCTAATGTTACACTGTGTGATGACACATACTGATTTCGTCAGCAGTAGTTCGGATGTCTCTGTATAACAATGCACTTAAAAATTACGCATATATCCATCATTTTGCACTGAAGTAACCACCAGAATTAACTACAACATAGACATGCTCACTCGGGTAGTCTTTCTATGCTCATGTACATCAATGGATCTTATTGGGAAACTTATAATGCCCACATATCCATTCTAGCACATCCTTCATTCTGCACTATTAAGGACACCTTTGGAAAGGAGTATGATGAACACGCAAACTTCACAGGTAAAATAAATGCATTACAGTGACCCAGTATAATTCTGTAACAGTGTTATGTGCTGTCAAGCACAAAAAAAGAAACCCTACAGGGTGATACAGAGGCAAAGTTTTCTTAAAAACCCTAAAAAAATATTATTAGTTGTATGGGTATAGGGGGGATTGGCTTCCTCTTCAGGTACCTGTTATTTCTCTAGATTTATGACATAACTGCTCAATTGCTGCTCTTACCCTGCTATGCAAAACCAGTCTCAATGTCAGACTGAAGGACAAAACTTACTATCACATTTCTTGCCCAAAGAATGTGCTTAAAGGCAGACCTGGGCTGGACTAGTCATGTACCAGAAGGATGCCTTCTCTGTGTCACAGCACTACCCTGTGGACAATTTTCCAGCATCCTTCCTAAGGCCACTTGCCTGTAAATAATTCTCTCTTATAGCGAAAGCTAGCAGCTGCTGTTGTTTACCACTTAGGTATAGACTCTTAACTGAGACAGTTACCCATGTTCTGTTAAGATATGCATGTTCACAACACCATTACATCAGATATGCTCAGCCATCAGTCGATGTTACTTTCATTCAATACACTGACATGTCAAAAGATTTTAAAACACATTCTCTCACTCTCCCAAGCACACCCCCCAACAGCCAAAATAAAATTAAAAAAACAAAAAAAACCAAAAAAAACAACACAAACAATTACAGAGCTCTTTTGATTCCACTTCAGGAAAACAAGGGAAAGCTATACTTGATACTTCTTTAAAAGTGACTTTAGAAAGGCAGAGTATTAGAATTGAATTCTAGCCAAGGACAATAGAATTAATAAACCTATTCTTGCAAAATGTACCATAAAATACTCACTGACTAAAAGTTATAATGAACACAGTTTTATTATTCAGCTAAAAGGCAGAAAACACCCCCCAATTCTAAGTTAGAGTACTTGACGCAGTATTAACTCATTGAGAAGTATATGATCCTCTGCATCACAAATCAACCAAGCCATTGCACCTTCCTTTTCATTATGGGTCTTCCATACAATACTTCATCTGCAATTTCAAAATAAGAACCCAAAACATTTAAAATTACCTAGACATTTTTAGGATTTCAGTAGAAAAGGCTGGGAGAAAGACATACCTTAAACCTACAGAATTATGCGAGTATAGACTACATTTCCATTTCCAACCTTTTTAAAGTTCCAAACAAGCACTCCAAAATTTGATGTTCACAAATAAATTTTCTGTGAAAATAAATTTCAGACCTAATGAGTTACAGGATTGTTATTTTCTTCATTTTCTGGTAGAAAGAGTATTGTTTCAGCAAATATTTTTAAATTTCAGTTTGTTAATTGTTATTTAGCTGTATTACACAAGAGTAACTTCTATTTTTGACCAGGGTCTAATAAAAGGCAAAATAATTGTAAAATTGTAAATTGTTGCACGCCTCCATACTGAAGATAGATTATTTTCTCTTTGAGGAAACGCACAGAGTATAACAGGTACAAAATAATTTTGGCCAAGTAACTACAATGGGTAGTCCACTGCTTTTGAAGAGTGACAGCATCAGTATCATTTAAATGGAGGACATATATTTTCCCTATTAGCTGTTTGCTACTGTTTATAAAGATTTAATGAGTCACAGCTGCATAATGTACTCAGTAGAACAATTTATCATCAGTATAAGACCAGGAGCCATCTCAGAAGACATTGTTCTGTATGTTAGTTAACTGCAGTTATTTCAGAATTTTCCTGCAAATTTCAATTTCTAAAAACTGTAAAAAATGAGTCCTCATTCAAAATATTAGTTACCAAAGATAAAGATCTTCTGGATATAAATTTTATTGTCTGGCATAACGTACCAGCTACTGCTTTGGCTGGAAAATTCCCTGTCAGTCCCACATTCTGACAACACACATCAGAAATGGGTCAATAGCGATGCACTGTTAAACAGAAGAAGATAAATAGAGTTTTATTTGGGCCCCATTTATCAAATTTCTGAAGCTCTGGCTTAAATCCACTGAGTTTAATAACATTAAGCAAGATAGTAAGGTTAAGTATTTCCTTACTGAGGCAGAATGTAACCTTGAAGCAATGAAATAAGAATAAAATGATTAAGCAGGTACTGCTTCTCAGCTAGGGGTCAACTGTTCACTCACTGTATACCATAACACATATATTTATTTGGTCTTACTGTATCCACTCCAGGGCACACAGAAGTCAATATCTTTACCTTGTGTTATAGGGGAGAAATCTACTGGGAGACACTGAACTGTCAGCTGGCATTCATAGCACAGAATCCTTTACACAGAAGCACTCAGAAAGCCACAGTTATATGGTAAGAAATGCATTTTTCTTACCACTGCATAAGGAGCCATGAGTTAGCTGGTATGCATTTATCTCACCCTCATAATGCTGCAGCTGATTTTCCTGGTAATAATACAGAAGCAGGAAAGCAAATCTTTGGTTTTTTAATTGCAAGAAAGCTGGGATCCAGACATTATAAAACAGATATAAGCCAATTACATTAACAAACTTAAGTGCTACTACAGTCCTGGAGATGCTATACTAAGTTTTTTCTAGAAGTTAATCCATCAGAACTGTACAACAATAATTTCAGGTTTATTCTTATTTATTTTTTATTTTGATTACACTATACCTCTCAGGATTTCCAAGAAAAAGCTAATAAACATAAATTCATAACATTACAAGAAAGAAGGCTTTATTTTTTAGGTTTATGACTCCTGGATAGATGCCACTGTACTGGGCACACAAATCAACTAGTTATTTTTTGTAATATTTTGAATGAGATGCAAACCACTTCTTTAATAACATTGGCAGCTTTCGAACTGGTGCAAAACACTGTTATTCAACAAGGAGACAAAAGAGAAATTTTTGAAAATTAAATATATACACATTCTTACACAGATAGCTAAGACATGTCAGTATCTGCTTTAGGTTTATCAAGGATTTGGGTTTCAATTACTGCAACTGCCTAATTTAACCTGAAAATTCATTTTGTAAACAGTGTAACCTATGCTTAAATAAGTGCTAGCTTCTTTGCTAACCCGTTTCTGCCTCCTTCCTATTTATGCCTGTCATCTTTTAAGCCCAGCCTGTCACTCAGAAACCACGCAGCTGTTTGCTCACTCCCTCCCTCCCTTTTTCCTCCCCGTGATCCAGGAGGGATGGGGAGAATTGAAAGAATGTAACTCCCATGGGTTGAGATAAGAACAATCCATTAACTAAGGTATAACACAAACCACTACTGCTACCACCACCAATAATAATAATAAGGGAAATAACAAGTGAAGAGAATACAACCGCTCACCACCCACCGACCTATACCCAGCCTGACCAAGCAGTGATCTAGCCCTTCTGGGTAACTGTCCCCAGTTTATATACCGGGCATGACGTGCTGTGGTATGGAATACCTCTTTGGTTTGTTTGGGTCAGGTGTCCTGTCTCTGCTTCCTCCTGGCTTCCCTTCCTCCCTGGCAGAGCATGAGACTCAGAAAGTCCTTGGTCAGAGTAAACATTACTGAGCAACAAATGAAAACATCAGTGTTATCAGCGCTGTTCCCAGGCTGAAAGTCAAAACCGCAGCACTGCACCAGCTACTAAGAAGGAGAAAAATGACTGCTACTGCTGAACCCAGGAGTATGCCTCAGTGTTACTGGGATGAAAAAACTCACAGGGCATTTTATGTGATCCTCCTTATGCATCCTCTAAACAGAAAATTTAAGAGCATCAGAAATGCCACACCTATTCAGATCAATGGTTCAGAAACTAGGACTCTGCCTCCAACAGCAGGAGTAGAAGATGATATTTAAGAAGAGCACAAGCACCTGGCTATTATCTGCAGTCCATTTTCCTCTTACTCCCCCAACAAATAAGGTCATCATCATGTTATGGGTGTTGGAGGACTGTTCCCAGCCTGTCCCTCCAGAATCTTTTAATGGACTTCTTGTCCTTGAATGTATTTTCTCCTTTTTTTTTTTGGCCTAGCTGACTTCCATCTTACTAGTCTTCTATCTTACTAGTTAGTCATTCTCCTCCTAGTTAGAGGGCATGCTCCTACTTACTATATAATGTTATCTAGTGGACAGCAGTATGTGATTCATTTTATGCAACACCTTGACGAATCTGTAAATCTTGATCACACTTTCTCAGCCTTCTCATATTCACTGATTTTTTTTTGCCACTGCTCATAAGGCAACTTCCCTATCCCACTGATTGTTTCAGCTGCCTTCGCTTGTTCTTTGTCCAGCTCTACTATTTCTTTCTTGAGATGAAGAAAGCAGAACTGCTTAAATTACTCGAACAGTGGGCTTACCACAGCCCTATACAACAACCCTGCTCACCAGATTTCTTGTGCTCTATAAAATTTTACTGCAAGTCTAGAGCTTGCAGAACATCCTGAAAACATGGGACAAGTAAAAAATCATATCTCTTCAATGCGAACTTTATTGTTTCTGTGCATTTCTACAAGAAAACCCTTTGCCCCTAAGACACAGTGTAGTCAGGATTCAAAAAATTAATAAGACGTGCAACATAAAAGAGAAAAAAAAAAAGAATTTTTCCCTAAAAAACATAACAATTATTTTGATTATGATTTCTTTCAGTTAGCATATCATGCTAATGATAACTGAGTACTGTGAGCTAAGCAGCTGTGTGAATTCATGAATTATGTGAAGAGAAGCTGTATTTCACTAAACAGGAATTATTCTTTTCCTCTTGACCAAATCTGGTCCTTTCACCAGCTTCACAATTAAAAACAAAACCCTAAGGAAACAATTTACAGTGATGGCTCCTGGCACTTTGAAAGGTGTTTTTGTTTACATATCCTCCCAGTCTGCATGATAACACCCTGTGCAATAATTATAAACAGTGAGAACGGAAAATTGTTTCAGAATATTTGTTTTGCATTTGATCTGTTGGCACTTCAGGAAATTCACAATTCCGAAAATTACATTTGACTCAAAGAACACCACATGAAAGGAAATTTTTTTGTATTTTAATTTTATGAATCATATTTCAGCTTCATGCTCCGACTCATTTTTTAAATTCTACAACTGAAGAACTGTGAGAATAGTTACTGTCTCTAAATTCCCCTAACATTTTTATGTCAGCTCCATTCAGCTGTCTTATTTTTTAATCTCTTCAGGAACAGGTTTAAGACTTTTCTTTTTGGTATCAAGATATTAGAAAGATATAATAAAATATATGATTTAATCCTCTGGTTTTCCATGTTTCAGGAATAATAAAATATAACATAAATACTTTTCTGAGTTTTATCACTTACAGATTCACATTATAATATTCCTTAGGGCTTGCTGCAAAGGACAGCATCTCATAAAAGAAAAGAGTAATTACAATTTTTCTACAGATTATTCCGGTTTCTAGGCTCCAACAAATATTGCACTGAGATACATTTAATGGGTTTTAAATGTTTTTTTAATTCTGTTAAGTAATGATTTTCTAATATGCCGTCCACCAGATTCTGACCTACTGACAACTAAGTCTGTCATTAGTCTCCTTCTATAGGAATTCAAAGGAATACAATTACTGAAAAATACATATCCTCATGCCTTTTTCAAATGCTAAGTATTAAATATATTTGCAATTAAATATGTGTTCTCTCTTGGAATTTGCAAAGAATGGTGCTGGGGAAGGGAGTACTTTGTTTATATTTTCCATGAGCAAAACTCCATTATTAAGAGCTGAATCCGCTAGTCACCAGAGTTTATTTCCCAGTCTGCATCAGCAGCACTAAATAGCTGGACTCATGAAGCCATTTCTATTCATGTCAGCTTTGCAGGCTACAGGGTTCAGAATCAGTGAAAGTGATGGCGGTCTGGCTTCCCAGCAACTTCTAGATCTCTAACTTTCCAGTTTTCTGATCAACATGAATCTTTATGGTGGCCATCTCCAGCCACAATCTGGCAAAACATTCCCATACTGTAGTAATACCTGTCAAAGAAACCTGATCCTCTTAAAATATAAGAATTCATATCCTATCGTCTGAATAGGATATATTTAGTAAGTCTCATAGAGTATATGTGTCCTGGGTTTAGCAGTAGCAGTAATTCTTGTTAGTGGCTGGTGCAACGCTGTGTTTTTGATTTTTGGCCTGGGAACAGTGCTGATAACACCGATGTTTTTAGTTGCTGCACATACGTTTGGTCTGACCAAGGACTTTCTGAGCCTCATGCTCTGCTAGGGAGGAGGGGAAGCCGGGAAGAAGCAGAGACAGGACACCTGACCCAGACTGATCAAAGAGGTATTCCATACCACAGCACGTCATGCCCAGGATGTAATGGAGAGTTACCTGGAAGGGCTAGGGACTGCAGGGTCGGAGAAGATATCAGTCAGTCCTCAGCTGGGGGGAGTGGGGCGAGTTATTGGTTGGGTGGTGCTGAGGTGTTGTATTCTCTTCCTTTGTTATTTCCTTTATTGTTATTATCATTGGTGGTAGCAGTAGTGATTTGTGTTATACCTTAGTTACTAAACTGCTCTTATCTCAACCCGTGGGAGTTGCACTCTTTTTGATTCTCCTCTCCATCCCTCCGGGAGTAGAGGGAGGGAAAGAAGGGGGGGAGTGAGTGGATGAGCTGTGTGGATCAGTTTAAACCACAACAATATGATACTGAAGTTAAAAGAAATGACTTATTAATTTTGTCTTAGAAAACTTCCTACTCCTATCATTTTCTGATCAAATAGTGTGAAGAACAGATCTTTCCACATAGTGAAAAGAGACAGAAAAAATAAAAATATCACAAGTTGCCTAACTAAATTACTTCTTTTTAATTCTGATTGAATTACAATTAAAATGTGACAAGCTGCAGTTCTCATTTCCCTCATACACTGACCCTTTGTAACTTGAAAAAAGTCCTTAAATGTCTTGTCTTGGAAATTATACTCACCTAATTAGACTTTGCATGTGGGTCTTTGTCACTAGGCTGCTGCTTACCCATTATAGTCCTCATTTTCATGATGAATCACAATTGGCCAAACCAGCAATATAAATGCAGTGTATGTTCTACCCTCCCTCTTTATGATTAATTCTACTAGTGGTACAAATTTGCATGAATGAATGTCAGTGTGTTTTCTGCCCTGAACATTTCCTGCTGGCTTCAATTCAGCCCTGCTGACATTTATTACAAATAATAGCTAAATATTCTTGATTTAATGGCTGTGGTGGCCCCACGTCTGAAGGTGATGACTGTAATAAAAGCAGACAAGACAAGCTTATAAAAAAGATTGTGTTTGCACACATAATGGAGAGGCCTCACAGACATACCAGCAAAGCAGAGCAACAGATTTTAAAATGCAGCTGCTGGAAGTCAAGAGTTCAAGAACATATTACCTGCATTATTTTTTGTCCTTCTCCATTCTTTCACCACCTCTTTAAAGCACCTATGACAAAAGTGAGAAGATCATAGTCAAAAGGGTCAGTTTCAGAACTGATCCTCTTTAGACAAATAATAATACCATAAATCACACTGTAGTTGCAACTGCTGTCATTGCTAATTCTTCTATCAGAAAAGCAGAAAAGCAGGAGGAATTAGAAGGACTTGTCACCACAGAGTTAGAACTAGATTTCATGTCGTGTTTAGCTTATTTGAATTTGAATCATACTAAAGAGATCAATTCCTCCCCACCATGTTCCCAAATGCAAATATATTCTGGTTTTCATAGAGGGACAAACGTGTTGCCTGCCAGAAGCACAGAGGAGTCAAGAAAAACAATAGCTGAAGTAGAGAATTTTTGTAAGACAGACATATGTGCAAAATAGAAAAGCCTGAAGAGAATATAGAAGGATACTATACAGGTTTAGTACTGAGAACACAGGCAAAGAATTTTCCCCTTGATCTGGGAATGAACAGTTGCAATGCTTCGGGGATGCCAAAGGTTAAAAAGGTTACTTCAGTCAGCAGCAATACCGTCATCTCCAGAATATTCTGGAAAGGATCCTACAACAGCAATATTAAAATGTGTAAGGGCATTGCCTATAAGACCCTGAGGAAAAAAAAAAATAATCATCCTAATTATGCTGCTTAGATGTGCTTTACAGCACTGTGTCCTTTGCTTTCCCTTAGCGTCATCACCATGCAACTGATTTAAGGAGCATTTTTCTCCATCACCTTCACAGGTGATGGACTGACTTTGGAGGTGAAGCTCCGACTGTCCTGTAGTTTCGCAGATGGTCATTCTTGCCTTTCTTCAAGACAGTAGTGATATTTGCTCTCTTCTAGTCTTCAGGAGCCTTTCCTTAATGCTTTTCAAATGTAATCAAGAATGGCTTTGCAATGACATCAGACACATCTCTCAGTTCTTGTGGGTCCAAAACATCAGGCCCCATGGGCTTACGTATGCCTGGTTTCTTTAAATACTCCCTACCCCAGACTCCTTCCATTGAGAGAAAGTCACTTTCACTCTGGTCTAAGGGGCCTGAGATTCCAGAAGGCTTACCAGTGAAGACTGAGACAAAGAAGATATTCAGTAACTTATCCTTTTTTATGTCTTCTGTCACCAGTACCCCTGCTCCATTTAGCTTTTCTGACTGCTGCCTTTGCTGCATTGCCCGCTTATCAGGATGAACCTTTCTTGAGCATGGAGGAAGTGATCCTTGAAAAACAATCAGCTCTCATGGAATCTTCTCTTCTCCAGAGACTCATCCTATGGGATTCTTCCAAACAGATCCCTGAAGAGGCCAAGTTCTGCTCTCCTGAAACCCAGCACAGCTTTTTGCCCTGCTCCTTCCTCCCAGGATCATGAACCCTACCTATCTACACTACAGTACAGACAAGGCCATCCTGGGCTTTCACATCCATGACTTGCTTTCAAGTAACAAGCCCAGCAGAGCACCTTTCTTGTTGGCTCTTCAATCACCCATGTCAGGAAGTTGTCATCAAAGCACTCCAGAAAATCTCTGAGATTGCTTGAACCCTTCTGTGTTGTCCCTCCAGCACGTATCAAAGTTACCCATAAAGACCAGGGTCTGGGAACGTGATGTCCCTTCCTGTTACCTGAAGAAGGTCCCAGCTACTACTTCTTCCCGGTCAAGAGGTCTATAGCAGATGCCCACTGCAACAGCAACCATGCTGGTCTGACTGCTGCTCTTCACCACCAGATCTCAGACAAAGCTCCATGCACTTCGGCCTCTCTGTCATGGAAAGGGCAACTCGGCCTCCTAGCCTACCTGCTCTGTCATTCGTAAGGAGCCTGTATCCATCCATCACAGCACTCCAGCTGTGTGTGTAGTCCCACCATGCTTTCTAGAACCCAATGAGGTCATAGCCCTGTCACTGCACAAGTATTTCTAACTCATGCAGCATGCATTAGTGTATAGGCATTTCAGAGAGGCACCCAAGCATGCCAATTCCCCAGTACAGGTTTACATGCCCATGCTCAAAGACACTGCTCTTCAGCTCTGTTTCATTGATTACTCTGTCCCTTCTGCTCCCATCACCCCTTGGCTTGCCTACTTCATCCACAACTTCCTTAGTTATTTTTTGATGAATCACTCCCTCCTCAGTGTTTTTTAGTCTAAAGCCCTCCATGCCAGTTAACTACACTGTTAATCATCAAATACAAAGCTATGCAGGTGTTCCATTTGAGCAAATGTATGAGACCAGGGCAATCACACAGAAGCAATTAAATTAGATATGGATCTAGATGTATTTTTTTCAGCTAAAGTTATGCATGAAAACACTATATATCACTGCTTACAGAAAAAAAAAGAAAAAAAAAGTAGACATTTTCAATCTGTGCTCAGTCTAGGAAGCTTCAATGTCCTAATTGCTCTGAAAGTGATGTCTCAAGCAAGACTGACCTGAATCAAATGGCTTGAGAAACTTAGAAGATTTCAGCTTGCCAACATTCCAATTCTTATAAGCCTAGTTCATAACACTATAACTAGTCTTTTCAGTCCTATGGAAAAATTCAGATGTGTCCTACTGTCTACAACATTTATACACATCTATTCAGGAAAAAAAAAACAATGCAAAACCTACCAAAATGATGGATCACAGACTTCTGAGGCAGCCTTCCTCATTCCTTCTCCTAGAGCCACATCAATGACACTCCTTAACCTGCTTAACAAAGCTTCTCCTTTCACTAATCAGAGAAAGAATTTTTTTTTAACGGAAGAACTGAAGCCAGGTTGTTGTCCTGTCATGGTTTGGTTATGAATAGCAAAACATTTATCACCATTTATCAGTAATTAACAGTGCCTACAAGAAAGTTTAACTTCACAACAAATTCACCAAAGAACTAATAGTTGTATTCAAATGCTCTTTTTTGCCTTCTATTTTACAGTAAGAAGATCTAACACAGGAGAGAGACTTCATCTAATTCTATAAGCATAAATAACAGGAATCTATGCATATTTTACATCTTTTTGAAAAAAATGAATATAACAAACATGTCTATGTATTAGACAAGTAAAACATCTAGTATTACTGAACAGTTACTTCTAATATATTGTTCATATGAAAATATGGTTATGTATCTTGTTTCTTCTCTTCTTTCACCAACTTGCAAATTCTCAGCAATGCTTACTATGTTTTTAATTCATTTACAGTCTGAACCAAGAAAGACATGTGCACTGATAATCACACTTGTAGATAAGAACTCCTAGGAGCAAGGCTTGTTTTATCCATATTTATCTCGTGTCTATACCTACTCTGTTTTGTTCTTTCTGACAGGCAGCAAATAAGAAATGTCCACATCAGAGATTTTAATTACTTGAAATCCTTTTTTTATGGATTACAGACAGCAAAGCAGCTCTCGTGTTAACCTTTCAAAATGTCAATTTGATTTATGAATACAGTGATTTCTTTAGCTCTATTGCAACGGATGACACATGTTATACTACTGTTATAAAAAGTGTGTTTTAATTTTATACCAAAAATGTGCTTGGAATTAAGAATTGTTGTAATTCAAGAGAACTACTTGACTTACTAGAGAGTCTAAGCAGACCAGGAAATAGGCTTATACATTTTGTTGGGATAATGTATATTGTAATAATTTATATTTTGATGCTAGCCCCCCTCAATCAGATTCTTTATGGACCTTACATTTTTATGTAGCAGAGGCCTGAATGAAAGATGGCGGATGCACATAAAAGCGCTCTTGCTGATCTGAATGGTGGTGGAAAGAATACAAGCAGTCCACATGGCTAACACAAAGTTTAAGAAGACTTGCATAAAGCATTTTATTCTTGCTCTTCTTCAGCAGGGAAATACCCCTCCAAAGAAGGCACAGTAAGGAAGCCCTTTGGCCCAGCGACACATATGCTTAAGAGTAAGACTGGCTTTGAGGAAGACCTGTGACTGTACTTCTACAAAAGCTCCAGTAATGGCAAGCTCTTCACCTGCAGACCAGAAAGCTACTAGCAGTGTTCCACCACCTCTGAAAATGGTTGCACACCATTTGTGCTTCACCAGCAAATAGTGACCTGTGCCTCCCAGCCGTGCATTAGTTTGCCATTACATAGTTTACATAGCACACCAAAGCAAAGGCAGAGGTTGTGCATTGTTGCATACCAATTCTCAAGTTTTTTTTATAGCTCACACACAGTGACCACTTACAAGAAGATTCAAAACATACATTCCTTTGACACAAGATGCATCCAACTTTTCTCTAAGGACCTACAGAAAGAGGATTCCAGTGGATTAATGCTAACATTCTGAAATGTTTCTACAGAAAGGGGTTCCACTAATATGCTTGCTTCCAACAATACAAAATTGTTACCAGAAGAAAAACAAAAAATTGGCTACTTGTTTTGTTTTACTTCACTGATCGATTAACATGCATTTTTCAGATTCTAAAACAAGTCTGTATCAAAAGAGGGGAAAATTATCTTCTGGCTACTGGCCCAGTGACCTACCCTGAATTTTCCCCCCTTTGAGATTCACCTAGCAAAAGCAGAATATATTTGGTTTATTCACCATGGAATTGCCATGATAAACAATCAAACCTGCAGTAATTTGGATGACCAGTGAGTGATATTATTCATGTTCATGAGACTGTGTGGGATTAAAGCATAATTCCACAACACTTCAAGCTTATATGAAGTCTTTAATTTC
The DNA here is from genome assembly GCF_037157495.1 of Lathamus discolor. Taxonomy (NCBI): domain Eukaryota; kingdom Metazoa; phylum Chordata; class Aves; order Psittaciformes; family Psittacidae; genus Lathamus; species Lathamus discolor. The sequence continues at coordinate 37,214,025 of NC_088909.1, read as the reverse complement.
ATTTGCACTTTGATGAAAGGTTTCTTTTTTAGTTCTTTTGGGGGTTTTTATTTCTTATTTTGTGCACAACATTTCTGCAACAGCTGTGGGAGTGAGATCTGAAAGAAATGCTTCAACAGAAGTCTCCAGAAAATAACATAAAAATTAAATCAAAGTCAAATTAAGAACTCACTGAATTCTTTAGTAAAATCCGGGGGGGGGGGGGGGGGGGGGTGGGGCAGGGGAAGAATAAAATTTAAAAAAAAAATTACTGTCTTTAAACAAAAATATTGACATAGCTATTTAAAATATACACATGTTCATGCACATGAGGAACATTTTCTGTTTATTCTTAGACTGGAAATTAAATGTCTACATTTGTCCTCAAAACATTGCCAAAGGCAAATCAGCTACTAACAAAATATTGTGACATGTTCTTAAGTAGCTTGCCATCATATCCATTGTTACATTTGGTATAATATAATGCCTGCATGTTCATTAAGTCCACATTTTACAATATGGCACATATGTTATTTCTCTCCAAATGCCTGCAAGCCAGGTGTGAAAAGTCAATAGCTCTGGTGACAGCATTTCTACCATAATGCGGAATTACTGCTTTGTGTTTTGCATTGTCTGCCTATTATACAGAAAACTGAATTGCCAGTAAGTCCTTTTGCCTAAAGCTGTAAACACATAGAAGATCATAGCAAACATTAGCTGTGTCACCACAGCTGCACATGTAGCAGATATGTACAGTTATCTTAAGAATTTTATTTTGCAAGACCCTCCAAATATAAACACTAATGTACATGACTTGGCTTCACCGCTTTCCAAATGTATGCAGCTCCTGAGGGAGTAAGACTGTTTCCCATTGTGCTATGTCTAGAAGTCCATCTCCGATACATGTCAGACCATTTTCTGAAAACATGATGACAGCAGTGCAAAGGAGGGAACTTCTTCCAGCTCATTTGCTGTAAATGCCAGAGTATGTACAATGTGCAGAACAGATTACAGCTCAAGATTTTTCCTGATGTCACTCCTAGACCAGGTCCAGATGCCTGGAATAGAGCCGGCGCTACCAAGCTTAGGTGAAACAATGGTCTGCAATACTGCTGAAGGTAGCAAATTTCGACAGACAGGAACATCTTGGAAATAAACTAACTGGTATAACTAGAGAGCATCAGATGTCAAGCATTTGATTACAAGAAAATATTTTCTAGTGGAATCCTGAAACCTGAATATGTGATAAACTCTGTCAGTTCTTCTTCTCAAAGCTCCGTGTGTTTGAAAGTAACATCAGGAAAAGCTTTTTTTTTTCAAGAGTGATAAACTGAAAAGACAAAAATGTCACGGAAAGAGCTGACTCTCAATCACTACTACTGGCTTTCAAACCCACTACAGAAGAAGTCACTGAAGGTTATTCCAAAACCAGTGGATGGAGAGAAAAGATGAATTAAAGTAAGCTGGCACTTAAAATATATGCCTCAAGAGTAAAGCTTGTATTTTCATTGCAGGAAGGTGATGTCAGGTGTGCAGGAGGGTGTGTTCAGATTTTACACAACACAAAAACATTCTGACAGTGCAAAAACGCATGAGCAGAGGAAAAATGGATCATTCTTGAAAATTTATTCTCCTTCAAATGCATGTAACACAGACACCGAGAATGCAGCACCACACGTGCACAACACAGTTACAGGTTACACAGTGCGCTACTGGTGCCTACTTCGTAGAATGAGAGCCATTATTCCTAGAAAGGAGTAACTTGTGCCATATTCTGCATTGTTAACACCAGTAGCAACGCATTCACTTGAGTGGAATTCTGGCTTTTTTACAGAAGGATGTAAATTCTCACAAAGCCTGTATTTCAAGTGCCCTCTCACAGCACTGATGCGAGCCCAGATGAAAGTCTTCAATGAAACGTGCCCACAGCCCACATGAAGTTTTTGAAACTTATGTGACTTCACAATGGATTCTGTGCCATTTTTTAAGAGAAGATGTTCTTTGTAACATAGCAATTTGCAGATATTCCTCATTCTTATCGAAATCAAGTTGCAGGTATTTGGGCTATAAAATGAGTTCTGAGAAGAGGTCAAAGTCTTGCTATCATTCCTCTGTGTTTTTTTCATCAAAACTGTATTTGGAATTATCATAGAATTGTAGAATGGTTTGTACTGGAAGGGACATTGAAGCTCATCTAGCTCCAACACCTTGCCATGGGCAGGGACACCTTCCGCTAGATCAGGCTGCTCAAAGCCCTGTCCAACCTAACCAGGGATGGGACAGCCACAGCTTCTCTCGGCAACCTGTGCCAGGGCTTCACCACCCTCACAGGGAAGAACTTCTTCCTTATATCTAACCCAAATCTCTCCTACTTCAGTTTAAAGCCATTCCCCCTTGTCCTGTCACTATCTGTTCTTGTAAAAAGCCCCTCTCTAGATTTCTTTGAAGCCCCCTTTAGGTAGCAGAAGACTGTTAGAAGGTCTCCCCAGAGCCTGCTTTTCTCCAGGCTGAACAAGCCCAGCTCTCTCAGCCTGTCTCCACAGTAGAGCATCAGCCCTCTGACTATCTTTGTAACCTCCTCTGGACTCACTCCAACAGCTCCGTATCCCTCTTGTGTTGTTACCCCACGGCTGAATGAGCATTGCAGGCGGGAGGTTCATGAGAGCTCCTTTTGATGCAGCTCAGGACATGGCTGGCTTTCTGGGCTGCAAGGCCACACTTAACGCACATCAACAACACTGAAAATATTTTCTTACATCCACATATAGAAATATTCTTTAATAAGCTTGTTTCATCCTGCCAGCATTTTCCTTTTGTTCCTGTCAAACACTAAAATAATGCAGGTTTATTAGTTGTCAAATTTCAGAGTTGCATCATACCTGACGGCCTTCATATTTTTGCCCGCAGCAAGTCACACATAGTCAAGATCGCACGTATAGCTTAAAAAACATTCTCAGGTTGCATATGCTTGGTTTCTTCTGTAGGGCCTGGTACCACAAACAGGGCTAATAATGAATATTATTCCTTCCTGTCTCACAACACATCTACAAAGATGGCCTTTATTTCTTTTTCCACCATTTGCAGTGGAGATACCTTTCATAAGCTCTAACTCCTTTGAATTTTTTTGCCAAGTACAGAACAAGCTAATACTCCAAAAGAAAACTCTGTTGCTAGGGGCAGTCAACAACCAGTAGAACTACTGCATTCCAATAAGCAGGTTTGCATTTTCTCAGTCAGTAAGCTGGTTTTTTTTTAACCTTCTATAAAAAAATTACCTTATTTTCAGAGCTTTCATGCACTGTACATTGCTATATTTTGCTATATATTGTGCATGCACCCCCTGGTATATATGAGAAGACATCTGCAATAGTGAAACAAAGTTCTTCACAATATCAGGTTTTTCATTGCAAAGAAAAAGGGGAAAAAAAATCACAGCGACTATAGTTAAGAAAAAGCTCTGCCCTCCTCTGGCAAAATAAATATTGGAATATGCTTCTACCACTTACTACAAATTGATTTTCTTCAATACAGTACAGGTGTCAAACATCACTTGTTACTTTCACATGCTTAGCTTTGTGGATGAAAAGACAAGCACAACATATCATGCAGCATGTTTTATTACTTACAGACAAGCAAGGCATTCATGAAGTTACAAAGAACTGAAAATCCTACCAGTGTTCATGTTGTTATTCAGTTTTTCTTAAATAAGGGGAATAAAATAAGGGAATTAAAGCTCAGAATAGCAGTATAAGTATCATCAAACTCCATCATTTTTAATACTCAAAACCTTCACAGCACCATTACAACCTATTCATTGCTTTCAATTTAACATGTAAACACTAGTCTTTGATGCAAACTTGTACTGCTTTTTCTGTATTTTCAAAGAAAAATCTTTCTCCTTTAACTACTGCTGGCTTTCACTATGGTACCGTTTCCTGTATGCCATCAGCAAAATTACTTTGCCAACTAGAATGAAGTTCCAGGCTAATGCTATGTTTTATGTGGGCCCATGTGTGATGATTACCGATGGCTGACCCATACTGTTTCATCATCATCTTCTGTTCCAGTGCATCTACACACTGTATCTGGAACTACAACTACACTTTCTTCTTTATTTTTTTATTTTTTTCCCTGCTTTATATTTAACATTTAAACTTACTGGGACAAAGAATGGTACTTCTTTTTCATGTCAGCACCATCTTAGCTGAGTATTATCTCAGCCCATGGATCAAAGGCTAGCCAAAAGCTACGTAACACAATTTTCTTGCCAGTGAAACTAGTAAAAGTGCAAATGTGTGAGGAATTCTACTTTAATAGCACAAAGGGAATTAAAGACATATAAATCACAGACTTTCTATAGCTTTCTATTAATAAAGAAATGGCTACTGATCCACAATAAACCACACTGCAAATCATTCTAAGTATCCTCAGACAAATCCTTCACTGCCAGTGACTGTTGAAAACCACTCAAAATAACCATGTAATGAGAAATAAGATTCCCAGAAATCCTGAATACGATACACTTCAAATGTCTCTTTGGCAGTTCCACTGCTTTCTTACAATAATTTAAATCATTTTGATGTAAAGCTTTGTTAATATAGAAATTTGCCTGTAAAACTAGAAGTTCTCTCAGCTAAAACAATTCTGTTCAGTTTTTCTGGACCTGCAACAGCCAATTAAAAGACACATTCACAGAAAACACAGCCAAGACAAGATATCCCTGCCAAATCATGCTTTTTAGACAATCAATATAATATAATGCTTGATGAATGCAAAGTTCCCAGTGCAATGTTACAAGATAGTTCTATAGGGTAAGGTTGCCTTGAAATTGGTAGCAGAACACTTACTGACTTCTACACAAAAACAGCTCAGTTTCAAGTGCGTTTATAAAATAATTAAAGACAGCATATGTAAACATCCAATAGTGCAGTTTGTCACTTCAGGGCCAAGAAAGAAATTTGTTATCTATTAAATGATTGTCCCTAATGGCTCATATAGCTGGGTATTTCATCAATCTAGATAATATGATCCCCATTATATTCAAGAATGTGCTAAAGCATTTGCAGAGACTCTTTGGTTTTTAAGTACCTTTTGTGACAGAGGACGTAATGTGCCTAGTTAAACTGCATATAGTATTTCACAATTAAAAGCATGTCATGTCTTTTGGTGATTGGGCTCCTGCTTTAAAGCTAAGCAGTTGAGATAAGCTAAAAGCTGATAAGGACTCAAAGGATGAGGACAATAGAAACTAAGAGGATAAGCCTTATTTCTACTTTTTTCCCTTTACCATTTTCATATCTTACCATTTTGGGTATTTTTCCTAAATGGGTGTGCAACACAGATACCACATTTTGGAAAAATAAAATAAATTAAATTATTGAATATACTCAATGTTATTAGTAGCTTGTAAAGATACAGTAATGACTAACAAAAACATTATCCTTATTTGAGGGGATTAGAGTAGGTTTAGTGGTTATCTAGAAGCCAGATGAATCTTTCTCCTTATCAGCAGAGGAGGGACAAGAACGTTGACCTACACACTGAACTGAGCTGGGAGGGACTCTGTCCTGGGTTTGACATCCTATACTTACCCAATACAGCTATTTATTCACACAGTAGCTTTTTAGAAGGTAATTTCTCCTCTTGCGCTCTTCCTATTGTTTTCTTAGAGCATATTCTCAGGAAAAAAAAAAAAAAAAAAACAGAAAATGTTCAGAATCTCTTTACTTTTCTTTTTTACAGTGCTACTAGGGATTAGTTTTGATTTCACTCTTTATGTGACAATGAGTATTGTACAGTTCAGAAAATATTTTAGGAAATAACATTTTTAAAGACCACATGTACTCATGTACTAACCATTCTATCTCCCATATTTGCTGCTTTTGTGAATCATCCATTTTCTATCAATCAGTTCAACTAGAAAAACATTCAGCAACAGGTTAAGCATACCTTTAAATCAGTCCTAAGAACCTATATGTTTTCCTTGCCAAGTGACAAATTCAGTTACCATTATTAGGTTTACCTACAGTCACTCTTCAGTACATACTGATAGTTTCTTGGCCTTATGACTACCACCCAGTTAACATGGCAGTACACCTTAGTACATTTTTAAATCACGAAACAACTACATTAGGCTAGTGGTGTTACTGTAGTTGTAATATTGTAGCATTTTGTACCATGAAATAGTATTGTTTACAGAGGGATATACATATAATAAATTAGCCATTATGTGGGTATACTAAGAATAATCATTGTTCTCCACAACACAATCTCACTTCAGCTGCAAACATTAAATTCCAAAATGTCTAAGCTCCCTGCTTACCATGGATACCACTGCTGAGTTTAACAACTGGCTCCAGCAGCAAATATTTTCAGAAAACCAGCCATGATCCAGGTAATAGCAAGATAAGAGCAAGACAGAGACAGCCTAAGTCGTTTGATTAAGCGATGTTTACTGCCTTGTTCTTGTTCTTTCTCTCTCCTTCCTATCCACCACACCTGTATAACAAAGTGAAGCTGCATCATCGGTATATATGATTATCATTCCATTGCTTTGCAATACTGAATCAGAGATGGTGCAGAGCTGTTACACCTCTTTTGAAAATAGGAGCTAACTCTATTCTGAAAAGATGAGGAAACAAGACAGCAGCTGTGGTATGGCTGTCTTCCCATCCCTTAAGCAGCATAAAAAGGCTGAATCCAGATTTCTCAGTCCAACCTTACAACTCTACTTCATCTTTTTTTAAACTAAATTTTAGTTGGTGATTATCATACCATATATACTTTTTCAAGATCCTTCCAAATTTCATTTCTTTCCAGGTACTCATTCCTGAAAGAAATGCAATTCAAATATATCTCTACTATGTATGACAACAGAGCTACACCAATTTACCTCAGGTCAAAATCTGCACTATTTCTACACAGTTCACATGTATGTGATTTACTGTAGTCCCTCTGAGGAAAAATAAATAAAATAAAATAAAATAACATAAAATAAAATAAAATAAAATAAAATAAAATAAAATAAAATAAAATAAAATAAAATAAAATAAAATAAAATAATAAAATAAAATTAAAAAAAAAAAACCTCCAGATTTTAAAAAGGCCATAAGCTGTTAGAAACTACTCAGCTTCCTTCACACAGGAACATAGCAGGCACAGCATCTTCTATAATAGAAACATTTCATATTCTTTCTTTGGAGGTATATTTTAAGAAGGTTGTTATAGGAATACAGTTTACACGACCAGTGTAACTTACTAGTAGACGAGAAACATTCTCTTTAGAAAAAAATTATGGCATAAGGCTCAGTGGTTCATATGGCTCCTGGATCCTGTATTGCACCATTTTCCAACAAGCACTGAATGTATCAAAAAGAAAATCATGTATCAGAGGCTTTGATAACTTTCACTTGAACTCATCAGAGAACGACCTGACACAGACTGATGCAGCCTGCTATGTTTACAGCATGTTGAGGTTCAATTGTGTTACACCATACAAGGGCAATGACATTCAGTTAACATATGGACATGTGGTGCTCCACTGCCTTAGAATACCGGCACATTTGCTGCAACCGCATGCCACTGAGGAAGGTTCCCATGATGGCAAGAATCTGGGACATAATGCAGCAGCGGTACCTGTCAGCACTGCAAAAAAGCATCCTGCTGCTCACCCAGGTGCCTCTAGAAAAAAAGCTGATGAGGCAGCTCCAACACCAGAGCAGAGAATTTTTTTTCAGTAGTGACAACAGGAGGACAGCTGTCTACAAACCAGGTTCAGCATCACAGAAATGGTGAACACTCAGGCCAAAAGCAGTTTCCTTGTTAACTTCCCCGTAAATATGTTATTTTAGAGAAGCATAGAGAACGTTTGGATAATGCACCTTTTCATCCTTAACAAATAAGCATACAAAAATAAAAATTAAGTCTGAGAAGTTAGCTTATATATAATTCTTTTTGCTCATGCTGACTTGGACATCAGTACAATCTGCATATATGTGAGCAGTTCAAAATACATAAGATATATATGTAGACACTGCTCAAAAATATGCAACATTCTTCCTGGCTTTTTATATGTATGAAGACAAGTAAACCTTCTTGCTTGGGAGGGCTGAAAAACCAGAAACATTAGAAAGGCACTGGCAGCGGAAGGATAGATAATTAATATTTTGTTTCCATCAGTAGCTCTGATTCTTCCAGCACACAAGAGATGCATTGTCATTTACTGCCTGAGAAATCATCAGGAGCTTTTGCAGCGGGGGTGTTCTAAGCGGCAGGCAAGAAAAGCCTTGGGAGACTTGAAGTCCCTGGGAGAACAGGCTGCACTTGGCCAGCTGCACAAACAAGAACAAGCAGAACAGGAAAGAAAAGATTCACTCTGAAGTGATAGGTTGGTTAGTCTAAAATCCTTAGTTATATTCAGCACTAAAGGCTGAAATTAATACTGTGAGCCTTCAAGGTTTAAGAAGTTCAGTTTTCATCACCTGTGTACCCAGATAAACAAACAAAACAGGCCATTAGTACCCGCATGTATAAATACACTTGTACCTCTTCTTTGCCTGTATGGTCTGCCTCCTCACCCCTTGGTGAGATCATCATTTCCATAAATAACTCAAATAAAGAACATGAGCTGGTTCTTGGATCTCTCTAAATGGTGAAAAGCAGTTACATCCTGTATTAGGCATAATCAGCAAGTGTTAGTAGTGGCAGGGGGTGGTGCTGCAGGGTGACCTCTCTGAGGAGGGGCTCGGGCTGCTCTGTGCTGGACACAGCCAATTCCAGCCAGCTCCAATGGACTCACTACCGGGCAAAGATGGTGGTGCCTCTGTGAAAGTGTATTTAATACAGGGAAAAAACTGTTGGATAGGCAGAGGAGGAGTGAGAAGGGCAGGTCAGAGAAGAAAGAAAGAAATGAGTTGCTTCATCACATAGCAGAGATACTCCTGTAGCTTATGGGGGAGACCACGGTGGGGTAGAAATTTTTCCTGAAGGAGCCCACCCTGGAGCAGAGGTAAGGTGCGAAGTGTGAGTTGGAGCAGCAGAGAGAAACCACCAGGTACTGAATATGGCCACTTCCCCTTCCTGGTCCTGTGTGGGGAGACAGGTAGAGGTTTTTGGAGTGATGAAGTTTAGCCTGGAAAGGGAGAAACGAAATCTGTTGGCTTAAGGTTTGTGTTCTTATTTCCCACTACCAGCATCTCTTGAATTGCCACTACACTGTAATTTTCCCCAAGTCAAGTCTGTTTTCCCTGCAACAGTAACTGTGAAGCGATCTCTCTGTCTTTATCTCTACATGTCAGTTTTCTCATCCTCGTTTCTCCTCCTGCTCACAGAAGCAGGGAAGTGAGTGAGCAGCTGGGTGGGTGCTTGGCCCTTAAACAGGGCTAACACTCCACACATCAGTAGGCTGGAACACAGACTAAGGCCAGGGATCTTGTCATAGAATCAGGAAGGGACCTTAAAGCTCATCCAGTTCCAACCCGTGCCATGGGCAGGGACACCTTCCGCTAAACCAGGTTGCTCCAAGCCCCGTCCAACCTGGCTTGAACACTGCCAGGGATGGGGCAGCCACAGCTTCTTCAGGCAACCTGTGCCAGGGCCTCACCACCCTCACAGGGAAGAATTTCTTCCTTATATTTAACCTGAATCTTCCTGTTAAAGTTTTAACCCATTACCCCTTGCCACATGTCTGAGAATGCAAGCCTCAGCAAAGGCCAAGCAGAAACCAGTGCTTGACTGAAAGACTTAATACATTCATTAAAACTTGTATTTTAGGCTAACCTTGAAAGAGAAGACCCTGCTTTCTTCTTTGTTGGCAATCCTGATAATTGCTACATTCATCTTTTGCAATTGATTATGACAGCATTAGTATCTAACCTGTTATTGCTAAGTTCCAGTATATGTCTATATAATTATTGCCTTTTATCTTTATGCGTATTTCTTCCCTAAATTCATTAGCAGTGCACTAGAGTAGACACACGTTATTAGACACACATTCAAAAGGCTCTTCTGCCAGGCACACTCTTCCATTTTACCTCATGTACACCCTTAAAATTCAAGGTTATAATAATAAACATGCTTACAACATAAACGGGTGAGGGAACCAATCCAACACTGGTGGAGAACTACTGAGAGTTAACTTTATTCTAGTAAGCAAAGTTCAGATAGCAGAGAGAAGATTCTTCTGACATGCCCATGCATTTTTCAAACTAGTTTCTTCCTGGAATGGCTTCCCTCTACTAACAGCAGCTTGCAATTTTTACTTTAACTTTTTAAAGTACCTTTACAGCTAGAAGAGCATCTTGCCATGTTAGAAATTATTTACATCTCTCTGATTCCATGTACACTGACAGCCCAAATTTGTTGTTTCATAAAGGGAACATGAGCAGGATACGCTAACGTAACTGGGATTCACTAAGATATGTAAATTTTTGCACTATAAATTAATTTATGTAATTTGTAGTGGCTCACTAAACTTCCATAGATTTGTTTCTGTGAAGTCCAAGGCATTCAGAATGGACATTCTGGTGAATATTAAAGAGAATGCCATCCCCTTCCCTATGATGTAAATATGGATGTTGAAGATCCCAGAGGTAGTAAAAACCTCACTTGTGACAAGTAGGAAAATGACTGCAGTAAAAAAAGCTGACAGGTCAAGTTGAGGTGAAAAAATTCACACACTGAACAAAAAGATATCCATTTTCACGATGGCAAATTGCAAGTAGCAAAAACACAGCACATCTGGTGATCTACCCTAGAGCAACCCACCCTCAGCACTTTCAACGAACACAAGACGACAAGAAAAATACATAGGTGCATCACACCAGACATTTCCTAGACAATCAAACCAGATGGTTATCTGAAAAACTGCATTAGCTTGACATTATCTTCCATGCTTTACTTCAATAAAAACAAGTTCTAATGTCATTCCTAATGCTCACTGGGGTCTGAACAATGGTTTCAGTAGCATAGCTTTGACGGTTCACAAATTTTGAGAGAGAAATTTTCACTGCCGAAACCAAGTACCTGTAGGGGAAAATACAATTCTAAAGATGATACAGGATATTTTTTTTTGTAGTCTACAATATTAGTTCATAATTATATCTTTGGTCAAATGTACCACATATAATTGGTTATTTCAGCTAAAAAGAATGTTTCCAAATACTTAATCTGCATAACTCCTCACTGCAGTATACGTAAGAATACCAAGTGAACCAACAATACAGCTGACAGATAAGCTGTACGAGTTATGAGGAATACAAGTAGGATAGGATTTCACCACTCAGTGTTCACTTCTTCACGTATCATGATAAAGGAAGATAAATCATCTCCATTTCATCAGAGAACACTCCACAGAGAATCACAAGACAACTGCTCCAATATTGGATATCCTTTGACTTCGTCATTATGACATCTTTCTATCTGAAGTGCCCTTAAAGATTTTTTTATTTGTTAGGAAAAAATTCCCCTGTTTAATTATTTTAATAAAGTCTTCATTCCTGCTGTTCAATCCTATGGAAATGAAGAATACAGTATTACTCCTTGGAAGAAGCCTTTGTAGTATTTTAGGACTGTCATCATGTATGCCCCAGTCTACTTATCTCTAAGCTAAACACCACCAAGCTGTTCAATCTTTCCTGATAGGTCAGGCTTCTAGACCTCTTGAGGGAAAAGCAATTCACCCAGTTTGTCAAAATACATTTCAATTCCATCCCATATCTCAGTATGCTTGTGGCCTCTCCTAAATTAGGGACACTGGCAGTTTCATTAGGTACACTCTTCATTTCACTATCTTTTAGAACAATTCACAAATCTGCCTTGTAACCTCTGCATTGGATTTAATTTCTCTTTGTATAAATCCTGAGTTAAATAATATCTCTGTTCTTCGAGAACACGATTTGGGATACAAGGATGAAAAAAGGACAATTTTTTGTGAGAAATAGCTAAGTAGCAAAGACTAACCCCTAGAAATTTCATTTTTATTTGGAATGAATAAAAATGTTAGCTAAAAAATAAGTAGGTACCACAGTAAACTCATTTTCTGGGTTTATAAATGTATATTCAGATGTAAAACTCCCTGTATTATTTTCATGGGAAAAAAATATATCAATAATACCATGATAATATCAATAAAATATGAAGTATTTTAAGAAATCTAACCAGGATATTAATCCCCATTCCCTCACTTCCAATATATTAAAAGTGCCAACACTTAATCACCTTTATCACATCACTTCTTCTCCATGAGAAATATTATGTCTCTATTTTTAAAGGAATTTTTCAGCTATTTGCTAGTCTAAGCACTGATGATTATTTACCTATAAAACCAGTGTCTTTATCATTAAAGAAGTCTAGTAATAGACCTGTCTTAGTTTATATATGGTTTTGTCTAAATATGGTCACAAGATTAAAAATTACTAATTTATACATCTATACAGTTAAGGGTTGTGAATAGGAAATTTCACTGCTTACTTAATCCCTGGGGATCCAAATTAAACAGGTTACTTCAAATATGCACATGGGAAGTTTCACTAGTCACTAAACTTGCTCAGTATTAGCTAAGTATTAGCTAAGTATTACCTACTGAGAACAAAATTAAGTTCACAGTAAAATGTATAGCCCTGTCTACTCTCAGCCAGAATATAATTTAAATGCTACTAATTAATTGTATACTTCATATTTAATGATAAAGTAGCTTAGAAAATAGGGCAATCATTCAGGAAAAATGAAAAAAAATAAAAAACAAATCATTAAATGTATTTTTAGGTAAACAGAACCTAGCAACTTCCAGGTACCAAATGTCAAAAGGGGTTTATGAAGAGAAATATGTCTAATGAGATTTTTTTAAAGAATCTCCACAGGTCAGCAGAAACAGTGTCCAACTGATATTTGAAGTTTTCAAACATGCCCAAAGGGTGAAGACAGACCATGTCCAATCTATGGAATCCTTCAAAAAATTCTAGACTTAAGTGTTTTCCTGATAAGATGACTGGAATTAAGCCCAAATTCTGGCTGGGAAAATAAGGAAACAACAGTATTAAGGACACAGCCATGCATTACAATGAAAGTACCACACAAAAATTGCCAAATCAACTTTGAACAAATCAATTTCAGAGATAAAAAGTATAAGCCATTATACATGCGCCATTTCCAAGTTAATTAGCCTACCAAGAGGCAGAAATAATTACTATCATAATATTGCTCTATAGGGTCTAAACTAGTGTATCAGCATAGCAGTTGGCTGAGCTGTATGTCTGGGGCTGAGCTAGGGATTTCTAGCATGATGCTGCATTGCAAGTTGTGGATATGTGGTAACATTCTAAATCTGTTGGAGAACCAGCATCAAAACTGGCTAGTAAGTGTTTTGTGCTTTTAAATGCTAGATACTACACTTGTTATGGGCTTTTTTGGTTTGGTTTCTGTTGGGTTTTTTTCACTATTTAAAAGAAAACTGATGACCTGTCCATAAGGCCTTCATCATATCCTAGTTTTTACCTGAAAAGATATTTCACTGAAAAAGCAAACACAAGTTTTACTGCACTAACTTTCCATATTTAGTTCCAAAAAAAAGTATTATCATATCATAATGAAGAATAAACTACAGGAAAAAAATGTGCATCATGCAAATATATTTTAGCACTAATGTTTTACATAGAGTTTAAGTATTCAGCTCATGAGAAAAATATAAATATGGCTTAATCATTAAACATTACTTTATAACTTTTCTTTAAACTTCATGCCATTAGTATTAGCATTTTATTTCCATTTACCATATTCATTGACACTTTTGTACAGAACTAATGCTTAAAATTTCTGACCCCCAATACTGTTAAGTTCCTTCTATGCAGGCCTATTACAATCAGGACCAAACAAGAAAAAGAAAACGCCATTGACCTGAACTGCTAAAAAGCTTCCTTAGTATTTTTCTTTTTCACTTGAAGCAATCAAAGGAGTGTGTATTTCTTTAAAACAACAGAAAAAAATCTTGTCAATGTGTTTTATTTTACTATGAATCAGAAAATACTGCAGGCTGTTTGTTTCATGATCCAAATCTACCCTGAAGACAAGAAACAAGCACACAATCCTACTTTTTTTTTTTTCCTTTAGAAGCACTGAAACAGTATGTCGCACAGGTCTTTTGGGTTGCTTCCATACTTCGTTTCAGCAGGATTTTTCTGAAGTGCAGCAGTCAGCTGTGATTCTCTATCTCACCATCGTACACCCTTCTGCATACAACACACCTCCGACTTGCCGGTCTCAAACACACTACTGTGCACCCTTTCAATAAACTGTTTAAAGAAACCATGTTAAACAAAGTACCTAGTCTCTACTCTGAACTCCCAGCAGCTCATTCATTCGCATTGCATTAGGGGAAAAACTTGGGCCTCAATTCCTACCTCCCTGCCATCTATACCTGCTACATGACAGGAGAAAGTACAGTCGGTTTAAAGAGCAAAGACTCACTTCAAGTGGTTGATATCAAGGGACGGGCTTGACACCAGCACCCCAGTGCCATAATGGTCATTACAGTTGGCTGCATTCTTCATAGCATATAGAGACCTTGGGTGAGCTCCTCTACACACACAGCAGCACACAGCCCTTTACAACACAGCTCAGCAGCAAGCCTGTCTTCTAAGCTGGAATAATAATATAGGACTCATGATTTACAGTTGTAAATTAAAGGTAGCAAGGCATGGTCATTGATCATTAAGATGGACCAATGTGGAACAGACCCTATCTACACCACTGAACTTTCTCCCTCTCAAAACAAACAACCCAGTTGGAAAGGATCTGCCATAAACACACCACAGGCTTTGTACTCTGCCACACATCTCTTCAGCACCGTGTGTGTGTCAATCTACCCTCACTTTTTCATAAAAGCCATGCATCAGTAATACCCCACATTAATTTAGTGATGTGCCCCATGCTAAACCCTATTGAGATTTGTCACCTCTGTTGGGTACACAGTGCCAAATGTTGCCTGCTGCTGCTATGCATCAAAAAATTATGTTTCTCAAGGCCTTATTGCTCCCAGTTTTGTTGTCTGGGTGGACGGCTTGCCTTCTCAAGCAACCTTGGCTACTCTCTTTAACAGGCAGAAAACCTCCATTCCTAGGCTGGAGATGAGGCCATGCAGTGAATGGTTTCTAGCAGAAATTCCTCCCAGCTGATGCTGTCAGCTATGAAAAAGTGCACAACAGAGACTAACTGAGGAACTCTTAACAGCCTGCTCCTCCCATAAATCACAATCCATAGTGTTGGCTATTCCAGACACCTTAGATAGGTCTGCATTGGTCAGACGCCAAAACACAGCTACTTACAGTGAGTAAAGAATGTAACTTTCACTCAAGTTGAGGTTTCCAGGCTAGATTGTGCCACTAAGGGTACCTGACATTCATGACAAAAGCAGAAGACATGCCCTCAGAAGAATAGGACTCGAAGACCCCTACATGTTGAATATCTCAAGCATCAGAAAAGTTCAAGCACAAGTGCTGAGCTGCACTAGAACAGGGATTTTTATTTTTTAATCAAATGTCAGTGCTGTGTAGCCTGACCCTGCTTAGTGCGTGGAAGTGTAAGATCATCAGTCTTGGCAGAGGGGGATAGCCAATCTTGGCATAGGTAGTGATGTATGAAGAAGAGTGATCTGGATGTCATTTCTCACTCAGTTTCTTGCAGACTACAAAGAGGATGGTCATCTTCTTACCTCTTCAATATTAATACTCTGTTTTTTGTGGTTCAAGTATGAAAAATCAGATTACTTCACAGCATTTCATAAGAATGGTGTTTGCATAGCATGGTGACAAAGGTGCATCTGGCATGGCCCGGGGCATGGCACGAAGCCTGCTGGGATGATATTTAAAGAGCCATGCCAGAAGGAGCATGACAAAGCAGCACAGCCTCATCTATTTCAGTAATTGAGAGCATTTTAACTGCCAAATCATACCTAGGGAGGGCGCTGGGGAGGGCTTTGGTTGCCACTTGCCAAATTCATGCTAAGAAGCATTTTGATTGGTTTTTAGCACAGACGAATGCATGTCAGTGCCAGAAAACGTTAATGGCACACTCAGAGTTGTATAGACGCAACCATGATGCACAAGTAACTTAGCCCTACATCCATGCGTCTTCTCCCATTCCCTCATAAAATCTCAAAGTCCTCCTGTTCCAGATTTCCTCTTCAGTTTCATATTTCTTTGGTTCATTTCACACAAAGATCACAGAATTTGTTACAGTTAAAATTTGTCTAATTACACTACTTACCTAGTGCTTCTCTTTTTCAATGGTTTTTGTACCTCAGTTTCTGCCGGTAGAGGCTCTGCGTTTGCAAGTCTCATTCTGATCTTGTGATGCATTCTGATTTAAGAGAGAACATTTATATTCTTCCTCTACAGACAGGAATGGATTTTAAAAATTCAAGATGCAAATATATCTTTCTATTCATTTTTCGGAAGGAGAAGAAGTCAAAGGTGCAGATGGAAGGACCAGATTATCTTTGCAAATTAGAGTAATGGCCTGAAATCTGTACCCATATTGCAAATTTACTTGCTCAGAAGTACAAGAAAATGTATGTTATGAAAATCAGTATTTTGCAATTACAAGCAACTGCATGAAATGTAATTCATAAACTGATAAGGTTTCAACTGAAAGCTGACTAGAGACTTGCTTCTGCTAAACTCCCCAGGATTGGAAGCTTTGTCAATCCTACCTCCAATGGTAGAAACTGTTATCTAAGGTTAATTTAATGGCCAGTTTATACTTTGCATTTTTGGAGATGCAATTCGAAGGTTTAAATTATGAAAAGTCATTACTTCTTAGTAATTTTTGGTTTTGTCCTCCTGAAAAAAACTCCACAGGAACCAGTAGAACTGGCTTGCACACTGATTTATATACCACTGAGGTCAACACATTTGAAAAAACTGTTTTTTCAAGGAAAGGATTTCAACACTATTCCCATGAATGGTACATGAATCCAGACCAGTTCTGTTTACTACATACAACCAATTCAATCAAAGCATGGTTTAGAGATGTTCTTGAACAGAACACATGGAGTATCTTAATGCCTCCATGTTAATTAACATTATAGATTCATGTAGCAACACAGAGGTTAACAAAAAGTTCAACGTGAAAAGTGACATAGCTTTAAAACTGTAAATAACAGCAGGACTTTTGAGATTAGTGACTGTGAATAAATCAATGATAGATTAAAATACTAAAAGTCTTACACTAAGTGGTGGAAAATGTTTTAATGCCACTTGAAGGCATTCCAATCTTTCCTTTTGCATGCACTCATTAGGTTTGAGACCTTTTTATTACCCAAAAAGAGACATTCCAGTCACTTTTAAAAGTGCCTAAAATGCATATATAGCTGAGAGAACAAGTTTTTTTTCCTTAAACCATAATAGTCTAGCATAACTATGTATTTTCAAAAAATAACCTGAATCCTTATTTACCCAGTTGACCACAAATTCTACAAATAAGTGTCATATCATTTCATATTCCCCTAAAAGCTTTACTCTGCTTTCTCAAGCTGACCATTAACACAATGCCATCCAGAAGAAAGGAAAATCTGAAAAAACTAACCATTCCTATAGTATGTAATGCAGAAGAAAAACAGCCCACTATTCATAGGGTTTGTATTTTTCAGTTCTTAAGATGAAGTATAATGTAGGAATGCCATTTCTACATCATGTGTTTACTCTTTTTACTCTTTTGAACTCCTGTACATTCAGAGTTACACAAGTCTCCTTCAACTGGTAAGGCGGATACAGAGAGGCATGGTTTAGATCTTTGTAACGCAGAATAGTAGAAGTACACGAAATGTGGAATAAAATAACTAGAGAATAGTTATGTAATAAAAAATGGAAGAGGAATAGGCCTTTAGAGGAATAGGAAGCCTTTACAGCTTCACAGAGCTGTCATTCTCATGCTTCTAGAGAACATCAAGGCTGGCAATGCACAAATTGAAACCATAGTCCAACAAGTCTCCTAACTTAAAAATTGTAACTTGTTCTCAGGTAAGAAAATAGCCCTATTTTTATTTGTTCTGCACTTCTTAACCGTTCAACTAAACAAGCAGGGAACAGCTAGCTCTTCCAGGTCAAATATTACAAATAAGTAATATACAGAAAAGATAACAGATTTTAAACCAGACTTATATAATAAGCTGTTCAATAAGTAGGTTTTGGACCTGGGGACTGTGGGTCACGCAATTGAAAGTGCAGCAGAGAAAGCAAAATATTTATTTCTACACAGTCACCAGTGGGTAAAAGCTTTCTTACACGTACACCAGGGTGTCTGTAGGCTTCAGGGAGCAAACCTTATGAACTTCAGAGAATTCTGCATGAGGATTGAGGCACTGACTTTTTTTTCCTACTCAGGCAGATCAAAGTTGATAGTAAAGGTATATAGGAAGGATTTGAGCAGCAGCATAAGCTGCTAAATTGTGCTATGATTTACATGCTGAAATTGTTCTACTCATTTTTTGTCCAGTAAAGATTTCACAAAGGGGCAAGGGAGGAAGAGCAAAGAGGATCAAGAAAAGTTCATGTACATTGCCTTCATCGCTCTAAAAGAGAGGAGAAAAAGGCAGAAGTATTGACCTAAATGTCAAATAAGCCCCATATTTGGAAGCAAGATTGATCTACTTGCAGTTTATTCAAGTATTATGTGGAAACGGACACAAATACATATGCATCTGCTCAACTCAGGTCTTCCATTGTCTACATCCTAGCATCTGGGAAGAAAAGGAAAAAAGCTGAAAATAACTCTTAAAGGCTCATATTGACACCAGTGATTCAAGCTACCTTTGCTGGTGACTAAGTTCAACAATAGAAAATGAGGGCTATAGTTTATATTCTATAAAACAGATAACATGTGTTCTTTGCTAACACGTGTGCTTTGAAAGCTACCGTTTTTCCTGTTCTTTACATCTCCTTTAGTTACTTTTGATATCTGAATGTGTCATGAAAATTCTGTAAGTAATTTTGTTAAAAAACATATTTCAGAAAATTTACCAGATTAAATACATCGAACTTTCTTAAATGTCTTTCTAGAACAGTATACAAGCTTTTTGAGGGATGAAAAATTCTGTTAACATGTAACACAGAAAATACGCATAAAATTCAAGGAGTTTATATTTCCATCACAAAACATCTGTAAAGATAACAACTTTAGGATAAAATTTACATATGTGACTGGTTTTATTAAAGTTTAGCTTTGTCTTCAGCATCGGCTGCTTGCAAAAATTTAGTAAGTCCGAAAATTATGAGAGTGGACTACAAATTTCTGACAAAGCTAAGACAGCTGGTCTACTTTCCTTAAATAACTCACAGTGCAATAACTGTAGCTGCTTGGTACTAGTTGTTTGTAATATTGCTCTAGGTAGTTTATTCTGTATTAGACAAAAACAGAACAAAGAAATTCAGTCTTTTAGCTGCCTTACTTCCTTAATTTAAGCTTATGTGGCCTTGTTCTAATCCTTGGAAAAAATATCCTATTTCAATTTCTGAACTTGTACCTCCTTGAGATATCCTAATAACCACCTTCTCTGAGATGACTGCACGCTTACTTTTGG
Organism: Lathamus discolor; assembly: GCF_037157495.1. NCBI lineage: Eukaryota > Metazoa > Chordata > Aves > Psittaciformes > Psittacidae > Lathamus > Lathamus discolor. The sequence goes on along the minus strand of NC_088909.1, from coordinate 37,194,476 downwards.
AACATATTTATAAACACACACAGAGTTTCTCAAGTCCTTATATTAATTTGATTACCCTTTGTTATTCTTCCACATGTCTATAACGCTTACATTTTATTGAAGTACACACCATACCAAACTCCAAATGCAGCTTTTTACTGGTACTTAGTGAAATTCTACTATTATCCTCAGATCCTACTCTTGTTTAATCTTCGCACCACAAAGTCCATATTTCCTCTTTTTCTTGTCTTTATCCATAGCTCTGTTTTTTCTTTCAAATTGCATAAACTCATTACCTTATCTACACTCACAAAGACCAGGATCCATAGCACCATCTTGGACTATATGAGTTACTGCAAGTATCTTGCTTCTACTTATGCTTTGCTCCTATTTGTTTGCAGATACAAACAGTACAGCAGGAAAGGCAAAAATTTAAAACCATGTCTTATGATTTTGAAACTTGAAAGTTTGAGACCCAGCCTGATTATTATTCTCCTAACATACTTAGCAAACATGTGGCAAACAGCTTGGTACTCATATTTTTTCAGTAACGGCAGTTTTCCATTACAGTATTTGCTCTTTCTTTTTTAACACAAATCAACTTGAAATGCCCCAGAATCGTTCACAATAACATAATTAAAAACACAGGCAGTTGCAAAGATCTACAACATGACCCTGTCCATAAACTTCAGGAACTACTGGTAACAGTTCAAACCAGTCTCTACATCCAGACAACTTCACATCTAATCTTGCACTTCTGCATATTTTCCCAGCTTTTGGTCCATTGTCTTCAGGGCCACCAGTACATTTTCTTTAAAGGAACACCGAAGAAGATATACACACGTATTCCCACACAGGAATCCTATGCTAATCAGTAAGTCATCTATACCTTACCCTTTACCTGAACTGTTTTTTTAATCCCCTGCTTAATAATATTCTTTTCCATATCAGTTCTCCCATAGCCTGTACATCTACAGCCTGTCTTCACCCTCCATTCTGCCTGGGCTACAGTCATTCATCTGCTTTCTGAACAAAAGGTTTGCTATACTAAAAAATTAACAAGGCCCATCATAAAAGGTTTTCATAAACACACAAGCTTGTCACAGAGCCTACATTTATGACTGTTACTTTTATACATGCTACCACACAGTATCACTACAATGATGCACCTGAAAGTGAATTTACTGTCTCCAGAGGTCTGGAATGAGTATTAGGTCTCTTCTTTCCCCTCCCCACAAGAGTACAGAACTGGTCATTCTAATAAAACAAAACTACGCATCTGTAAATAATTCACACAAGCACTAGTTCAAATGCATCCGTTATTTTCTCTCTTAGTCCTGTGGTGAAAGTGCAATTTAACAAGAACTGCATTCTATTTATTCATCAGGTTTTTAATTCCACAGGACTGGCACATTTGACTGCCATCCCTGGCAGTTCTAAAGGCCAGGTTGGACAGGGCTTGGAGGAACCTGGTCTAGTGGAAGGTGTCCTTGCCAATGGCAGGTGGTAGGAAGTGAAAAAGCTTAAAAGTCCCTTCCAACAAAATCATTCCAGGATTCTCTGATTCTATGATTTCATAAGAAATTTCAGTCAGCTGCACATCCTTTGTATCAGGCGGTAAAACCATTTCAAAAATCATTAGTAATTGTACCAGTTTACATGTGTGAATGCAGAGGTTACATACATTACGATATATATAGTGATTCTCTCAGAATAATTCTGTCTAGACAAGTTCTGCTCCTAGTTCTCAGTTCTGCTAGAAAGACTTGCTAGCATGTCTGGTAACTTCTGTCTTCACTTTGTGTAAAAGAAATATATCCACTAAGATGCAATACTGTCTTTAACTAAGATCAAAGATAAATGCACATGCCCATTCATATGAGCGTGGGAAATCATAACCCTCCATAAAGAAGACAGCTGAAGTGAACATCAGTTTTCAATTAATCACTGGCATGAAGATATAAAAGCACACTGCATAAAACCATGAAAGTCATGTAAAAATGAGTTGCCTTATTACACTATTGGAATCTTCAACGTTTCTTTCCTATTACAGATATTGGCATTGTTCAAAAAGCAGAATAGAGCTCATAATGCTCCTGGAGTGCTTTACAAAGAGAGGTGGAAGAAACAGAGACACTTGTATCTTCATCTCTTTCATTTTCAAAGTAGTTTTTAGCAACTAAGATGCATATTACACTTTAACAGTACTGTAGCTCTCTTCATCTATGACTACAATCCCTTTTCTAAACAACTTAGTCCTGTACAGGACAGTGTATCCTTACAGGTATTTCATATTTCAATGAATAAATTTTGACATAAAGACTATATTTGGACAAGAAGACCCCAAGATACACACAAAATATTAGCCAAACTATGTAAAAATTCATTTGCATGTGTTATTCCTGTAAACACCAATGAAAATGCAAAACTTATCTGCATTTTTTACACCCACACTCCTATCTCACTTTTTAAATTAAACCCCAGCCTTTACACTGAGGAAAAGCTGCAACTGCACCAGCTATAGACAAGTGTGCTCAATCCATATTTTTTCCCCACTCTCCTCCACAGGCATCACTGCTTCTGTAACTGAAATCTAGATCTTTAACTTTGGTGTTGGATTTAAGTATTTCTTATTTTTGATGGACTGATAGAGAAGGTTTTCTGAGGTTTGGGGTGAATTTCTAGTGCATTTGCTCAAGCAAGGAATTGACAGCAGTGGTTAAAAATGCCAAACATAGCAGTAGCAGATGCTACACAAGCTTCCCTACTGTGCTCTGTGAATGCATTTCAGTCCTGACCTATAACACCCCTGCAGTTCTCGATCTGGACCTCTCCTGTGCAGGGACTGACAGAAGTTATCTGGTATTGTGGCTCTGTGATTTGGACAGAGAGTGACTAAGGATGAAATAGATACCCCAAAAGTCATCTTCGCTTGTTTGCAAAGCCATTTTTATGATCAGATCTAGATTATGCAAAAGTTGATAGGTTTTGTCATGAGTCAGTAAATATGAAATTGTTTTTCAGCATCTGGAAGACTGTTTATATGATAAAAACAATTTACTTTAAAGGTTATTCACAATAAAACAGGAAATAAAAGAAACCTATAACCTTCCCCTAAAAGGAAGTGGGTTTGGAATTAAGGCACTCAAAAGCAGTATTTTTTCCTACAACTATACGGTACTTTTACATTCACATACAAAATCCCCCAAAGAGTTTCGGAACATGCTTACAACTGACCTATGCCAAGGATCCACTGGTGTTCCAGTGCTGTTTACTCTTATGTGTGAATGATAAAATGTTTCTGTATTAAAAAAAAAAAAAAAAAAAAAAAAAAAAGTTTGAAGTGTAAGAAACTATATATATAGGATGTTTAATGAGAAAGCATTAATAAAACAGAATACTGTCAGGAGTCCTAGCTTGAAGTGAGCTGGATGGCCAAGCAGTTCCTGTCTCTTCACTTCTATAAGCTGCCATATATCTCTTGATGTCAGAATAATGACAAGTTGCACATGCTGACGATTTGTCCTTAGTACAGTAAGGAAAATGTAGTGCAAACCAAGGAAGAAAAGGTGGATCACCAGATGTATATTATGTAATTATATGTTTACATTATTTAGAATCATAGAATAGTTAGGGTTGGAAAGGACCTCAAGATCATCTAGTTCCAACCCCCCTGCCATGGACAGGGACACCTCACACTAAACCATCCCACACAAGGCTTCATCCAACCTGGCCTTGAACACTGCCAGGGATGGAGCACTCACAACCTCCCTGGGCAACCGATTCCAGCGTCTCACCACCCTAACAGGAAAGAATTTCCTCCTTATATCCAATCTAAACTTCCCCTGTTTAAGTTTTAACCCATTACCCCTTGTCCTGTCACTACAGTCCCTGACGAAGAGTCCCTCCCCAGCATCCCTATATTGACATTCTAGTACATATCTAATATTTTGTTTCTGTTATCTTCATAATATGGGGCAGTTTTGCAATTTAACATATAAAATTTTAATAATGCTTATCAGGTTTCAAAATCCTTAATGAATACATTGCCCTTTTTCTTGGAAATAATATTCTATTCCATATTCAAGATACCAATACTGAATTCATTTAGATATTGTGTCAATGGCTAGCTTACAAAACTTTGAAAATAAAGTACCTGCCAACAAAATAACAACATATTTCTTTAAGTTATATTTCTGTGAATAGTGTCTCTGCAACACAAATTATGAATTTTAGTGCACTCAATTGAAAACAAAGTAGAAATTCTTAAAGTGGTATTTATAGCAGTATTTATGCTTAAATATTGTATGCCACCACGGGCAATAGAGGAGATTACTAAATCTAAATTATTGATAATTGAATAGAATAATTGATTATTCTAATATACAACAGCAAAGGCAATCAGTAACTAGTGTCCTTGGTTAATCAATACAATCAATAGAGCAACTCTTGTGAAACCTTAAACTGAAGACACACTTTTACCACAGTGTCAAGATCCAGCTGAATGCATTAGAATTCCTAACAAATGTATGCAACATAAGTTTTAATTTTTTTATCTTGTAATCTTCAGATATCCAAAACTCCCACTGAGATGGCAATAAATGGTTTGTGCCTGTAACATTTCAATACAATTAGTAGCAAATATGAAAAGGTTTCAAAACAATTTGAAGTCTATTTGCATTCTATCAATTGAATGATAAAAGGAAAACATTTACTCTATTTTTTTTAACAGTATAGCTACAATCCAATATTTCAGGAAGTTACGTGAAAAATACATTTAATGGATTAAGCCTCTTCTGAATTACCGAAAACAATGTTCACAAAAAACATGGCAATATTAAATAAAGAGAACAAATGCCTTCCTGCACTTAGAACATTATCCCATTTTCCCTCGTTTGGGAATATTAGTCCGGTATTGTTACACCATTCTGGTTACAATTATTGTCAGAAAAAGTACTTCAATATTTAAATACCCAATAAAAATCTCTCAAATCTATAGAGATATTCATAATAGACACTGATACCTGCCCGTGTGTACAAAGACAATGAAGTACAGACAGCCATCTCAAACTGGTTATACTGATCTCACACTAATAACAAAAAAAGAAATAACAGAGCATTGACCCTCCTTCTAACAACCCCTCCACCAAAAAAGCAGACTGAACCACACCTGTCTGTGTGATATTTTTAGATGCAGCAAGCAGACAAAATAAAAAATAAAAAAAAAAAAAAAATTATTTTAAGCCCATTTAGCTTTGGGACTACCTCCTCGCTTAACCTTGAAGGGGTTTTGCATTTTTCACAGCTTGCTTTGTTTTCAGTTATTTACTCTGTTTTAAGGAGTTGGAACTATATGAGCTTTAAGGTGCCTTCCAACCCAAACCATTCTATGATTAACTTTAGTCCTTTCATATCTTCCATTCACCTTTGCAATACATAAAGCATGAACATCGACTCATCTCTGGATGGGTAACAGATGCTGAAAGTTGTGAAGAAAAAGAATTATAATCAGCTAAGTGTCTTATCCATTAAGCTGCAAAATGAATACTACTACTGTTCAAGAAACACTTATGGTATGTGAGGTAGCTATTTCCTATACAATAGCTAACCACACTTACTGTAGCAGTTTCCCTACTCCCCAGGTTACAGTCTTGAGAAGTGTATTCATTTCAGCTTGAAAGCCTTATGAATAGCAAAGTGGAGTGGAATTGTAAAATGACTGGTTTATCTCAATCCTTTGTCTGGAGTTTTGTCAAGCATGGTAAAAGCAGTAAGGATCATTGTTTCCACCAAAGCCACTAAAGAGGCAATAATTAGAAACTGCAAAGCACTATAGAAGTATGAAATCAGTAACAGGAATATGTAACTTGCCACCCACATACAGAAGAATTTTACTCCCGACATCTGCTAATCCAAAAAAAAAACACAAGTACAAATTTACCATACAGGTGAATTCACCCTATTATTTACTGTTTGTTACACAAATTTTTAACAAATATTTTCTTACTGAACTGATTATACAGTTTGCATCACTCTTCAAGGTGATACATGACCTTAACTATCTCCACATGGGATTTCCATTCTGAATAAAGTTAGAAATAGCACACTACAATCATTACTTTTAGATGAAGTGCCCTGCAAGGAGTAACTTTTGCTGTTATTAATTTACTATGTTCTGACTCTTAAATCAGAAGGCTATGAAGAATTAGAAAATCACTGGTTAGATAACTGGCAAAAGAATGTATTTCCCTGTCTAACAGAAGTCTTTATGTGTTTTATATATATGACTTATTTCTAAATTACTTCTGAAGTTCATCCTTACTTCCACTAATTTTCATTATTTATCTAGAATGAAATGTGCTACATTATCTGCATACATATTAATTCAGTCTGATACTGTCTCCCACTTCACTAAAAGCTAAATTCATGTGAACTCTGCTTTTAAATTACCTGACTGCAAAGAGACCAACTGTTAGTTGACAATTGCAGGTCTCAGCTAGAGACAAGATTTCTTAACAGCTTTGTGATACAACATCCCTGAAACTGGTTTGCTTCTTTTGTAACTTATTTTCAAATGCACAAAAGAACACCCGATACTGAATACTGAAAAAAATCACTTATATTTTGGCTGAAAAAGAAAACAGAACTTTCGAGAATAAGAAGCACCCTGGGTTCTTAAAGTCAAAACATTAGGGTAAATTACCTGCTAGTACAGCTTAGAAATAAGTGTTTGCTTTCAAAGTTGAATTTTAGCCTTTGTGAAATGTGCTGCAAGAAACCCTGAAGATGAATCATCCACACAAACTGTACCGACAACATACAGCCTGAGAAGCGTCAGTGAAAATTTTCCTGTGTATCCACATTATGTTTAGGCAGAGCAAGATCTTCTTATTTTGAGACACAGGATTTTAACGACAGTGTCTGAACATGAAGAAAACAACATGTTAAATAACATCATGGAATACAGATGATTAGGATTTTAAGTTGCAGAATGGTTACTGAACAATACATTGGTACTATTCACGTAAGTTTAAAGAAATTATGGGCACTAATCTAAAAAAGTCTAATCACAACAATAATTTAATAAACATTAAAAAAAAAAAAAAACCAAAACACCAAAGCTTAGTTTATTGATCAGTAGTATTGCTGTTTATTAGCCATCTGAAAGCTAAATGTCTGTGAGGCCCAATTTGATAGGTAATGCAATTCTAACATTTAAATAAAAAAGAAAAAAATAAACCAAATACCTTCATTTTTGGCATTCACAATTCTGAGAAGAAAGAACTGCAAGGCGAAATGAATTTACTACAGTACTCAAAGTTGCCTGCCTTAAAATAAACATCAAACCAAGAAATCGGTGTTTGCAGGCTTCTGTTTTCAAAAATAAAAGGGAAAACTCACATGACTCAATATCCATATAAGAAAAGCCATAGGTAGGATACTACAAGCAGTGCTGGCAGCAAAGCAGAATGGCAAATGTTCTAAAACCTGTAGCTTCGGTTCCTCACATCAAACCTTCCCTGGACTTTAGCCTTACATGTGTGATTTACAGGAAATCTTTAGCCAGTCTAAGGGGCAGTGTAAGAAAATGCTGATTTAATAATACTGATAGAGGACAGCATGCAGACGCATTAGGAGGGGTGGTCTGAATATGGCCTTACTCATTTATTCTCTTTATACAGTCAGCTGAAACATATATTATTATCTATATTATCTCACAATAAAACTTAATATAGTAAGTTTATCAGTCACTGTAAACAGCCTTAAAAATTATTTTTGTCCTGAGACTGTTTCAAAATTAGCAATTCCCTATACCAGAAACAGCAGTCTTGGCATAAATTTCTAGGAACTATTAGAAAAATGTGCTTCAAAGATCTGTGCCTCTGTTCCCAGTCATATTTTGCACTGCTGGGGACTTAACCAAGCATAGAGATAAAAAAGCAATAGATGAAGGTAACTGGTTAAAGTAATTTATCTCAAAAGACAAATAGCAAACACTGCATTGCTTATTCTATTTCAGAGAGGATTTGTCTCGAAAATCACCTTCTTTTTTCCTTACTCAGGTTGTTAGTGCAGCTGGAACTCAGATGAAAAATAAGCTAACAAACAGTCCCTGCGACACATTTGTTCAGAACCTGCTTCATCTTCAATGGACACCTGAGGAGAAACTAGTTAAAAGCTTGACAGATTCAGCACATGGCAAAGCATCTTTTGTTGGCAGTGCTTTAAATTGCTATAAGGGAAGCTGTATCAGTGAATCAGAGGTCAGCAGGGGAGGGGGGGGAGAAACTCGCTATTACCTCTATGTTAGAAAAAAGTGTCAGATACAGAATCTCAAAAGTTCAGAAAACCAGAAAATTTCCAAATTAATTAAAAAGAGAACTCCCTAGCAAATCTTAGGTATCTGTGGAAACACATATTTTAAGAGTGATTTTATGTGTAGTAATAGCTTCACATCGAATAATAGGACAGATTCTTCAATTCATACTTTCTGACCTTCAGAAAAGTCAAACTTGGAACAGCATTACAGAATCCTACAGATGCAAGAGAATAAATAAGCTATTTTTAAAATACAGTTTGATAAGCTGGTGAACAGGATTATATGATGTGCTCAGATGCGATAGCAGAGGTCTGTACTTGATGATCCAGAGTTCTCTTCAGTCCTGTTTCCTACGTTCCACTGACATACATGAATGCAAGAAATGTCCAGGACTGTTCAAATACGAATGGATCAGATTTAATGAAGTAAGGGTTAGACATTCCAAACAAAAAAGGATAGTATGGTTGCAAAGTACCTGCAAGTATAACAGAAAACGAATAAAAAAAAAAAAAATCAAATTCGATCAAATTAATTAGACTCACTCTATTCTAGTAGTAATACCCTCTCCAGTATTTGTTGGTTTTATTTGATCTTAGTTCAGGGCATAAGTCTTCCCAAGCTGAACATCAAGTCAGGTGTTTCTCCTGCTACCAAGATCTTCACTGTGTTTAAAACCATCAGTCACAACCTGGCTTCACTAGAAATCATGAGTTACTGGCTTTGGGGTAGCCTTGTACCAACAACCTTAGAACTGTCTCAGACTGAAGATGTGCTTAAGTATCTGGCCCATATGTAATAATTAATAATAAAAAAGCATAAGTAAGTATTTGAAAGGGCCTGTGAGTATAGGGCAAGTAATTTCCTTTTCACTCCTCAGTCTTTCTTCCATAACTCTCTTCAGAAAGGGATTAGTCAAAGGTTATAGGCATAAAATTCTCAGCATATTGAAGAATTACATATACAGTTATCAAGTTAAACACATTCTAGAATATATAGAAAACATACTTGTACAGATGTTCTGAATCCTGCCTTTCTTCCCATGGGATACTGCTACATCACCCATCCTGCAACATGGAATTATTATGTATATAGAAGCAAACACACCTCTTCCTTCTCCTGGATATGAAAAGGCCTCTGTATCTGGGAACATGCACAGAAAAAAATAATAGTCCAAAGACAAAAATAAATACCCTATTCTATTCACAGTTGATCAAAGAGCATAAGCCTTCCATAGCAGAAGGAATCAGGTGTTTGGACCACCTCAATTTTGTTATTCTGATCAGAAATTCAGATTCTTCTTTGTGCAGAACCTACTTCTATGCTCTTTTCATAGTTAAAGATGCTCGGTGGGCTCATCATCAGCCAGTTCGGTTTCCTTTCTTTATAAGTATAAAGCAACGGAAAAATCCATACCAGTAGCAGAAAAAAGAATGCAAATATAAAGGAATTATTTATCCCTCTTGACTAATCAGACCATGAATTTGCAGGGGAGTGGAAGGAAGACACACATTTACTTTTCGTTACAATCTAACTAGAATTATCACCTATCTCACTACAGCAGTGAGTCAACAAACTTGCCGCACCTCTTATACTCATAGATTATACCAGTTTATGCCTGACAACAATCCAGAACACTTTTTGTTCCAAATATTAGTCTTTTTGAATTCTATTCTACTTCTTGATTGCCAAGGCTTTCCAACTTGCCTGAACGCTGTTGTGCAAAGAATCCAAACATCTGACTATGTAAAATAGCTACAGGAAAGGCATGTGGTGTTCTACAGCCACACAAGCATATGTGCCTATGTGGCTGTAGACAGATATGCATATATGTGCAGTTACATGATGGGTATATCTTCAAACTAGATAGGCCAGCTGATAGCAACCTTACTGCCAGCCTGATGCCTTAGAAATATATCCTCAGTCTCCCTTCTTTGAGCTTGAATTTCTCTCTCAGGGATTTCTCTCCAAGAGATACAGACCTTGTTGTAGTGCAATAACCTGGCACCCTTCTCCTCAGAAATGGTCGAAAGCCAGAGACATATTGTGGAGCTGTGCTGGGAATGTGTTACAGTTAATCTCTGTGTCAGAGAATCAGGAGGTGAGGTGTAAAGAGTGAGCCTCACAGTCACAGCATGGGAAATTTACAGGGTTGGTATTTTTTTTTTGGAAATAGAAAAGATGAATGGTTATGAGCACCTTTCCTCTCTGGAGGCAAGTCTGAACAATAAAGCCTGTTCTCATACGTCTAACTCCCATCTCACACTAGAGAGAAGACCATAACTAATATTTTATAATATAAAGACTCTATGCCTGAAAAAGACAGGCTCCTTCTAAAAAGCATGATAAAGTAGGCATGAGGGAAGATTGGCTGTATTCCAGATTCCACTTCTAACACAGAGCTCATTTAACTTGTTTATAATAGTATTACATTAAATTGTCCTGTAACAAATTTGCAAGGGGTATTTTAATGCAAAAGCAGGTTTAGTGAAGGGAGTTACAAGTCAAAATATTCATCTGCCCCTCCTCATTAACCAAAATGCACTTTAGATGCTCTGACCATACACATTCTTAATAAAAACAATATTAGCAATCATGGGAATGATACAATTTCAATAAATTTTGTAGTACTTACATTTTCAAATAAAATGGGTAACAGGTGTGCTCAGCAAAAGAGGATTTTTTTTTTATATAAACCTTTAAACTGTAGTGTCGTGAAAGACCTACAATATTCCATCTTGACACCAATTGTCAGAATCTTAAGTTATTACTTATATTAATGGAAAAATAGGAAAAACATTTTTAATTCTTCTACCTTAATCATGATAATATGGAGTTGATACAGAATGATTCACCATAAACTTTTATTCATTTACTATGATCAAAATTTCTTACACACACAATTATTTCACTTCCACAGCACCTTATATAAGGATCTCAAAAAGTCAGCTAACTAGCTCTAAAAACATTGCCATAATTTGGCAAAGGTTATATAAGTACCACTTCAGCCACCAAAATGCCTCATTCTCTGATGTTAAATGAAATAGCTGACTGAAAGATCTCAGCAGAATAGTATTTGGGGTCTTCTTCTACCATCTGATCAGCAGTCTTTACTATCCAGTTGTAGATTGTTCAGGATCTTACAAAGTGAGATACTAAACCACTTCAGAGAACACATACATTCATGTAGAATGGGTCAAGAAACATGTGGTTCTCTGCAGAAGGTAGTGACTTTAACTAAAACTTCGGAATTACTACAAATCATACACGTTTGGCCAGATGTCCTTTTAATGTTAGCAAAATGACATAGCTATAATGTTTGTTACTTTTACATTCTGGGACTTCTGAGTGCAATTATCACACTAGTAATTTAACTGTTATACCTTCAACTTGCACATGCTAAATGAAATTGCTAGCACATGGCAATATCTGTAGGTTTACAAAAGACATGATAAGTCACACACTTTTGGCAAGCACTTCAAAAAACAGGTTCAATGAGTATATATTTGGCACAGCTAAGCACAGAATCAACTACACAAAACACAGGAGCACAACAGATGACATTCTTGAACCATCCGAATTTGCACTGGGTAAAACACGAAACACGTCTCAAGAAATAGTGTCAACAAGCTGTCTGCTTCTGTAAAAAAACCCAAAACATTAAAGCACTAGGGAAATAACTGTTTGCAAAACTGTTCCCCATGTATCTAAAACATGAGGTTTCTTATAAATCTAGAAGCACAAGTTATAATTCTCAGGGATCCTGCGGGCAGTATGCAGCACCCCTGTAGCCACAATACAGTCACCAGCTATTTTAAATCACAAGCTACCCTGCAGGCCTCAGGTCTACTTTACATCTACCTTCAGTTTTGTTCCCTGCCTAAATTTGGCACAGAACTCCTGAAAAATCTAAAACTTTTCTTACAAGAAGAAAAAAAGCACAAGTTCAATTGGTACAAGTCGAATCTTTTGTGCTAAACTATGTGCTATGCTTTCTGAAGAGGATAGTATGCTTCCTGAGAGGCAAGCACACAGGAAAAAGTTTATGATGCTTCTTTTTATGATGCAGCTCATGCTGCGTTTTTAATTGCTCTAACAGAAAACAGCTTCTCAATGCTGTTGATGGACCACACAATATTAGGAAGCCATTGTCTTCATTCTCTTCTTAACTCATTGATTTGGAATTGTATGGAGAAACTGTGTTGAATAGATTACTTATAGTTGAATGGCCTAACTGCATTTAATTTAGATATCGTAGTTACTATGGCTTTTCAGATTTTGAGAACTGTAGGCCATTCAGACTTCATACTGCTTAGGAATGCCAGACTCCCTAGAAAGACAGCTGAGAGGTCAGTAATACCTTCTCAAGAAGAACTCTCCCTGTACCCTTGCAGCTCCAACGGCCACACAACACAAAGATCAGACAAATGACCTCTCTACTTCACAAGTCTGACTCAGCCCCTGGACCAGTTTCCTAAAGCACTGCCAGTGTGCGAGCCAATTACTAGGATTCTGAAAAACAGTGTATGGGGTGATCATGAATCATCACAGAACACCTAAGCAAAAGGCCAACAGTGTGAAGCATAAATGGAAGGAAAAACAAAAAAGGAGCACAAGTATATGGGTGGAAAGGATATTACAGCATTTGCTTTCCATCCCCTTTTTCCTGACTGATTTTTTTTTTTTTTGGCAGCTATTTTCTGTTTTCCTGCTACTTTGTCCCTCCTAAAGCACTTTAATGCAAATCTCAACTTTAAAAATAACAAAGAAAACCTGCAAAAGAACAAACTCCACCTCTTTTCAGAAAGGACCAAGAAATACTTTTTCCCTCCATCCTCCAAACAGGCAGGAAGCATAGCAGTGAAGAATTTTCTTGAATCTTCTTCAATCATTTTTCTAACATGATGAAAATGTGCCTTCCCTGTCTCTACTCCTTCCCAATGTTTGCTTTGCTCTCATAATAAAATGGTGCATATCATTAACAGTCTTTAATGGACTTACTATTGTTTTGACTTTTTTTTCTTTCAGTCCCTTAGTTTGTACCTGCAGCTGCTTACAAAGTATTTCAAACAACCTAAAACAAATGGCCTGCATGATTCAAGATTACTGGTAAGGGCAGACAGAGCCTTTCAACTCCTGAAGACAAATTAAAATGCATCATAAGATGATGGTGATGAAAGCCATAAGCAATTATGTCCTAAAGGTTTTTACAGAACAAATGTGGTGTGTTCAGTGATCTATTCCATACCAAGAAATCCATTACATGTGGCACCGGTTAAGAGGAACTGTAAGTCTCTGAAGAACTGTTGCAGAACCAGAGCTTTATGAAATTAATTGCTCTTGTAGCCCTGGAGGAGGTGCTTTAGCCCAGAATTTACACGCTAGCCAGAGATGTGTTAGATAGGGAAAGCCTTTTTGCAGAGTGGTAAGGATATGGACCAGTTCCATGACCATGCAACTCTTCTTTGCAGCTCAGAGATCTCTGTGAAGTTTAACAGTAGGAATTTTCATAGTACCACATGGTCTGGAATTTGACTACACAGACGACAGAGTGGGAAAGAAAGGAATAACCTTTACCTTCACTGAACTAACCAAACTTTATAACACAGTTTAGTCAGAGTATTCCCTTTTTTTTTCCTAATTGTGCTTCCTTCGTTTTACAAAAGGCACTGCCAGAAGGCAGTCCTGATAGCAGGCTCCAGGAAAACAAAGGTCCAAGACACAGGGAAAAAGGGGACCTGCTCTTGGACTGGGACAGCAAAGGGAAAGGTACAAAGGTATATCGTGTGTGCTCAGTCCATCTGGCTACAAAGTCCCCCACAATTATCCTTCCTGACAATGCTTTAGAAGAAAATGCACAGATATTATCTCAGTCCCATAGCTATCAGCCTCATACTATTGTTCTGATCTAGATGATCCTTTACAGCTGATGTCCCCAAAGTATACTGGCCTCTGAAGAATAAGAAAATGAGCACTCCATATATCTATACATTTCACATGTCCTCCAAATGGCTCTGGGCATATGTCTTACTTCCACCAGAGACCCTTTAATTAGTTGAAACACAGAAAATGAAGTATTAAAGGGTGCCTGAAGTACCTCACATCAACCAGTATAAAGAAAAAAAAATCTATTAATATTGTAGACAACTTCACTCACAAATTCTCATTTCCTAAGTTTCTGGAACCCAAAACTGAATTTAGAAAACCAGCACGCATAACATGTACTTGGACACAAAGCAGGGACAAGGACCAAACCCAACAGATTAGGATAACTACACTCAATAATTCAAAGTACTCAGTAGTTTTAAAAAGTTAAAGTATTTTATGGTCCATAATCCTATGCATCACCTGCTATTACACTTCCATTATTCATTCAGCCAAACTTTCCCTGAACATATGCAATCCCTGCACTCCAATACCTAGTAAAAGTGAGATTCTTGTGTAAGCTCTATAGGTAAACTCTATAATCATTCAGCGATTAGCCGTATTTCATGCAAGGTTTAAAGCACAGAAGGGAACAACAGCTAAAACTATCATATTAAATTAAATTATTCTTTGCTTCCAGTGATCTTAAAGAGTTCTAAGCATATTTTAGATCTGCAAGAATAAAGAGTGACAATTATTTTTTTTTTAAGACTTGGGTAAAGAAAGTTATCATTAAATCCACGCCGAGTACAGCCAGCTGCAGACTCAGACACTCAGAGAAATGCCCTAGGAACCTCTGAATGCTCCTTGAAATGTTAAACATAAAAGGCTCTCCAGACGTTTTTCCGGGCACTTGTGGAGCATGCAGGGTAGCAAAGACTTTTGCCCTCCTTTTTGCTATTCCTGTGCACTGTGCACCCTCTAGTGGTAAAAAAAAAAAAAAAAAAAAAAAATTAAATAAGTAAAAGTTTTGAGGTATTCAAACCCTTACTTGGCTTTACTGTCAATGCAATGCAAGACAGACCTCTTATTGAATGTATTTTTACCTATTTTCTCCGGTATTCCAGCCGATATTTTTTTACTCTCTTTTTTACTTCGGGGATCTGAATACATTTGCATTAATTTTGTATTCAGGCATTAACAACTTCAGTAGATTATGTATTACAGACAATGCTGTTATTGTGCAGAAAGTAGGTGGTTTCATGCGAATTCTGTTGTAATCAAGGTCACCCAAACCACCTTACATTAACATGATACTCATTTACTCATAATCAATAAACGTCTCTCTCAGGGACTCAAAGCCCAGTCCGTCTACTGCAGACACACTGCTTAAGCACAATTTTAACACAGTTTGCACAATACTGAATACCATTTTGTCTGGATTTTCTGATGTAAAAGAACAAAAAGTTATGATAACCAGGAAGTCCAAAAGTTACAGAAAAGAAGCAAAACAGAATCTAAACCCACATGGGTATACCTTAAAAAGTATTTGTAAGCAAATTCAAGATTCTGATTAAGATAGAAACAAAGAGTAATTGAAATGACTGCTCCCCATTTGAAGAAGGTATTCAGGGCAAATAAATCCTAACCCTAAGCCAGAGGCATCAGTAGGTGTCTTAGAGAGGGATGCCTACATTAGACACATAGAAAAGCTTGCAGTTGGTCTGCGGAGTGGCTGTGTCAGACACATGCACTCTGAGTCATATTGTGCTGTTAATTTATACTAATAAGACATAAAGGCCTAGTTTTAGAGGTCCATGCACTCAAAATGAATTGACAGATACATGCACACTTGGCACCTCCCCAATAAAAAAAGATTTTGCAGATTTTGAGAAAACAGGGGTGTCTCTTTTTATGCTATCACCAGTTTTTCAGACTATAACATGAATTGAATGCAGTTGTTTCCATAAATGTATTTCATTCAGCAGCATGAAGCATTTGAACTGTTTCCAAATATAGAATTAACACCATTGTTTTGCACAAATCTGTGTTCCCTTAACAATTGATTGCAACATTGTCTTTATAATAGTTAAAATGGATTATCATTAAAACCAATGTACAGCAATTCGAGCATTTATATAGAGTTCACCAAAAGGAGCCTGATCCTAGGCTTCTATAAGAAATATTTTCCCTACAAGCCTATATTAATTTACAGATAGGTCACTGTTACATAGACATGCTACACTGAATAGTGTTGAACAAAAATAAGCAAGATTTTAGTCACAAGGACAGAATTAGTCAGCTCTCTGGCACATGGTTGAAAAAACTTTCAGCAAATAACACATGTATTAAAACTGTCAGAGCTACTGTTTCAGTATTACAGCATAATGACTTCATGTACCTAAAAATCATGAGGTTTATTGTACATAAAAATAAGCCACAATCTCTCTCCTCTCGTGTGTGTTACAACATTTCTAAATTTGCACATAACAAAAAATTAGCACATCTTAGGCTCATAAGCAAAACTTTGTTACTTTCATACCTAGCTTTCTGGTCACAATGCCTATCTAAAGTGATCCTCTAAAGTGACTACTTTGCTGTAAAGTAAGTATTTTTGTAAACATTTCATAATTACTGCATATGTCTTTTGATTGTTTGGTTTGGGGTTTTTTTCCCAAACACTTTCACTTCCTTTGAAACTTCTTCCACAGCCTTCCTGTAATCAAATGCAAATATCTAACAAATTTCTTCATGCTCTTTAAGCATAACTGGAGATTATGTGAATATTCACAGGCTACATTAACTTATTTTTACCCTGATACTTTGGCTCTCCATAGTAATGGAAATGAAAAGCTTTCCCCAGCAAGTACTGTTCTGTGTCAGGTTTCAATTAAACAAACCACCTGAACTGACATTTCAAATATAGAATATAGTTTAGTATTTGCAAAGAAAGAGTAAATCACACTCAAGATCATGTACTATACATATTCTGTAGACATTTAAGATAGAGACTTTAAATTACCAATTTAGAACTAATGACACATTTACTTGACTAGATGACAAATTTAGAACTAATAAATGTACCTAGAGCAAATGCATAGCATACATACATATAAGGATAAAAATACACACACATTGATTTGCTGTCTTGCAGTCTATTTTCTTGCTTTGTACCATGAAAAAAAAGGACTGGTTCCTCTGTATTGTGGATATACAAGTGTTCTTGGTGCCTTACACATACGCAAAACCAAATAGATGCACACTCCCTAGCTTCTGTCTTGCAAACCATGTATTTTGTTATAAAATTGAACTAGCAGATACAATGCCAAAACTTTGTTTACACACAAAATCCTTTATGTGGGAAAATATTTTTGTGTGCTTTCAGCTCTTCAGAAATTGGACTGATCCACTGGTTTATACTGTCTCAGGTCTCATAAACACCTCTGTTGACTGAGGTTTTCAGACTGTGCTGCTGATTTGCAACAGTGAGCAGCTATTCATGTCTGTAACATCTCCCCTAACTTCTCTGGACTCAGACAAAACTGCATGACAACCATTATCTTTTTTTCCACTGATTCAGATACACTATTAGCTTATGTGATTCTTTGGCACAGGTATAACATCCCAATCTTCAATGAATCCCAAACATCACTTCAATACATATTGCAACATGCACAACATAGTACTATCAGAAGTGCTCTATCACTAGGTTACACTTCCAGTTCTACAGGAGCTAGTTCAGATATTAATGGTCCAACTGGAGGAATGCTATAACCAGCCAGCTGAATCTAGCCGCTGCAATTAGTTTACTAGTACAGCTATTTGAAAAGCTCAGGAATACCTAGAATGCAATACAGGCAAACACTCTTTGCCTAGTCAAAAACATCACTAAAGAAACGGTTAAAAAAACAGAAGGCTCTGACTAAAAGCAAATTTCGATTTCTAAAAAAAAAAAAAAAAAAAAATACAGCATCCATTTTTTTCAGGTATTTAGTTACAAGTGAAATAGCTTAAATAAAAACACAGCATATCCTGCTTTCTCACTTGCTATTTTTCATACAAGAAAAGGGTACCTCGGTATCTTCTTTTAAAAAAGTAATACATTTGTATATTTTTGCTTTAATTTACATTTTTGCCTTTCTGACTCAGTTTCATTTCAGTGAAGAAGCCAACAAATACAGATTATACAGAAAAGATGCTTTAACTGCAGTTCAATTTCAATACCAAAATTCAAAGAAAGCAGCCCTGCTTGAAATGTGTACAAATCAATTCACTATAGTGATTTTAAAAGAGTCGTGCTTTAATGTCATACTAATTACCAAGGACCAGAGCTGATAAGTTCTATATTTCAGTGGGTAACTTTTACTGAAAAACTGATCATCCATATGACACTTAACATTCTTTTTTTTTTTTTCTTCTCTAAATAACAGAGCCATTAGGACCTACTTGAACTCTTGTTGCTAACCATATTAATCTGTCACCTACTGAAAAATTGTGAGAAAATTTGAGAATATTAAGTCTCAGGACACCTTATGAAAACCTTAAAAGACTGCAATTTAGATGCAGTATTTTTATTTTACATTTTTTTACATTTATTTTACATTTTTTCTCTTGGTTTCTTCAGCCTTCTTCCACTTACTAGATGAAGTAGAATCAAGGCAGAATTACTGGTCCATAGAGCTGACAACACTGGGAAGTCATATGAGCAGACAGACAAGAAACAAAGCGACCTAACTCACTTTTCACAATGAAACCACATTCAGAAAAGTTCACTAACATACACTGACTCTGCACCAGTGCCATAAAAGGGCCTGCAGCTTTGGAACATAACATTCTAAACTCCACTTGTCTTACCTTTGATTTTTTTACCAGTTTCACTAATTTTCTCTTTGAACTCAGTGGGAATACTTCATCAACATACAGCAGGTTTCCAGAGAACAATGCTTGAGAAGTGTGCACAGGGATAGTCATCAGCTGTAATCAGTCGTGTGCTCTCTGCACCTAGGATCCTGACATTCTCTACCGCTGAGTGGTTTTTAGGCTAACCCACAGGAGAAACACAAGCACACTGACCCCCAGCAATCTTATCTCTAGCTGCACAGCTCCTTGTGAGATGCTAGCCGTTGCCAGAAGGTAAATCTGCCACAAATAGCACAAAACTGCACTAAGGGTAAATTAATCAACAAATTAATAAACAATTTTAGCAACTTATTCTTTAAATGTATAAGTGAAATTTAGCAAAATATAAGGGTAAGCTAAAATATGGTCTTTAAGATACACTGCTTCAGTAATGTTTTTTTAAATGCTCTTTAAAACATCAACATATTCATGAGCTTTGACAAAGCGCATTATAAAAGATATGACAATTCTGTAATAACAATATCAGAATACTGTGAACTGTGATGTTGACATGTCTGAAGTTTTATATGTATACTTATTTTACTAGGTTTTACTTTCACTCATTTTCTCTACTTATTTCTATACAAACTGTACACAGTTATTCACAATTTCACCTAAAAGTGAGCACAAAATAAACCTACTATCTTAAAGTTTCTTGCTTATAACTCCACAAAACCTACTTCATGCTTTCAGCTGGAGAAATCTCTTGAGGAAAAGGATGTGACCAGTATCTCACTATTATTTACCCCAAAGTCACAAAACTTAGCTGATTTTATGGTATTTAAATTTTTACTGAAGAGCAGATACTATCTTAACACTGGCTGATTACACACATCAGAACCACAGATCTTGGTAGTACTGCCACCTGCTGTTGAAGTTAATTTTGTTTCTTGTTCAGTAATTTCAAACCACCAATTTGTGTAGCTAATTTCACCTAGTCCATAAGAAAGACATATAACCAATATCGATTTTTTAACCATTATGAATACCAATCACTGTTACAGCTTCTGTTGGCAGCAGATCCATAATTATCTTCTCATGCTTTTTTAAGAGCACAGAATAATCACAATAAAAAAAGCAAGCCCTTCTGCCTGCTTTGGAGGTATTTGTTTAGGAACCTGTATGTGTTTCTTAATACTAAAGAGTAAATAAACTAATTAAAAATGTATTAAAATCCTAACTTATTCACTTTTTAAAACCTGAGAAACCCAGCACAGAAATTCAAGACATTAAAAAAATAGGTTATACTATTCTTTAGAAAGCAGACCTAGTAATTGTGCTGTGGGATTTTATTATTTCTTAAGTTAGGCCTTCAGCTTTTCAGTATCAATAGAACGCTGAGAATTTAATCTGAGGGGATCGTTATCCAATGCAACAGACCCTATTACATGTTTCCTTTGCAACTGTCTTTGGAACTATCCTAAGTTTCCATATGGACAAAAATGCAGACAAACAGAAGAACAATTTTATGTCTGAAATTATATCTGAAACTTGACATATGTACATTCTTTAGTCTTAAAGGTTTATACATGTGTGTGTGGTTTTATGTATTTTTTAAGTTATATATACATTCATAAGTATTATGTCTATATATATGTGTGTGTGTGCGTATTTTTTAAACATAACATGGTCCTAAATCTACTACTAAATTTCAGGTATTAGTAGCTTAGCCATGCTATCCCAATGGTTGGCTTATACTGCTCTTCAGAATATTGTGCTGAAAGGGAAAACTTCCTTTTCCAGTGCCTAGTCTTGAAGGCTGAATTCCAGGAAAATAATCATCACTAAAATTGTTGAAAACAGAGGGATAAAAAGCAACTGACAACTTTTCTTGGGCAGATTTGTGGAATTAAACTGAGGACTCCTTTCTACTCTTTATGGCAGTTCTTTCTCCTAGTCACTATACTATAGAACAGTTGCTGTTCTACAGTCACTAAAAGAGGATTATAAAGAATCCTTTAAGTAAAGAATCCTTTAGGTATACTACTCCCCCTGTACAGGTCATGAATTGTAGAAAGACAGGAGACTGCTGACTGAACAAATACACTGGCAGTGTTAAGACACTACAGGAATATAAACTACATTTGATAAGAGAAGAGTAGAATAAGCAGTCAATACAGTGATGACAACGCCTAGGTTCAAGTATTTTCTTTGGAGAAGAGACAGAGGAGAATACAACAGACTTGTGCTATGAGTGACAATAAATAGGTGAATGAGAAATGAGTGTTCCCTCAGTTCTAATACACTAAGAATCAAAACAAAGTACTAGGCAGCAAGCTCAAAGCAAAAACACCACCCAAAAAAAATATAATAGTAACGTGAGTTTTTTTCCAGACAACTTGTGGTTAAGTTGTGGAGCTCCTTGCCAGAGAATGCTGCAGATGCAGGAAGTTAAGAGTTTAGAAAAAGCCTCATTAACTGTTAATAACTACCAATACCACCACCAAGGTATTCTGCAGATTATTGAAAGCAGGTCTGAGGATGTTTTTAATCACTGCCGAAGAAGTGACAAACATCTTGAACCAAACAAACTGAGCAAACACCAGCCTGAAAACAAGAAAAGCCAAACCATCTGAGAAGGGTAATAGGACAGGAAATTAGAGCAGCTAGTGGGAAGTAGCCACTTGTACAGCTACACTGAAGGCTTAACTGTGATTTGGTAGGGATTAAAATAGGGAAAAATTAAGTAGGATGAAGAATAGTGAGAAAAAGGAGTATAATGAGCATGAAATCTATGGTAGCAACCAGGCCTGCAGATGTAAGTAGATCAAAGAGATGGACAAAGAGTTTAAACTGTGTCCCATCCTGCTCGATGAGTGCAGGGTGGGTAATCTTTTACCATGCTCTGCATGGTTAGCAGGAGAAAACACTGGCCCTCAGGAAGTTGAAACATGAAACGACTAATTTTATTGTACACTTCCCTAAACTGTGTCAGGAAGAACAGAAGTCTTGGTAAGTTCTTCCTTTTACAAAAGATACAAAGTAGAGAAAGAAAAGGAGAAAAGAAAGAAAGAACGAAGGAAAAAAAAACAAACCCACCAAATAGAAATTGGCTCATCACCTCATGAATCCAGCGACATCTTCTTCGTCGCCGTGTTGTAGTCCTTTGATGTACTTAACCCTCGGTGAAGTCCTTTCAGTCAAGAGCCCACTGGAGTGATCCACTGCTCCACTTCAGGGTGGAGAGGCACGCACCACACAGCTAAAGGATGGCTGTTTTTATACAGGGTCAGGTTCTTTTGGAATCCTCTCAAGGCTGGAGAATCTTTTGCATAATGCACATGGATTATGAGCTATTCTAGCATATTCCGATGGTGGCAAGGGTATCTGGTAAGCCCCCACACCCTGTGAACTTTGTGCCCCGATGTTTGTAGCACTGTCTCTGGGCAGTTTGTTGCCCGGGCAGTTGACCCCTGTGGCCTCAGGGGAAACAACACGGGAAACCATCCCCACTGAATCGACAACATGCTGCTCATCACAAATAGGCGCTCAGCCTCCCTTGGTTCCTTCTACCTTTTGAGTTGTTTTGAGATACACACAAAAAAAGGTCTCTTGACCATCACAAGCTGGCAGATACCAAATGAAGTTCCACAACAGCTACAGTAAGGGTATATGGAAGAAGAGTGTCAGCTTTTTTAAGAGTATCTGGTTAAGAACGGTTTATCAGTGCAGCAAATGAGAAAAGGGGGAAGCCTTAAACAGAAACATAGAGAGACAAAATCTGACCAACAAATGACAAGGGAGGCAGCGTTGAGAACCAAACCTGGTCAGTCACACAATGAGGGTATGCAAAAGTGGGAATGTTCATTCCAGCAAGGTTATCTTGACTGCAGACCTGGTTATTTGGGAAACCAAGGGAAAAGGGGGAAGCCAGAAACCAGCATATACCAAGACACACACAGCTGGCAAAGCAAACATGGAGACAATGACAAGAAACAAACCATGTTAGTCACACGAGTTGGTTGAAGGAGGTGATCCTGCCCCTCTACTCTGCTCTTGTGAGACCTCACCTGGAGTATTGTGTGCAGTTCTGGTGTCCTCAACATAAAAAGGACATGGAACTGTTGGAGCAAGTCCAGAGGAGGGCCACGAGGATGATCAGGGGACTGGAGCACCTCCCGTATGAAGATAGGCTGAGGAAGTTGGGTCTGTTCAGCCTGGAGAAGAGAAGGCTGCGTGGAGACCTCATGGCAGCCTTCCAGTACCTGAAGGGGGCCTATAGGGATGCTGGGGAGGGACTGTTCATCAGGGACTATAGTGACAGGACAAGGGGTAATGGGTTAAAACTTAAACAGGGGAAGTTTAGATTGGATATAAGGAAGAAATTCTTTCCTGTTAGGGTGGTGAGGCACTGGAATGGGTTGCCCAGGGAGGTTGCGAGTGCTCCATCCCTGGCAGTGTTCAAGGCCAGGTTGGATGAAGCCTTGGGTGGCATGGTTTAGTGTGAGGTGTCCCTGCCTATGCCGGGGGGGTTGGAACTAGATGATCTTGAGGTCCTTTCCAACCCTAACTATTCTATGATTCTATGGACAACTAAGAACCTACAGCTGCCACACTGAGGAAGATACGCCCAGACTTTGCAACTGCTGAGTCTGCAAACCCAGAGCCCTAGACTGTGAGAACTGTACAGACCATGGACGGAAGTGCAGGGGAAGGTGCAGCAGGGAGGAACAAGAAGGGCGCAGAGAGAAAGGGGCACAAGGGGTTTCCAGGCACATGTAGAACTGGGCCAGTCAGCACACTTGGCTGGCTGAGCCCTGCAGCCTGTCCTATCTTCTTACATTTTCTCATTAAAACTTTTCTTAACTCCATGTCTGTGTAATCTTACTCTTCATCCCATGCCTCTGCATGCTGCAAGTGGGGGGACCTGTGTGTGTGTGCAAGTGGAATTTGATGTCATCCCTGGAGTCAAACCAGGGGTGTGGGCACTCTTGTCCTGGGATGTCAGAGACTGGAGCGAGTGGGAGGAATCCCAGTGTGACCTACTGGAGCAGGTAGGGATCTTCAACCCCCAGCCACAGGTCAGGAACAGAGTGTGTCTCCAAACGAGCTACTGGGGGGCACCAGTGTGAGGTGAGTGAGCAGCTCAGTGCTGACAGCTGCAAGAGGGGCAAGCGTCTCTGTCCCCCCCAAAGTATCCCTGGTGCACATAGGGTGAGCGTATGAAATCACCAGCGAACTCCAATCTGGACCAATCAGCAAGCAGGAGATCCTGGCTAGGGGCAGGGTGCCGGGCAGCAGAGGGTCTGTGCTGGTACTCAGAGGATCTGTGAACATCCGTGTGCTTGTGACCCTGGAGAGTGTCTGCCCCGTGTGCACTGCACTGATGACCTTCTGCCTGTGCCATGCCCAGAGGAGGAGGGTCTGGGCTGTCTCCATGTGGCTGTGTGAGTCCTCTCTGGGGTGCTGCGGAGGCAGAGTACCCTCTGTGACCAGCTGTGTCAGTGTCCTCTGGATGTGTGTCACAGGGACACTGGCTCAGCTTCACTTCTGCAAACAGGAAAATGTCACCCTCATCCCTGAGCCTGGGCAGAGACTCTGCGTTCCCTGGTACCAGGCTGGGCTCCAGCAGCCCTGCAGGAGAGGGCCGAGGCTGGAGAAGACAGCTGCACTTCCTACATCACTCCACAGCAGTGTCAGACAGCTCTCCCAAAACTAAGTTAAACTGTTTCCCTGGTTACAGTGACAGAGCGCTGTTTCTTTTTCTTTCTCATTCAGTGATCACCTACCCATTCATTGTTTGTTACCTGTCAGGAAAAATCTTTCTGGTGGACCTGGTATAAGCTCTACTGATGAAAATACAAACAGTACTTCTTTCCTACTCCTCCAAAGAAAGAGTAAGTTGAACCTCATAAGTTTCACACATAGATACAAAAATCCAAATAAGAAGCAACAAAACCCCTATAATGTTTTGAATACTGCAAAGTAAAAAATGAAAATTAAAAAGTTTAATACTTAATGGCCCTTTAATTCTTCATATAGATGGCAACAGGACTCCCATGACATGACCACACACTATTTTTTCATAGTAGTACCTTTGTTACAGAGCATGTGCATTCTCTGTGTTCTAGGAACTAAATGAGGGTTTGTTTTGAAATAAGAAAATTATCTGCATGTTTCCTGCCTCATTTATTTTGGAAATAGATGGTTAATACAATCAAGAAAAACAGTTACATCACAGAAGGCATGGAAGCTGCTACAGTGAGCTCAATCTTTATCCCTGTATTGGCTCTACCAGTTTCCATGAACACCTAAAGAGTCTTTTTTTTTTTTTCTCAAAATAAGTAAAACTAGTTTCTTAGTTTTAAACTTCTCTTAAACTTAAGGGGAGTCATCCTTTGAATACAAAACACACTACTGGGTGTTTTTAACACTAACTCTGGACCTCAGCTAGCAGCCTACAGAACTGGGAGAACAACACTTCTTTCAACTCAAAATTGCTGCAACTATGATTTCACTCATCCTGAGGGAGCATTTGTAAGCCAGACACTGACAGATTATCAAATCCACTCTTATTAATCAACCTTTATTAAACAGCTCAAACACCAATTTAGCCACTACCTGAGAAACTTGAGAAATTAAAGTACCCTGTCTAGTACTCAGGGAACCATGTTGCCACATTCATAAGCAACCAGTTAAATGCAAGTTCTTAAAAATGGAACCAAATTAGCATGAAGACAAAAATGAAAACCCAAGAATAAGTTGAAGAAAACTAAAAAATCTCCAACTATCACCCACAAACAACACATCATAATCATACCTATACCCTACCCCTCATGAGGTATTAACGTCTTTTCCCTATAGCTTTACCAAAGGGTTCTGAGGAGTCCAACAGATTACTATACTTGTAATTGCCTCTTTGGGTTAGATCTTCAAAGAGTTTTTTATTGCCTCCATCTTTCTGCAATGAATCAACATTAAGCAAGTTAAGCAAGGTGAAGGAGAGAAAAATGGAGCAATGGTGAGGTGTTCAATCTTACATATGAGGCAGCTGTGACCTTTCAGAGCAGTGATCCCTTCCAAAAAGCCACTTGTTGAGAAGCTAACACCTCCCCAGCTGACAGTGCTCACGATCATACACCTGCCTTCCAATCCCCCACATCATGCATACTATCCCTGCAAATTTAACTCATGAGTTTTTATTAAGTTTCTGTACTTACTATCTGCACACACACACACACCCCTCCCCCGGCCTCCAACATAAATTGGTTGGGGAAAATCTGCTTCACTAACCTTCATATCACAAGCCATCCACTTTTCAGAAACACATTCTGAGCAGATTGGTACTCCAGCATTCCTTTTTTTTCTTGTCAGGCACAGCATAGGTTGTAGTACAGCTGAAAGAAACTGAAAAACTTCATCTGCTGGGGGCTGCTGGAGTCCATCTGTCAGAGAAGGGGAAAAGCATCTTCAGTCACAGGCTTGCCAAGCTGGTGGAGAGGGCTTTAAACTAAAGTTGCCAGAACAGGGGAACCTCAACCCATCCCACTCCTAACAGTTTGATGATGGTGCCAGCAAGATGTGTTCAGAGCCTGGAAAGGGATCAAGGCCAGCAGGAGAACACCAGAAGAACAGCCCAAATGAATTCCTGCCACTCCAGCCAATCATCTGGCTTCATCAGAAGCCCAACTCAAATGCTGCTATGCAAACACATATGGCATGGGGAATAAGAGGAGTTAGAGAAATACCCACACCTGCAGGGATTTTACTGGAATCCTTCAGACATGGCAGGATGGCCCCTGTGACTGAGTGCTGGAATGGAAGGATACAGGCTCTTCAGGAAAGACAGGGTGGGGAGACAATGAGGGGCTGTCACCCTCTATGTCAGTGAACAGTATGAAGAGCTCTGTCAGGGGCTGGATGAGGAGCTGACTGAGAGCTTATGTGTCTGGATTAAACGGAGGGCAGGGACAGGAGACATTACAATGGTGGGCTCCTACAGGCCGCTACAGACCAGAAAAAGAGAGCAGGTGAGACTCTCCATATACAGACAGCAGCAGCTACACATTCACAAGAGCTGGTCCTCCATGAGGACCTTCTATGATTCTATGTGGAAGGTGTCCTTGCTCATGGCAGCGGGGGTACATGAAAAACAACAGCCAGCATGGCTTCACTAAGGGGAAATCTGTCTCACCAGTCTGATGGCCTTCTATAATGGGGCTACAGAACTGATGGATAGGGCAGAGCAGCTGACATCATCTACCTGGACTTGTGCAAAGCGTTTGACACTGTCCCACACGACATCCTTGTCTCTAAATTGGAGAGACATCAATTTGATGGATGGACCACTCGGTGGATAAAGAACTGGCTGGATGGCCGCACACAAAGAGTTGTGGTCAATGGCTCAATGTCCAATTGGAGTCCAGTAACAAGTGGCACCCCTCAGTGGCGTCAGTATTGGGACTGATCTTTTTCAACATCTGTTGCCAGCAACACAGACAGTACAATTGATGCATCTTCAACAAGTTTGCTGATGACACCAAGCTGTGTGGTTAGGCTGATACACTGGAGGGAAGGAATGCCATCCAGAGGGACCTTGACACACTTGTGAGGTGGGCTGATGCCAACCTTAGGAAGTTCAACCACGACAAGTGCAAGGTCCTACACCTGGGTTGGAGCAATCCCAGGCACAGCTACAGATTGGGCAGAGAAGAGATTCAGAGCAGCCCTGCAGAGAAGGACTTGGGGGTGCTGGTCGATGAGAAAATTAACATGAGCCAGCTTCAGTGTGCGCTCACAGCCCAGAAAGACAACTGTATCCTGGGCTGCATCAAAAGGAGCATGACCAGCAGGTCAAAGGAGCTGATTCTGCCCATCTACTCTGCTCTCATGAGATCTCACTTAGAGTATTGTGTGCAGTTCTGGTGTCCTCAACATAAAAAGGACATGGAACTGTAGGCACAAGTCCAGAGGAGGGCCACGAGGATGATCAGGGGACTGGAGCACCTCCCGTTTGAAGACAGGCTGAGAAAGTTGGGGCTGTTCAGCCTGGAGAAGAGAAGGCTGCGCGGAGACCTCATAGCAGCCTTCCAGTATCTGAAGGGGCCTATAGGGATGCTGGGGAGGGACTCTTCATCAGGGACTATAGTGTTAGGACAAGAGTTAATAGGTTAAAACTTAAACAGGGGAAGTTCAGGTTAGATATAAGGAAGAAGTTCTTTACTGTGAGAGTGCTGAGGCACTGGCAGAGGTTGCCCAAGAAAGTGAATGCTCCATCCCTAAGAGTGTTGAAGGCCAGGCTGGATGGAGTCTTGGGTGACATGGTCTAGTGCAAGGTATCCCTGTCCATGGCAGAGGGGTTGGAACTAGATGATCTTAAGATCCTTTCCAGCCCTAACTATACTGTTATTTTGTGACCTCAGCCATCTGTTGGATGGACAACACAGAAAGGCAAAAGCAATACAGAAAGTTCCTGGAATGCATGGAAACGCCCATAGTATGGGGAACAATCAAGAGGAATTAAAGATGTGTGCACATCTACGGGGGTATGATATAATAGGCATCACAGAAACATGGTGGGATGGCTCCTATGACTGGAATGTTGGAATGGAAGGTTACAGGCTCTTTAGAAAGGACAGGCCTGGCAGGCGGGGAGGGGGAGTTGCCCTTTATGTTAGGGATAGGCTGGAGAGTATGGAACTCTGTCTGGGGGCAGGTGAGCAGTCAACAGAGAGTTTGTGGGTCAGGGTTAAAGGGAAAACAGCCATGGGAGACATTACTGTGGGAGGTGCCATGCTTGACCTTGTGCTAACCAACAGGGAAGGGCTTGTTGAGGATGTGGTACTCCAGGGCAGCCTTGGATGCAGTGATCACGAGATGGTCGAATTTGAGATCCCCATGACAGTGAGAAGAGCGTGCAGCAAGCTCACTGCCCTGGACTTCAAAAGAGCAGACTTTGGCCTCTTCAGGAACCTGCTTAGTAAGGTTCCATGGGATATAGCCCTAGAGGGCAGGGGGGCCCAAGACTCTTGGTTGATATTCAAGGATCACCTGCTACAAGCTCAGGACTGTTGCATCCCAACTAGAAGAAAGTGCAGCAGGAGGGCCAGGAGACTTCCTTGGATGGATAAGGAGCTGATGAGGAAAATTCAAAGGAAAAAAGAGGCTTATAAAAAATGGAAGCAAGGACAGGAGGCCTGGGTAGAGTACAGGGATGTTGTCCGGGAAGCTAGGGACCAGGTTAGGAAGGCTAAGGACCAGTTAGAATTAAACTTGGCCAGGGATGTTAAGGATAACAGGAAGGGATTCTACAAGTACATAGCAAACAAAAAACAGACTAGGGACAACATAGGCCCCCCGAGGAAGCTTTTGGGAGAACTGGCTACGCAGGATTTGGAGAAGGCTGAGGTTCTGAATGACTTCTTTGCTTCGGTCTTCACTGGCAAAGGCTCTGACTGCACCACCCAAGTCTTAGAAGGTAGACGCAGGGACTGTCAGAATGAAGACCTTAGGCCCACTGTAGGAGAGGATCTGGTTCGAGACCATCTTCAAAACCTGAACGCGCACAAGTCCGTGGGACCTGATGGAATCCATCCACGGGTCCTGAAGGAGCTGGCGAATGAAGTTGCTAAGCCACTGGCCATCATATCTGAAAAATCATGGCAGCCAGGTGAAGTTCCCGACGACTGGAAAAAGGGAAATATAACCCCCATTTTCCAGAAGGGGAAAATGGAAGACCCGGGGAATGACAGACCCGTCAGTCTCACCTCTGTGCCTGGTAAAATCTTGGAGCACATTCTCCTGGACAGCATGCTAAGGCACATGAGAAACAACAAGGTGCTTGGCGACAGCCAGCATGGCTTCACTAAGGGGAAATCCTGTCTCACCAGTCTGATGGCCTTCTATGATGGGGCTACAGAACTGATGGATAGGGCAGAGCAGCTGACATCATCTACCTGGACTTGTGCAAAGCATTTGACACTGTCCCACACGACATCCTTCTCTCTAAATTGAGAGATATCAATTTGATGGATGGACCACTCAGTGGATAAAGAACTGGCTGGATGGCCGCACACAAAGAGTTGTGGTCAATGGCTCAATGTCCGGCTGAAGACCAGTAACGAGTGGTGTCCCTCAGGGATCAGTGTTGGGACCGGTCTTGTTTAACATCTTCATCACTGACATGGACAGTGGGATTGAGTGTGCCCTCAGCAAGTTTGCCGATGACACCAAGCTGTGTGGTCCGGTTGATATGCTGGAGGGAAGGGATGCCATCCAGAGGGACCTTGACACGCTTGTCAGGTGGGCTGATGCCAACCTTATGAAGTTCAACCATGACAAGTGCAAGGTCCTACACCTGGGTCAGAGCAATCCCAGGCACAGCTAGAGATTGGGCAAAGAAGAGACTCAGAGCAGCCCTGCAGAGAAGGACTTGCGGGTGTTGGTCGATGAGAAAATGAATATGAGACGGCAGTGTGCGCTCGCAGCCCAGAAAGCCAACCGTATCCTGGGCTGCATCAAAAGGAGCGTGACCAGCAGGTCGAAAGAGGTGATCCTGCCCCTCTACTCTGCTCTTGTGAGACCTCACCTGGAGTATTGTGTGCAGTTCTGGTGTCCTCAACATAAAAATGACATGGAACTGTAGGCACAAGTCCAGAGGAGGGCCACGAGGATGATCAGGGGACTGGAGCACCTCCCGTATGAAAATAGGTTGAGGAAGTTGGGGCTGTTCAGCCTGGAGAAGAGAAGGCTGCGTGGAGACCTCATAGCAGCCTTCCAGTATCTGAAGGGGGCCTATAGGGATGCTGGGGAGGGACTCTTCATCAGGGACTGTAGTGACAGGACAAGGGGTAACGGGTTAAAACTTAAACAGGGGAAGTTTAGATTGGATATAAGGAGGAAATTCTTTCCTGTTAGGGTGGTGAAACACTGGAATCAGTTGCCCAGGGAGGTTGTGAGTGCTCCATCCCTGGCAGTGTTCAAGGCCAGGTTGGATGAAGCCTTGGGTGGGATGGTTTAGTGTGAGGTGTCCCTGCCCATGGCAGGGGGGGTTGGAACTAGATGATCTTGAGGTCCTTTCCAACCCTAACTATTCTATGATTCTGTAATTCCTTCTCCAAGTGACAGAGGAATGCTGTGCTGCACCTTGTTACCAACAAGGAGGGAGGGTGGAGAATGTGAAGCTCAAGGGCAGCCTTTGCCTGCAGTGACCATGAAATGGTGGAGTTTGAGACCACTAGGACAGCAAAAAAACAGACCATGTACTGGGCTGCATTAAAAGGTCAAGGGAGGTGATTCTACCGCCCTGCTCTGCTCTCATGAGACACCAGAGTACTGCATTCAGCTCTGGGGTCTCCAACCCAAGAGGGTTACGGAGCTGTTGGATCGAGTCCAGAGGAGGCCACAGAGATGCTGTGAGGGCTGAAGCAGCTCTGGTGTGGAGACAGGCTGAGAAAGCTGGGCTTGTTTAGCCTGGAGAAGAGAAGGCTCTGGGGAGACCTTAGAGCAGCTTCCAGTGCCTAAAGGGGGCCTACAAGAAAGATGGAGAGGGGCTTTTTACAGAAGCAAGTAGTGACAAGACAACAGAAAATGGCTTTATACTAAGAGTGAAT
The DNA here is from genome assembly GCF_037157495.1 of Lathamus discolor. Lineage (NCBI taxonomy): Eukaryota > Metazoa > Chordata > Aves > Psittaciformes > Psittacidae > Lathamus > Lathamus discolor. The sequence goes on along the minus strand of NC_088909.1, from coordinate 37,162,865 downwards.
TTAACTTAGAAATAAGAAAGAAATTTTTTTACTGTGACAGTAATGAGGCACTGGCTCAGGCTGCCCAGTGTCCTGGGTTCACCTGTAACAGTTCTTTTTTTTCACTCATAGTGGCTGGTGCAGTGCTGTGGTTTTGACATCCAGCCTGGGAACAACACCTATAACAGTGATGTTTTTAGTTGTTGCTAAGTAATGTTTACTCCACCTAAGGCCTCTCTGAGTCTCATGCTCTGCCAGGCAGGAGGGGAAGCCACGAGTAAGCAGAGACAGGACACCTGACCCAGACTAGCTAAAGAGGTATTCCATACCACAGCACATCATTCCCATTATATAAACTGAAGGAAGTCACCCAGAAGGCCCAAATCACTGCTCGGGTTGGGCTGGGTATCTATCAGAGGGTGGTGAGCAATTGTATTGTGCATCACTTGTTTTTATTGTTTTCTCTTCACCTTTTAGTTTTATATTCTGCCCCCTTGTTATTTCTCTTATCATTATTATTGTTGGTAGTAGCAGTAGTGGTTTGTGTTATACCTTAGTTACTGGACTGTTCTTATCTCAACCCACGGGAATTACATTCTTTCGATTCTCCTCCCCATCCTCCCCAAAGGGGAGCAGGGAGGATGAAGGGGGTGAGTGATCAGCTGTGTGGTTCTGAGTTACCAGCTGGGCTTAAACCACGACACCCAGAGAAGCTGTGGCTGCCCCATCCCTGGCAGTGTTCAAGGCCAGCTTGGACGGGGCTTGGAACAACCTCCTCTAGTGGAAGGTGCTCATGGCAGGGGGTTGGAACCAGATGAGCTTCAAGGTCCCTTCCAATCCAAACCACCCTATGACTCTATGATCTGCATCCTACAGCAAGGTGTGATTACACTGACCCAACTGAGAAAAATACTTACTGCTTGTACATGACGTGCGACAGTATGAATTAATAAAATGAAAAATCATATTCCAAGTTCAGTACTCCATAGAGACATGTATTTTTGCAGTCATCTTCTAACTACTACTTGGGAGAGACACACAGGCTTTGAGAGTTTCAAACAGTAAGATCCAGATGTACTGCTTCTAAGACTGTTCAGTGAAGGAAGGTCACCAGTCATACATTCAGATGTTATTTTCCCTTATATATACTACACCCATTTCAATCAAAGGAAGTTCAGGATATTCTCTTCAAGCTTCTTCTTTTTAAGATTTTTTTTTTTTTTCCTGACCCTTAAGGCATTTGGAATCCCTGGACAGATACATCCTCTGTTATAACCTAAACTTACAGTAGTTTCTGGCTCAGAGTGATCTCTTCTGCAACTTCTCCATAGTTACACTACAAGCTTGTTTGAACAATAACCATATATTGCTATGATTTTGCAGGCAACATTATGAAACAACTGGGGATCAACACTTCAGACTGCTTCTCTCACATTTGTACCATCATTTTCCCATCTTTTCGGCTAAGAGGAGCACTGTTGTCTCACTTCTTGCAGGACATCCAACTCTTATTTTGCCCACACACTGCAGTGCTCCCAGTGGTACTTTGGTACATTCTTTACAGTACATGCAGTTTTTAATACAGGCTGCAGAACAAAATGAGTAGGGCATCAAGGCATTCAGGTATTCGGGTTAAGGACAATAGAAAGGGCTTCTTCAATTACATAGCAAATAAAACTAACACAGGAGGCAATATGGGCCCACTGCTGAACGAAGTGGGTACCCTGGAGACAGAGGATATAAAGGCGGCAGAGGTGCTGAATGCCTTCTTTGCCTCTGTCTTTACTCCTGCAGACTCTCCCCGAGGGCCCCGGATTTCTATAGCCCCAGAAGGAGTCAGGACAAAGGAGGAGTTTGCTTTGGTAGATGAGGATTGGGTTAGGGATCAGCTATGCCAACTGGACATCTGTAAATCGATGGGTCCGGATGGAATGCACCCACAGGTGCTGAGGGAGCTGGCGGAGGTCATTGCTCGGCCACTCTCCATCATCTTTGGTAAGTCGTGGGAAACAGGCGAGGTGCCTGAGGATTGGTGGATGGCAAAGGTCACACCAATCTATAAGAAGGGCAAGAAGGAGGACCCGGGTAATTATAGACCAGTCAGCCTTACCACCATCCCTGGAAAGGTGATGGAACAACTTATTCTTGACTCCATCACTAGGCATATCAAGGACGAGGGGGTCATTAAGAACAGCCAACATGGTTTTATGAGGGGGAAGTCATGTATGACCAACCTTATAGCCTTCTATGAGGAAGTGACCAGGTGGAGGGATGATGGTAGAGCGGTAGATGTAGTTTTTCTTGATTTCAGTAAGGCATTTGATACTGTCTCCCACAGCATCCTCATAGATAAGCTAAAGAAGTGCGGGCTTGACAATCAAGTAGTGAGGTGGATCGAGAACTGGTTGAAAGGAAGAAGGCAGAGAGTTGTGGTCAATGGCGCAGAATCTAGCTGGAGGTCTGTGACTAGTGGAGTTCCTCAGGGGTCGGTGCTGGGACCGGTGCTGTTTAATATTTTCATCAATGACCTGGATGAGGGAACTGAGTGAACCCTCAGCAAGTTTGCTGATGACACAAAACTGGGAGGAGTGGCTGACACACCAGAGGACTGTGCTGCCATTCAGCGAGACCTGGACAGGCTGGAGAGTTGGGCGGGGAGAAACTTGATGAAATTTAACAAGGGCAAGTGTAGAGTCTTGCATCTGGGGAAGAACAACCCCATGTACCAGTACAGGTTGGGGGTTGACCTGCTGGAAAGTAGTGAAGGGGAAAGGGACCTGGGGGTCCTGGTGGATAGGAGGATGACCATGAGCCAGCAGTGTGCTCTTGCGGCCAAGAAGGCAAATGGCATCTTAGGGTGCATTAGAAAGGGAGTGGTTAGTAGGTCAAGAGAGGTTCTCCTCCCCCTCTACTCAGCCTTGGTGAGGCCGCATCTGGAATATTGCGTCCAGTTCTGGGCCCCTCTGTTCAAGAAGGACAGGGAATTGCTTGAAGGAGTCCAGCGCAGAGGCACAAAGATGATTAAGGGAGTGGAACATCTCCCTTATGAGAAGAGGCTGAGGGAGCTGGGTCTCTTTAGCTTGGAGAAGAGGAGACTGAGGGGTGACCTCATCAATGTTTACAAATATGTAAAGGGTAGGTGTCAGGATGATGGAGCTAGGCTTTTTTCAGTGATATCCAGTGATAGGACAAGGGGCAATGGGTGTAAACTGGAACATAGGAAGTTCCACGTTAACATCAGGAAGAACTTCTTTACTGTAAGAGTGACAGAGCACTAGAACAGGTTGCCCAGGGGGGTTGTGGAGTCTCCTACACTGGAGATACTCAAGGCCCGCCTGGACAAGTTCCTGTGTGATGTACTGTAGGTTACCCTGCTCTTGCAGGGGGGTTGGACTAGATGATCTTTTTAGGTCCCTTCCAACCCTTGGGATTCTGTGATTTTGTATTATTCCCTGTTTGCTGACTGCAGTAATCAGCAAGCATTTTGAAAATACTATCATTAGTCACTATCAATACTGAGCCATCAGAGTATTTGTCAGGATCACAGAAAATTAGCAGCAAGCATCTATTTCCATTTTTACATTTACAACCTCCCTCAGACTCCAGAAGCCATACAAATACACCCTTAGAACAGTGCTCCCCACTACTATAGAGCTAGGAGACTCAGTTAAATGAAAGCCTGTACCGGCCAGTATTTATTTACTTATTTGCTACAAAATTCAAGAATCATGGTACACTCAAATCTGGCACCACTTTGACCTTCTCAGAAAACATCAAAGGAAAAAAAGCTTTTAAAGCAAGTTGCCATCGCATGTTTTAATTCTAAAGAACTAATAAATAGCTCTAAGAAAATACAGCTCAGCCATTAAATAAATTCTATATATTCACAAGAATCTGTAACATTTAATCCAGCACAATAAGTAAACCTGTTCGCAGAACTAAAACATTCTCAAACTCACAGGTTGGTATGTTATGATCATGTAAAATACCCATTCACTTTTTTATTACAGTTATTGGTATCTAAAACAAAGAGTACTGCATTATTTTTGCAATGATGCACTGGGACACAGAACAAATTCAACTTGAAGTACTCAAAATTGCACAAGTTGGGACTGCTGACACAATGTCAGGACAGGGAGAATGTGTCCTCCCATAAGCAACTAAAACCTGCTTCCTTTGATTATTTACTTTTGAATATACATTCCCAGCTTTCTGCAATACTTCTCATGATTCAGAAATTACACTGCCCTTGAGCAGTAGGTTAATACAAGTAAGCAGCACAGGAACAGCACAGCACAATCCCTGTTATTTTAAATACTGTCATTTCTGTGGTTCGCAAATGTGATAAAGACACATGGTGGGGAAAGGGACACACATTTTGAAATCTCAACCACTGTGCTGAGAAAATAAAGTGTTCTGCAGAGCCTGCACTTTGGAGAGTCATCAGCTACAGCCTGACATGCAAGCAGCTCATGCAAACACACTTCATGCAGATCTGGTGAGGACCTGTCTGGTGTGGACTTTTGGGTGAATATATTTTGAAATTACAATCAAAACAAATTTTAAATGACACATTAATGTATGTTTTGAAATGGAATACTATTTGGCAGGAAATACACCATACAGTAACAAAAATCAGCACACAGAGAACAGGGCAGGACACAAACTGACTCTTAAGTTATTTAACAGTAGGATTTATAGCTCAAAGGCATCAAAATCTCAAACTATTTCTGTATTTCCACATAATTTCAAATGTGTGCTTAGAAAAGAGGACCCTTCTGAGACCCTACAGGTCTAACAAAGGTCTACAGGTCTAACAAAGATTAAAACCAGAACACATACATATATATATGTATGTAGATAGCTGCTATTTGTAATAATTGTGGGATATATTTGCATCAGAGCCATTATCCTTATACCAAACCAATAATCTGATTTGTGAAAGGTGTGGGGTATCTTCCAGTTTGTTAGGGGTGATTAATCCCCACCTATAGTGTGCCTTGGCAGAGGCAGACTTTCTCAAAGGCAGGAAAAAGAATTCTTCAAACATAAAAAGGTGAAAATTTAAGATGGGAGGATCACAGAGTAGTAAAGTTTTGAAGAAAAGTCCTTTTGGTTGTATTCTAGCTCATCAGAAAAAGACAGGGAGACTGCCCAGTGGTCACGTGAACAAAAAGACCTTGATTAAGTATTGTAACGAGTGGTGGCCCCACGAGTGGGGAAGTTAAAGCAATGCTGTTCTGCCTGTAGTATTGGACAGCATTGTCTTAAAGCTACGAAGACCAAAAAAAACAAACAGGATTCTATGCCAGAACCAGAGGAGTTAAGGGCTCCCCTTTTGAAAATCCACAGGCAGAAGCCACAGGCAGAAGCAGGGAAATCTCATACAGACAGTAGCGACGAAAGGGGGAAATACTCCTACAATGGCACAAACTAGGAGTAAAGCTCTCAAAGGACTTCAAATTGTAGTACCCCTTAGGCAAGTTATGGGACCTGAAGGAAGGGTATCCAGTTAAAGTTCCTTTCAGTACTGGAGACTTAGATAACTGGAAAGAAGTAGCTAAAGGGTATCTGGACTTACAAGATGACCAGATCTGGTTCATGGGACTGGATCTAAAAGATGTGTTCTTCTGCCTTCCACTGGCTCAAGTTCATCAGAAACCGTTTGCTTTTGAATGGGGAAATCCCACAATTGGGAGAAAAACTCAACTGAGCTGGACAATATTGCCTCAAGGGTTTAAAACCAGCCCAACAATTTTGGGAGACCAACTAGCTCAAGAATTGGAAATGTGGAAGCCTCCTGAAGGAAATGGAGTTCTGTTGCAGTATGGGGATGACTTGTTAATTGCAACTGAAACTGTGACTGAGTGTATTGAATGAACAATAACTTTATTGAATTTTCTTGGACTAAATGGATATCGAGTCTCTCAACAGAAAGCACAACTAGTACAGATCCACCTGGGATATGAAGTTCTCCGAAGGACAATGAGCACTGGGGACTGAGTGCAAGGAAGCCACCTGCCAAACCTCTCTTCCTCAAACGGTGAAAGAACTCAGAACTTTCCTTGGAATGTCGGTTGGTGCAGATTATGGATTTATAATTATGGCATCATAGTTGAACCATTGTATGAACTTTTAAAACCCAACAATATGCAGATAATATGGACAGGTGAAGCAAAAGCACTTTTGAAACCTTCAAGAAAGAACTCATGAGAGCTCCCGCCCTAGGGCTGCCTGATGTGACAAAACCATTTTGGCTCCTTTCACGTGAGAGACAGAGAATAGCTCTTGGAGTCCTAGCACAACTATTGGGGCCCTGTAAGAGAGCTGTGACCTATTTCTCTAAACAACTGGATGAGGTCAGTAAAGGTTGGCCAGGATGCCTATGAGCAGTGGCTGGTGTGATACTGAACATAGAGGAAGCCCAGAAGTTTACCTTGGGTCAGAAGATAACAGTGCAGGTATCACATGCTGTGTCAGCATTGCTCAAGTAGAAAGGTAATCACTGGCTATCCCCATACAGATTCCTAAAATATCAGGCAATCTTAGTCGAGTCAGATGATGTGGAAATTCAGATCACTAATGTTGAAAATCCAGCTTCCTTTCTTGAAGGAAAAGCTACAGAACCACTGGAACATGACTGTATTGAGACTATAGAAACAGTTTACTCAAGCAGACCCAGCTTAAAAGAAGAGCCTCTGGAAGAAGCACAAGATTCCTAGTATACTGATGGAAGCAGTTTTGTCTGCCAAGGAATTGGTAAGTCCAGATCACAGAATCACAGAATCACAGAATCCCAAGGGTTGGAAGGGACCTCAAAAGATCATCTAGTCCAACCCCCCTGCAAGAGCAGGGTAACCTACAGTACATCACACAGGAACTTGTCCAGGCGGGCCTTGAATATCTCCAGTGTAGGAGACTCCACAACCCCCCTGGGCAACCTGTTCCAGTGCTCTGTCACTCTTACAGTAAAGAAGTTCTTCCTGATGTTAACGTGGAACTTCCTATGCTCCAGTTTACACCCATTGCCCCTTGTCCTATCACTGGATATCACTGAAAAAAGCCTAGCTCCATCATCCTGACACCTACCCTTCACATATTTGATATGCAATTACCACCACTACAGAGGTAACTGAATCAAATCCTCTACTAATAGGAACATCTGCTCAAAAGGCAGAACTTATTGCCTTAATAAGGGCAGTGGAATTGGCAAAAGGGAAGAATATTAACATATGGACAGATTCTAAGTATGCTTTTGCAGTTGTTCATGCCCATGGGGCAATTTGGAAAGAACGAGGCTTGTTAATGTCACAAGGAAAACAAATTAAATACGCAGAGGAGATCCGCCATTTACTAAAGGCTGTACAAGTTGCTATTGTACACTGTTGAGGACATCTTAAGGGTGATATTGATCCAGAAAGAGGTATGATTGGCTGATCATACAGCCAAGCAGGCAGCAGAACAAACACAAGCGCCCTTGTTGATGGCATTAGTTCCTGAAGAAAAAGTTATCAGTCAAACAGAAGTTCAATATTCAGACTCAGACCAGAAATGGATTCAGGAGAATGGGGGCACATTCCATCTCAGGGATGGACTCGTCTGAAGGAAGGGCAAGTTATAATACTGGGTAATCAAATGTGGAAATCTGTCAAAGATGAACATAATAAGACTCATTGGGGAACAGACTCTTTATACGAGTATCTGAAGACTATAGTGGCAGGGAAAAATTTATATATTACTATCAGACAAGTCACCCAGCAATGTGAGATCTGTTTAAGAAACAATCCTAATACATAAATAATAAAGATAAATATAATAAATATTAATAAATTAATAAATTAATAATAATAAATTAATAAATAAATAAGATAGAACAGGGAACTTTAGGGACAGGAAACATTCCGGGAGAACACTGCCAAATTAATTTTTCTGAATTATCAAGAAAAGGGGGTTATCAACATTTACTAGTATTAACAGACACCTTTTCTGGATGGCCAGAAGCTTTTCCATGTAGACCTAATAAGGCAAGAGAAGTGCCTAAAGTGATATTAAATGAAATAACACCCAGATTTGGAGTACCAATAGTTATTTCATCTGATAGGGGAACACATTTTTGTGCACAAGTAGTGCAGCAGGTTAGCAAAACATTACGAATTAACTGGCAACTCATACTCCATATAGACCACAAGCTAGTGGACAAGTAGAAAAGATTAATCATATGATTAAGCAACAGATCACTAAAATTTGTCAGGAAACTCATTTATACTGGTATGAGACACCTCCTATCACTCTACAGAGAATACGTGTAAAACCGAGAGCTAAGGAAAAGTCCTTTCAAAATTCTGTTTGGAAGGCCATATGAGACAGTTGGAATAAATAATGACAATCTAGAACAATTAGAAAATCACTATCTCCAAGAATATACGATCTCTTTGGGTAAACAATCAGAAAAAGTCCATAAACAAGTGTCAGAGACTAAAGTTAAAAGCTTAGACCATGAAGTTTACTCTTTAAACCAGGGTGAATTTTTCAGGTGACCCTCTTGAGGAGGAGTGGGATGGACCATACAAAGTGCTGCTCACAACGTTCACAACTGTCAAGATCCAAGAACAACCCTCCTGGATCCATTATTCCAGAATAAAGAAGGCACCCGCAGACTGGAAAGTGGAAGCTACAGGACCTTTACAATTGAAATTGCAAAGAGATATAGGACAATGAACTCATGGCTGCTAATGTTAATGTATATAGACTGTAGCACTGGTAATAATGAAAATTCAATTTTGCAACTAGTTCAAGGGTAATTCCATTACCGCCTGTCTACTAGTGCCAACCAAGGCAGGAAATCCAATTCCACAGGCAATTTTACCCACCAATGTGACTAAGATTTGGGAAAATGTGGCAAGGACATAATGAAAGAAGTTACTATGGGTAGATACAGAATAAAATTACTCTCTGAATTATAAAAAAAGTCAATGGTTCAGTTACCGAGTGTAATGTAACTAAACCTCCTGCTTCTTGGGCCAAGGAAGTAACAGACCAGCCCTCTGGAGATCAAACAATCATTCCATAGGGCTGTCAAGTACCAAAGATTTGGAAAGATGTTCAGAAAGAATCCTGGGAAGTTATGTCCTCAACCGGGTGGTGCATAGAATTTACAGGAATTTAAGGTAGTCCTGAAGATCCATTATGGGTGGAGATGAGTTATGGTAATATTGAGGAAATGAGAAAGAAGAACACAGTTAATAAGCCACAATGGAACTGCACTAGAATATATAACTGCAGCTCTACAGAACCAGAGATACAACTATTAATGCCTGTTGCTCAAGCATTGAGATTAGGATGTATTTGTAGGAATTACTCTACGCAGTTAAACGACACTTGGTCACGTTTAACTGATAACAATACATTGCTCCTAATTAACTGTCTCCAGGATACTAGAAAGACAAAAGGTCATGTTGTTTGGGTGGGCGGTCATAGAACTTGGACCAGTCATTTATAAATAATAGATAAAACAAAACAATGGACCTTGGGATAATTCCATTACAGAGAAAATCCCTCTTGCAGCCATCTATATGGTGACAAGTAAAGAGAGAAAGTCAGGAAAATTGGCAATCCCCTAGCACAGGTATAAGAGTATTACAAACTATAAAGGCTATTTTTGCTCCAGGATACTTGACATTAGAAAATAAACTTGTTTTACATAACCTCTCTCAACAAGTAGAAAGCTTAGCAAACGCCACCCAAAAGGCTTTGCAGAACTTCATTAGGCAATTACAGACAACTTCCAAGATGGTATTGCAAAATAGACTCACATTAGACCTACTTCTTTTAAAAGAACATGTGAATGCATGGCTTTCTAGGACTGAAAATGAAACGCTGTATACACATTCCAAATGCCACTCGAGATTTAAATAAGCAAATTGATCTAATTAAGAGAATAGCACGAGATAGTAAGGCTTTAAGAGAAAATATGGAAACTACTTGGTTCAACAAAATTCCACAAGGATTTGGGTTTTGTCTCACAGGTTGGCTTGCTAGCTTGATACAAACTCTGATTGTAATTATAGTAATAATTATACTAGTAAGAATAACCTTAGGTTGCGTTAAGAAAATTATAACTAGAAATTTAGCAGCAATCTATGTAGCAATAAATCAAACATAACAACTGCATAACCCCTCAATATGGTACAAAATGAAAGAAATACTTATCCTTTCTGTGCAAATGCAAAAGAACTTGCTAAAGTTACAGAAAAAGGAGGGAACTGAGAACAGAAATTCACCAAGACAAAGGAGCTATATCCTAAGACAAAGCAGCTTTAAGAAAAAGTTGGCATAAAATTAAGGTCAGTTAGTCAATTCAGGAACTTTGTTACTGCTTGTTTAGGCCTAAGCCAATAAGGACTGCTCGTGCGCTAAAGATGTGTACCAGTTCAGTGGTTTGGGAAACTGCCATAGAAGTACTGTGCATACTCCAAGAGAAGAGGTAGAAAGTTCAGCCTAGAAAACTTTGAGCCTTCATCCTCACAACCACTATCGACCACCACCAGATGACAGTGCGCATGCTCAAGGAGGAGTGGCAGAGTTCAAGGACCCGTCCTCTTCTCAGAAATCTCTTGTGTATCTACTGACATAGATTTGTGACAAGCTGGGCAGTGAGCACACCTGTTCGGAGGAGCAACCCCCATGCGTCCAGCACTGAATAAACAAGTACCTAGTTAATAGTTACATTGACTACTGAGTTTATGATGTTTTTCTCAGCAGCATGATGATCTTAAAGGTCTTTTCCAACCCAGTTGATTCTATGACTCTATGGCTTGCATAATCATTCCAAGTTCCCTGTTAACTCTTCTCCCAGCCACGCCATCGCATTTGCTCCACTCTTCCCACAACACATTCTATTGCTTGTGGTTTCACTAGCACGGCGCTAAAGAACAGTTCGATTGCTTTCTGTAACCACCGAGCTTCCTGCCTGCAGCACAAAACGGCTGGAGCTCTTTAACCCGCCCAGCCACCTCGCCCTGCTGAGCAGCAGCACTCCGGGAACGCCGGGTACCCCACCACCTGCAGGCCCAGGCGTAGCAACTCCACGCACAGCCGCGACCTGGGGCGGGTCTTCCGCCGCGGCCGTAGGGGCGGGGCGGGCAGAGGCCGCTTAGCGGCGCTGCGGCGGAGGAGCGTTCGGAGGTTGTCTGCCGTGGAGATTGAGCTCACGGTAACGGGGCTCCTGCGGGTGTTGGCGACCCTGCCGCCGGCCAGGGCCCGTGGGCGGCTCTGGGCCGGCCTCTGCTGGAAGCTCCCGGGCACATACGAGGTTCCGGAGGAGAACCGGGCTGTGCGGCCTGCGCGGGGCTGCCGGGAGCCGTTACGAGGTTGTCGCCGGTCTGTGTCCCCTTGTGTGCGTTCCCGAGCCGCGACTGCTGCGTGCGGATCGGGCTTAGCGGCCGCCGCAGTTGTTCCGGTGGTCACGTGGGGCTGGGGGAGCCCCGCGGCCTGCGGAGGCCGGCCCCGCCGCCGTTGTTTTTCTCTGCCCTCGAAATACCCGAGAGTTGTTCCTTGGAGTGAGTGTTGCCTTGGTTGTGTGCGCAGTGAGGAACCCAGAACGTGTTTTTCGCGTTCAGAGAAGCTTCATTTCTGTAGCAAAATCCTTAAGCCTCTCCAAAACTGCTCTTGATTATTAGGATAACACTTCTTTGTGTTTGGAGATGTGTGGGACTGTGGTTTCCTTGGGAATAACAATGTCATGCTAATTACAAAAACTTTTGCTGTTGTGCCTGTACTTTTGGCGACGCTGTTGGTTATCTGTGTATCTTTAAACTTAACGCTGTCACCTAAATCCCTTTGCTCATAGTGGGTATGTTTTCAGGCATTTTTGGTTTTTTCTTTTTAACTTAGTTGATGCAATGACAGACTTTGAAAAGAACCTCCATCGGGACACAGTTTCCCAGCTGCATAATTTTGCTGCTGTTGGAGATGCAGCCAAACTGAAAACATTGCTCAGCGTTTATCCATCACTCATCAATGCAGCTGCAGATAATGGCTGGACAGCCCTGATGTATGGTGCCAGAAATGGACACCTTGAGGTCGTGCAGATTCTTCTTGCAGAAGGGTAAGCTGTTCAGTAGGTCCTGTTGAAGAGCTCTAACCTGAAGCCCTTTGCACCCACTTTAACTTGATCTCAGAAAAGTAAATTACCTGGCGTAGCAGAACTTTCAGGGTTCAAATTCAATATACTGTGTTTCTAACTGGATTCTAATGCCACAACACTTACATATTTGCTAAGAAACTTGTTAAGACCATCTCTAAAATTACTCCTTTGGCTTTCAAGCGTATATTATCTCTCCTCCCAGAGGCCAAAAGAACAAAGATTGTATCCTGTTCCAGCCACTGTAGAGAATAAATTTAGTATATTCAATTGTTCCACTTAAACTTTTTCTTTAAGCTTCATTTGCAATCCACCTGTATCTACATTACAGAGTGTTTGCTGACATACTGACAGCATACTTAAGTAGGGCCTTTACCAAAGTTAGTGATTGATGTGTTTCAGTTGTCTCTTATTTTTTGGCCAATTCACTTCCTCCTTCCTCCATGAGCCTGTTACATTATTTTCATCAGTCAGTATGACACCAAACATGTTCACTGCCTCTTAGAAACATTCTGTTATACTTGTCTATCTTCAGGTCAACTCTTGTAGTTCTGTTTTCAAAAGACACTCAGCAAAGAATGCTTAAGCATTCTCCTTGAGACCCCAAACAAGATTCTTCTGAAGCCTAAATGAAGTCAGGACCCAAATATTTCAGAAGGAGAACATTTCAAAATAAAGGGTGAAAGTCATATGGTGTGCTTCCACTGAGCTGTACATTAATCAAGCTCAGTCTGTTCCTTTCTTCACCCAAAAATCAGAGCCAAGCAAGTTAAGCTTATTTTCTGGTTATGTGTAATCTCAAACACAGTGTTTCACAGCCTTCAGTGATCATCCCATCCTTTTTGTTTTCAGTCCTACCGGAATGCTGTGCCCTCTGCTGGGGCCAGTCATGGAGCTTCAGGTGAACTGCTGTTTTGTGTTGTAATCAGTATGTTCCAGCATGTAGAGGAGTATCTCTGCCAAATTTTGTGGATTGAAATCCTCTGGATATTGAGCAGTCTTTTGAGATTTTGTGAGATTCATCAGTTTGGTAAACAGGATAACAGTTTTTTAAGTTATGCTGACACTAAAAGCGGGGTGAATATCTGCATGTAAGTGACCTTTTCAGGGCTATTCTGTTAGGCAATTCAGTATTGCTCCTGAGGTGATACTCTGGCCTCATTGGTCTCAGTTAATGCTTAATCATAATAATCATTTGGACAAATACTGTTGCCGGGTACATAAATGCGAATGTCTGTGCAGGTAGTATTGCATAACATTCCAGAAACTAATACAGGAAAGCTAGTCAACTTTATATATTCATGTTTGAGAAAACCTGAAGGAAATGTTTGTAGACTGCAAAAAATCTTCTTAGTGGTGTAAAAATTTCAGGCCAGTTTGTGGATGCTGAACAGCAGCCTGATCACCGTCTGCATATACATTAACAGATAGAAGGGGTAATAAAAATTCAGAACAAAATTTAGTGGCTGACAGATAGGAAATTAAGTAAGAAATTAGACAAGATTGTGCCTAGAGGAGACTTAATAATAAATGTGCAAAAGTAGTTTCATTAGCACCAAAACCTTGTAAATTAAGCTTTGAATGCTTTTCTGAGAGACACTCAAACACCTTCAGAAACTACTGAGGTTAATACAAAATCTCAAAACAGTCGTTCCTGTGGGACAACTAAATGTGCCTCAGTTTTAAAAACTGATGAGTCTGGCACCACATCTGCTGTGTAAATTGTAGTTTACAGTGAAATTTCTGTTTTACTTACCCACTTGACTTAAAATTGACAAAAAATAAAATTGCAGTAGACTTCCCAATCAACCCCAATCAGATTTTTTTTTTTTAATACAGAAATACATATTGTGAGGCAGTGTTTCCTCATCTGTGTCACTTTGAAGGCATTTTGGTAACAAATAGACCCCTTCAGGGACCAACATTGCAGTTGTAAAGGTGCTACTTCTCTCACTAAGGGGAGGCTGTATTTTTGATTCTTATTTAATGGTACATATTTTACTGTAAATGTTTTGAAGCCTTTTTCAGATGTTTCTTGGAAGTAATGCTAGTTAAACTGCTTTGTTTGTTTGTTTGTTTTATTTTGCTAACTTGTGATTATTCAGAAGAGACCTGTAGCCTGGCTTTCAAAGTCCAAAGGTCAAAATTTAAATGTCCAGAGAAGAGCAGCGAAGCTGGTGAAAGGTGTAGAGAACAAGCTTTACGAGGAGGGTCTGAGGGAGCTGGGGTTTTGTTTAGTATGGGAAAAGGAGGCTGACAGGAAACCCCATCGCTGAAAGGAGGTTATAGTGACGTGGGTGTTGGTCTCTTCTCCCAGGTAATAAATGGTAGGAAAAAGAGGAAATGGCCTTGTATTGTTCCAGGGGAGAGCAGATTGGATATTAGGAAAAATTTTGTCGCCAAAAGGGTTATTCAGCAGTGGAACAGGCTGCCCAGGGAAAAGGTTGTGTTACTATCCCTGGAGGTTTTTAAAAGATGTGTAGGTAGCACATAGTGACAGGATTTAGTGGTGGACTTCACAGTGTTAGGTTTGCAGCTGGTCTCAATGATCTTAAAGGTCTTTTCCAGCCTAGGTGATTGTATAAATCTATGATCTTGAGCTTTTTTTTTTTTTTTTTTTTTTTTTTTTATGATACAATGTATGGGATGTCAATTAATTCACAGCTGTTGTAGTACTGTACAAACCATGGTAAATGATAGTCTGGAGTGGATCAACACACTAGTGTCTTGCATTAGCAAAAGAAAATGATGTATGATTAGTCTTCATTACCATAATGCTAAGTATTTAGCCCTGGGATAGACAAACTGTCGGAAGTTCTTGCACCTTAATTAGTATCAGATGTATATGCTGTAATTAAGAATAATACAGCATCAGGTCTCAACATATTTATCTTGTTAACCACTGTTCTTTTCTTTTTCACTAGGTGTGACAGGACCATTGTTAATAAATCAAGGCAGACAGCTCTAGACATTGCTAAATTTTGGGGGTACAAGCACATAGCTAATCTGTTGGCTAATGTGAAGGGTGGGCAGAGGCCTACTTTTCTGTCAAATGAAGCAGAGGAATATGAAAATTATTTTGGGTTGACACTTCTGGACAGAAGGAGTGATAAAAGAACAGATACCAAGTGGCTAAGCAAAAAACAAAGCCATCCAACTACAGTGTACGTTCTCTTCTCAAATCTAAGTCCTTTGGTTACTTTGGGTGGGGGAACAGAGGGCTCTCAGCAGTCAAAAGTAAAGCTTTGCAGGCTACGCCACAAGGATGTGGAGCAGTACATGAACCAAACTGAAGATAGAACCTTGATTTTTCTGGGAGTTGAACTTCAGTTCCACATGAACCTGCTGACTGCTTGCAATGGAAGAATTCTGCGAGAGGATGAAGAGGATGGATTAGTTGCTTGGTTTGCTCTTAGCATAGATTCTGCTTCAGCTGAAGAATTTAAACAGAAGCATGAGGACTGTTACTTTCTTCACCCACCAATGCCAGCACTACTGCAGCTACCTGAAAGAGAAGCTGGTAAGATGCATAAAATGCAGCAGTTATCAAACATGTATTCAGAAAAATACACTTTGGAATGCACTGAGATAATAATGCAAGAACAAACCACTGCAAAGGAATCTGGTATTTTCAGTGGCTTTAGAAATATTGTAATTTTAAAAGCCTGGCAGTGGTTCTGTGAGTAATTTTGTATGTAAGAACTTGTGCAGTTGCAAAAGGATAATGCACAGGTGTTAGCAATGCCTTTGCATGGCAATGGCAAGTATTGGACCATAAAATCTGTTCCTGTTATGGTTTTATAGGTGCTACTATTTAAATATTGATACATGTGCATAAATGTTCTAAGAAAAAAAATCTACTGAGTTTTCATTACACAAAACAAAACTGAGCCATTAAGAAGAGTCCGTTGGACACTCGTCTGAGAAGGAAACAGCATGAGCAAGTGTTGGAAAGTCAGGATCCCAAAGTGAACTACTGTCATTATGGAGATGATGTTAACAGCTGCTGTTGTAACAAGTTTGCTTTTACAAGAGGATAAAGGGCAAGCTTGCACCTGGATTTTAAATGCAGCAGTGTATTATTATGTCAATACCTGTAGTAGCCCTGAAATGGTCATGTGGAAAAGGTGTGATATGTAATTGTGGCACTTTCCCCAGGTAAAGTAGCTTTTGTGAGAAACACAGCTTATTGATCCGGATGAATTAGTTTCTGAATGCATAATTTGGTCTATAGGTTTTGTAGTACTTTGTTCTATTGCACATGCTGTGCTACAAAGATCTGAATAACTTATATTGCTCAACAATTCAAGTCGTAGTCTTTCTTTGACTTTTATGTTAAACTTTACTACTTGCTTTTTCTGTACATTAAAAGCTTACATGAATTGGTCATTGATTTTGTCTTTTCAATATATTCTTTTGAAGGAGTAGTAGCCCAGGCTAGATCTGTTCTAGCATGGCACAGCCGCTACCGATTCTGCCCAACATGTGGGAGTGCAACCAAGACTGAAGAAGCAGGTTACAAGAAAACTTGTTTAAAAGAAGATTGTCCCAGTCTCCAAGGTGTTCACAACACATCATATCCAAGAGTTGGTGAGAATATTGTAGGATTTACGGAAGTGGCTTGTTTTCCTTTTAGTTACTTGAGCTGGTTGCTTCTGTTTCGGGTCTTAACACACGTCCTTCCCCAGAATACGTGTGTCTCAGCTCTATTCAGGATTAAGTTGTTCAGGCTTTTCTTTCTTACAGTAGTCTGTGACAAAGCATTCTTGTGACAATACCAGTCTTTATTGCAATGGAGTAATACCAGTTAGAAGTTCCAACAACATAAATGAAATATTAACAAAGGGTCACGTTTTAATTTTTTTCTCACCTGCTGCAAGCTGTTTGAGCTTGAAATAGTTCTATATCAAATTTGGCCCTGTATGAAATTTCTGATACAGTGCTCATTTTCCTGTAATGCCACTTCGACAATATTAGACATCTTCACTGCTTTTCATTATTCTCTGTCAGTCACAAACTGCCAGGCCTATTTCTGCTCAGAATATAAGCTTGTTTAGGCAGTCTTCTGTAGCTCCTTTTGTTCATCTGTTGCAAAGGGAGTGTACTATGTTATTGGTGGGGAGACAAGGAAGCTAAAAAAACCTTATCACTTTTTCCTGGATCTTTTGGTGATTTGAATCACCTTTCTTTTCCCTGCCTTTTCCTCTCTTTTGCAGTTGTAGTTCTAGATGTGTGTGTGTTATATTGCTGGATTTCATGTTTTCTTACATGCTGTAGATACATCTTTGTAGTAGTAAAACCAATTCTGTCATACTTTTCTGTCTTTTGGACTGTAGTGAAACTTGATAAATATTAGTGCCTGTTTCTTTACAGTCTCTAGCACAACAGACTTGGAGAGGAGTAGGTTTATATAGGAAAGACTGATGAACCAGCATTTTCTACTGATAACTCTCTGAAGAAAGTTTATGGATAGCAGTACCACATGATACACACTATGCTACGTGGCACATATGTTTGAGCAGGACAGAAGTCTTTCAAATTACTGTTTATAGTGATTGCTGGATCAAGCCTTTTCATACAGAAAATACTGGTGTTCTGAAAAAAAGCTAAAAAACCATGGAAAGCAATAGCTGAAGATAAAGTATGTAAAGGCAAAGGGAGATAGAAAAAACTAAACCCCAAAACACTGAAAAATTTAAGAGATAGGTAACAATAAAAAAGGGGAAAAGATGATAGATGAACAGTGTGCAGAAAGGCATGAGAAAAATAATTATACCAATAGAAGAAAATATTAAACAAGACTGAAAAAGATGCTTAAAATGACCAGAAGTGAGAAAGTATGTAAAATTGCCACATTAGCTGAGAGACTGGTAGCAAATGGTCAACAAATCTAAAATGGGAAGTTTATTCAGTGTTTACACTGTAACTGGAGTGTCTGGTGGTTCTTTGGTATTTCAGTCAAAAGTACATCATACCTGTGTGTGTACCAGTGGTGAAAGTAAACTGGTTTTGCTGCAGAAATTACTGCTATCTGGTGAATGCATAGCAAGGTTAATATTGCTGGTACTCATAAGAGATTGTGTGCTTTGGTTGCAGGTAATTAATGTCCTGCATTTTAAGCCTTGGCTAGTAAACTGCTTCTACTAAGCATAGGTGTTGCAAAAAAAACCTGAAATAAAGTAATATCTTACTCTGTGCTTCCATACAATTCTGATCTCAGTCACTTAAAGGTATCTTACTTGTATTTGCATGCATTGGTATTGAATAGGTTGAAATTTACTACTGCTCTCAATTCCTTCAAATGTTAAAATACGTTCCTTTCCTGGGCCTTACAGATCCTGTTGTAATAATGCAAGTCATCCATCCAGATGGCAACCACTGCCTTTTAGGTAGGCAGAAGAGGTTTCCCCCAGGAATGTTTACCTGTCTTGCTGGATTTGTAGAACCTGGTGAGTAATTTTATTTTCCCTTACCAAATACTTTTTCTCAGCTATCAGTATTGTCCATTGAAAATAATACAGAAATATGTTTCGTGGTATGTCAAATAAATATTTTTGCTACCTGTTAGTAGCCTGTCCTGTACTTCCCAGCAGCTGATTTATGAAAAAAAAAAAAAAGCAACTTAAGTAAATATAATTTTATGATACTTTCTCATTGCATTTTTAAGTAAAAAAGACATTTTAAAACATGTACAAGGTCTCTTTCTTGTGATATTTTGCAAGTATATGCTTACACATTAAGAGCCTCATGGATTACATGGGAGAAAAATAGAAATTTTATCACTTCAAAAGAAAAATAAAGAGATTCTTTGCTACCTGTGTTCAGGAATAATAGTTGGAATTAGCTGCAATTATTAGAAGCTGCAGAACAACTTGTAAAACATTTTATATTGGGAATACATCTTAATCACCAGTAAAACTAATGTATAACTATATTCAGTAATTGTATGCAGGTGAAATACAATGATAGCATGAGTAAGTTTATTCGTAGAATCATAGAATAGTTAGGGTTAGAAAGGACCTCAAGATAATCGAGTTCCAAACCCCCTGCCACGAGCAGGGACACCTCCCACTAAACCATCCCACCCAAGGCTTCGTCCAGCCTGGCCTTGAACACTGCCAGGGATGGAGCATTCACAACCTCCCTGGGCAGCCCGTTCCAGTGCCTCACCACCCTAACAGTAAAGTATTTCTTCTTTATATCCAATCTAAACATCCCCTGTTTAAGTTTTAACCCATTACCCCTTGTCCTTTCACTATAGTCCCTAATGAGCAGTCCATCCCTAGCATCCCTATAGCCCCCCTTCAGGTACTGGAAGGCTGCTATGAGGTCTCCACGCAGCCTTCTCTTCTCCAGGCTGAACAGCCCCAACTTTCTCAGCCTATCTTCATAAGAGAGGTGCTCCAGTACCCGATCATCCCCATGGCCCTCCTCTGGACATGTTCCATGTCCTTTTTATGTTGAGGACACCAGAACTGCACACAATACTCCAAGGGAGGTCCCACGAGAGCAGAGTAGAGGAGCAGGATCACCTCCTTTGCCCTGCTGGTCACACTCCTTTTGATGCAGCCCAAGATACAGTTGTCTTTCTGGGCTGTGAGCGCACACTGAAGCCGGCTCATGTTCGTTTTCTCATCGACCAGCACCTCGAAGTCCTTCTCTGCAGAGCCGCTCTGAATCTCTTCTTTGCTTAATCTGTAGCTGTGTCTAGGATTGCTCTGACCCAGGTGTAGGACCTTGCACTTGTCGTGGTTGAACTTCATAAGGTTGGCATCAGCCCACCTCACAAGCGTGTCAAGGTCCCTCTGGATGGCATCCCTTCCCTCCAGCATATCAACTGAACCACACAGCTTGGTGTCATCAGCAACCACTTGCTGAGGGCGCACTCAATCCCACTGTCCATGTCAGTGACAAAGATGTTGAGCAAGACCCGTCTTAACACCAGTTCCTGAGGGACGCCACTTATTACTGGTCTCCAGCCTGACGCTGAGCCATTGACCACAATGCTTTGCATACAGCCATCCAGCCAGTTCTTTATCCACTGAGTGATCCCTCCATCAAATTGATGTCTCTCCAATTTAGAGACAAGGATGTCGTGGGAGAGTGTCAAACACTTTGCACAAGTCCAGGTAGATGACATCAACTGCCCTACCCCTGTCCATCAGTTCTGTAGCCCCATCATAGAAGGCCACCAAATTGGTCAGGCAGGATTTCCCCTTAGTGAAGCCGTGCTGGCTGTCACCAACCACCTTGTTGTTTTTCGTGTGCCTTAGCATGCCTCCCAGGAGAATGTGCTCCAAGAGTTTGCCAGGCACAGAGGTGAGACTGACTGGTCTGTAATTCCCCGGGTCTTCCATTTTCCCCTTCTTATAAATGGTGGTTATATTTCCCTTTTTCCAGTCATCAGGAGCTTCACCTGACTGCCATGATTTTTCAGATATGATGGCCAGTGGCCTAGCAACTTCATTTGCCAGCTCCTTCAGGACCCACGGGTGGATTTCATCAGGTCCCATGGACTTGTGCACGTTCAGGTTCCTAAGATGGTCTCGAACCAGATCCTCTCCTACAGTGGGCCTAGGGTCTTCATTCTCACAGTCCCTGCATCTGCCTTTCAAGACTATTCAAGTATCATTTTAAAAGTCAAGATACTCATTCCTTCACTGCTTGCTTTCTTCTGCTGGCCTTATTTCTGATACTGAATTCAAGCACATGAACTGAAATTTAAGATCTCAGCAACAGCTTCTAATCAGCTGAACACAGCTGAACTAAAACCTCGTTCTCTGATGCATGGGCTGTCTGCTTTAATGAGTCTGTAATTAGTGGTTACAGTACAGTACAGGTATGCATATGCCTATTACTGTCAATACTCCACATACACATCTAGCATTTTTCTCTGAATATGGAAGTAAAGCTTTCCATTGCAGTTTAAGTTTGGAGAATTGTGTGTATTTATTAAGACAATGAAGAATGAGTCAGGCAAAATGAATAATAAAAAGCAAAATGTTTGCTAGTCTTCTTGTGCCTCTGTTTTCTTACTATTGTAATTTAAAACACTGATTTTCAAGTTGTAGAACATGCTGTTGCAATCGCACTGAAAATATAAAAATTAACACAGTGCTATTCATAAATGAACAGATCAGCATTTCAAAAGTTGTTAAAGGAACAATGTATTTCCTACCCGATTTTTGACAATTTAGGTGTGGTAATAGTAGTTTGCGCATATGATAACTTGTCAAATCAGGAAATAAATATTATGCTGGAGGAATTATCATACTTTATTTTCAAAGTTCCATTTTGCTTTGGTGGCTTGTTTTAGTTTACCAGACTTCTGTATCTTGTGCTTAAGGTCTGTTCTCTGATCTGTGAACTAGATCTCTATAGGTAATTGTCTTGGGCATTTTCAAATCTTTTGAGTCAGTTCAAAGCACAGAATGTAGTCCTTGCTTGGAGTATTTTCATCAGCTTCTTGTTCTTTGCCCTTTTTGATTAGGTGAAACAATAGAAGATGCTGTCCGAAGAGAAGTAGAAGAGGAGGCTGGAGTCAAAATTGGCCATGTTCAGTATGTCTCTTGTCAGCCATGGCCAATGCCCTCCTCCTTAATGATTGGCTGCTTAGCTGTTGCAGTTTCTACAGAAATTAAAGTTGACAAGAATGAAATAGAGGATGCCCGCTGGTTCACTAGAGAACAGGTAAAGTTCAATTTAATTTCCTTCTTGTATCGATTACTGTGTGGCTGTATAGGTTCTGGCATACAATAGATACTTGGGTTTTTTTCAGCAAGTTGAATAAGCATGTATACTCTCCATTTTACCAGTCTACAATTGGATTATTTTGTAATTGTAGATTACACACAACAAAGGCAGATATTCATGGGAATTTCTAAGTCACTTTTCATTTTGGCAGTAGTATTTAATAGCATTCATCATCTTGAGTTTGTCCAAACAAGCATGCCATGAGATGTGCTGTGAGGAGGGAGGTTTAGGTAAAAACTCTGGGAATTCATTAGTTTGAACATCTTTTTCCATTCAGTACATTAATACACTGGCGTTGAACTCTGAGGTATTCTTAGTTTGAATACTCTTTGTATGAAAACAGAATTTACTCAGCATTAGTAGGAAATTCTACATTTAGCTGTTTTGAGTACTTAAAGTATAGTCAAATTAAAGAGAGGAAAGGAAGTCTTTCACAGAAAGAGAGACTTAAATTCATGAGTGGAAAAAGGACAGATTGCTTAGACAAATAGTCTTCATAGGTTTTTCCACAGGCTACTTGAGAGCTCAACTTTTAACACTGTACTTCTGTCTAGCAGTTGCAAGTGTTTTAGCTCTGTAAGTCAGCCTAAAGGCAAAGTTAGTTAACTATAATCTCAAGTGTATTCCTGACACCACTGAGAGCATTATTTTAAATTAGTATCAGTTGTGAATACAGACAGTCACATACAGGTTGGTCTAGAGTTGGAAATAAATGTACTTCAGAAATGTATTAAACTGAAACGGCTGAAAGCGTACTTGCATGTTGCTTGTGAGTGCTTCAGAAAATGAACAACACATTTATTTCTGCACTACATGTTGGGAAATAAAAAAAAAAATAAAAAAGAGTAATTTGTGGAATAGTGTAGAGCACCATCTCGTGGTCCTTACCATAAAAAGGCTTCACACAAACCTTAAATATTTTACTAACAGTCAATCTCTGGAATTGTATTAGAAAGAAGGTTTCCTTTGGGGCCCTTTTGAGCTCAAAAATGTCAGCATTCACACATAATCCTCTGTGTGTTTTTTCTCTGCATCTGTCTTGGAGAATATGGTAGTGGCTCTTTACTAGCTATAGTAACGATAGACAGATTGATTATTAGAGTATTCCTGCATTCATAAAATGGTAGATTCTGTGTACTTTGTAATACTGTCTTCTAAAAAAAAATCTGTCTTTATTGCAGGTCATGGAAGTTCTTGTCAAAGGAAACCAGCGGTCATTCTTTGTACCACCAAGTCAAGCTATTGCGCACCAGTTGATAAAACACTGGATTGGAATGAATGCTAATCTTTAGTTCTAATAGGTGATTTATTGCTGTTATGCTCTGAATGTTTGATTTGGCCTTTTCTGTCCCCCACTGGAATGAGTCACGGCATTACAAAAAGGCCTGACTTTGCCTTCTGTTTGAACACTATTTACGTCCTCTTAATTGTTTCATTCTCATTTTTTCCTATCCTTTCTTTAAATTCTGCCTGGCACAAAAATCAACATTCAGTGCTGAAAGTCATATCAACTACGGTTATTTTTAAGCTAATGGCATACTTAAATGGGGAATATGTAGTACTTTATATCTTTTATGTTAGTAACCCTTTAAGAGTATTTGTTTACTCCCCCTGTTTGATTTAGCCTGCACTTACCCAGTTGTACATCAGCCTGAATTTAAAGGTGTAACACAGTATTCTGTTTATGAAAAAGATAGTGGAGAACCTTCTTCAAAAGCCTAAATATTAGGTATTTTTATAAGAGAATAATGTGCTTACTGACGCTAAGCACTGAATTATTTCATTCTCTAATAATTGGAAATGTAAGAGTAGTGGAGGACAAAAGTAGATTATTTTGAAATATTATGAATTGTTTAATTAATGTGCAGAGTTCTTTCATGGAAATGAAGACACTAAGATTGTTACTACTGTTAGGAATTTTGCAGTTGAAGTATATTAACCCCAGCTCTAAGAAAGCAGCATAGAAATTAAAATATTTACTTATTTATATTTAATACTACAGTTCAGATTTGTGCCTTAATTTATTGTGTTATCAAATGTTAATATTCTTTCAAAATGGAAGGTTCTAAAAGTATATTATTAGTGTTGTTATGTAATGGTTCACTAGTCTGTGATTTTGCATTCATTGCGGCAATAAAATGCAAATGAATGAAAGGAAATACAGTGATAGTTGTAAATATTACGATAATTGGTGTATTCAGAGTAATTTGAATATTTTTTAAACAGTGACTGATGTCAGATTTGTTTCAGAATGCTCTGCAAACTGGAATCAGTAAAAAAATTTACAAATCCTAATGGTTCTTTTTTTTCCATACAGTGTCATACTGTATTCAGCAGCTTTGCTTTTTTTTTTTTTTTTTTTTAAGGCAGTGTGTATCAAACTGTAAAGCAAGAAGCATTTCTGACAGATTTGGAACAGTTGACAAATCGTTACATGTTTGATCCTCTCTCTTGTTTCGTCTGTACCTACAGGTGAAGAAAATCAGGTTGTCTGTTGAGCCATCTGGAAATGAGACGGAAGCAATATATTGCTTCCCTTAAAAATTGCTTTTAAGGGGAAGCATGACAAGCTTCTAGTGGAACTGCATGTTATCAGTGGAATTAATCTTTTAAAAATCTGTGGGACTGAAGGAAGCCTTGTTGCAGTTGTTTATACAAGTAAAGGATAACGCATGTAAACAGTGATGGAAGCTAAGGAATGGAAGGAATTTTTAGCTAGTACTGTAGAATTATGTACATTAAGAAAGATTAACAAGGAAGGGATGAGTATAAGATGGATGAGGGAAGATAAAGAGCAAGCATAGGTAGCATAAAGTATTTATGATATTGAGGTACTGAAAAATAAATGTAGAAGACCTATGCTAATATTAATTTTTCATGTAGGAAATTATAGTGGGTTCTCTTAACTGTGTAACTCAGTATCCATAACCCATACTGATACTAAGAATCAAGCTATTTTTTAATTTTTTAATTGAGAATCTGTATAAACAATATATTTCTGCAATTACAGTGCTAATAAATAATTTGAAAAAATTCAGTTTACTTCATGGAAAAAAGTAGAAAAAAAGGTAGTTTGAAAAAGAAAACAATTCCATAATCTCTGTTTGAAAGCAGTATTTTACTGATATTTCAGCTCTAATAACATTTAGTGTTGCAACAATTTTTAATGTATATACATTTTTAAAACCTACACAAACAGTCCTTTTCAAGCTTTCTTTACTTTTTTCCCCTCCCAATAGATGAACCATTCACAGAGTACATGACAAATGCCCTTTGTTTAAAAAAAGTAATTTTATAATTTTAATCTCTTATTTAAAGTGAAACTTTTCCTGTCTTTTTATTGCTTAATTTGGCCTGTTTGTAGGTTATGGGATTGAGTTGTAGTTTGAAAATACCTATGCATAGAAGTTTTCTGGAGGATAATTATTGTTTGCAGATTACATATGAAAACCTACGTGAAGAGCTAAATGCTGTAGTTATTTAGCAGCTAGAGCAATTTAGAAAATAACCAAATTAAATTTAGCAACAGTTAAACAGAGTGTAGCAGTTCTAGCTGGAATATGGTTACAGCAACAGCTCCATAAGATTTTCTGTTATTTACTTTCTCCAGAAGGCTGCAGATTTGCAGTATTCCTTAAACCCTAAAAAATACAGAGGGTTTGTTCACACTGTCTAATAATGGTCTCACTGTCTTCTCTCTTGCTTATATACTGGTGCCAGAACAAAAAGAATACTCATTACCTATAAATGGACAAGGCAGAAAATTCTGGGGATGCCTTTTCTCCTAATTTGCCTGTACACTACAGAGAATTAACTTCACTATATAATTTGTAAATATGTATTTTACCTGGTTTTAAAATTATAATAATTTACAAATAGGAAAAATAGTAATAAAAGATTAGGTGTTTAAGCACAAACCAGAACAGATAGCACTAACCAAGCTGAAAGCTCATGTGATAGCACGAGCTTACATATTATGTAAGTACATACAGAATCATATATTGGTTAGGGTTGGAAAGGACCTTAAGATCATCATCTAGTTCCAAACCCCTGGCATGGGCAGGGACACCTCACACTAGACAATGCCACCCAAGGCTCCATCGAGCCTCACCTTGAACGCTGCCAGGGATGGAGTATTCACAACTTCTTTGGGCAACCAATTTCAGTGCCTCACCACCCTCACGGTGAAGAACTTCTTCCTTATATCTAACCTAAACTTCCCCTGTTTAACCAATTACCCCTTGTCCTATCACTACAGTCCCTAATGAATAGTCCCTCCCCAGCATCCCTAAAGCTCTGCTTCAGATACAGGAAGGCTGCTCTGAGGTCTACACACAGCTTCTCCAGGCTGAACAGCCCCAAGTTTCTCAGTCTGTCCTTACACGCCAGGTGCTCCAGCCCCCTGCTCATCCTTGTGGCCTACTCTGGACTTGCTCCAGCACCTCCACATCCTTCTTACATGTTTTTAACATACCATGTAAACACAATACCATTTGTGATAATTTTATAAACTTTGCATTGTCCCTGTAAGCATACTACTTTCATCTTATTTTTCATATTGGATACGTGTAAACTTTTGAAAAATAACATCATTCCAGTGTTGATACTATAATTAAAATTACATTTTGTGGTTTGTGTAGGAATATTGCCAAGTTGGTAAATGATTACCATGAATTCTATAGCATGTGAAGGAAAAAGGGGTGGATGTCAGTGGGCTAATTAAAGGTAGACCAGTCATGATGCTTCATGGAATTAAATATACTAATCCGATTCTGAGCTTAGGAGACAGAAATAGAAAAAGAAGTGGAGCAACACTGTGAACAACATTGGTCCCTCTTTTATCTTTACTTTTAGTTAGGTAATCTGGTTAGGACTTTTCAGACAAAGCTGATATTTTATAAAGCCCCAGTAAGTTGAGTTATTTTTCTTCTCTGCTTTAGGTGTTAAATAACTATTAGTCCTTTATTGCTTCAGTGATTGGAATGATATGTATTTACAGCATATCATTGCTGGCTGGGGTTGAGAGTACAGAAGCGAGTAAGTCCAAAGGAAAAAAATATTTGAACTTGTTATCCTATTAAGCCTTAGCAAGACAGTGAGGCCATCCTTTGTGAGCTTAGAAAAGCAAAGTATTCACAGAGAGGCCATAAGAGCAAACACGTATCTGAGGAAAATTAATACTTGCTCGTAGTAACAGTAAGTACAAACTTTTTTTTATTTAATGATATACTGTCAGGTAGCATTCTATACTTGCTGATTGATGGAATTCAGCTTTTACAAAAGAGGATTTCTGCAGGTTTCTTACAGAGATACAGTTTAAAGAATTACAGTTCAGTACGTAGTTTAGTTTTCTGAATAGAGAAGAATGATAGTTTCCTAAGCAGAAGGGATTTCTAAGATGGATTTTTGATTCCTAAGACTGTGTCTATCTTCTCATTTTAGCATATAGGAATTTAAAGTGTAGTAGAATAAAATTTTAGAAGTTGAAAGCCTACCTGAATGAACTTCAGTTTATTTGTGTTGTCCTCCTGCATTGCCATCCTGCATTGTCGTCCTGCATCTGATAGAGATGCTTACAAACTCAGTCTGCAGCACTTAAACAAGTGTTGGTAGTAGGTTTTTTCCCTACCTTTTCATCATCCTGCACAATAAACTGCCTTTGATAAAGTTTTTTGTTAAAAGTTCCTCTTTAAGGAGAGAGACATTCTAACAATGGAGCTCTCTCAGGTCAGTGAAGACATAGACATCTTTCAACATACTTCCTAAAACTAAAAAAGAGCCTGTGATATAATAAACATACAATTTTTTGTCATTCCAAACCCAAATTACTCCTAATTCCTGCAGTATAAATTGTGTATTTTCTAGAGAAAATGACCCTGCATGAAAACTGCATATTCAGAAAATATGGTATGAAAGATTCTGCATTTAGATGCCAGAAATCAAATCAAAGAAGCTAGGATAGGCTTTTTTTTCTGCCCTTACTTACCACATTCTATGAGGAATTAAGATTTTTGTCACTTAATTGTGATTTGTAGTCATAGATATTAAAATAAAAACTACATTATTTTCAAAGAAAATTGTTAAGAGTACAGTTATTGAGCAAGTTTTAGTGAGCTGAATTTCAAGTATAATCAAATATTTTTGCATTTACATTATTATGATAGATGAATAATTCTGAAGCTCAAAAAAGTTAATTAATTCAGTTCGAAAAACAGTTGTACTTTATTGACAGAAACATAACATCTTTGACTACAGAACTATACTTCATTACTGGAAATGTTATACTGAGCTTTCTACTAATTTCATGACCAATTGCCACATCACATCTGAAGGACATTTTTGGTATTGACAAATCCTGAATTTCATGCCAAAACAGAAACAAAAGTGAATAAAATTCGACATAGCACACTAAATGCCAGAATGACAAACTCATGGAGAAGAAAAGGGCTAATCCAGCTATCATTCAAATTAGCAGTTTTCATTTGGTCTCAAAAGAGGGGTTGCAGAGGTCCAACAGTGCAAACAAAAGTGGCAGTTGATGGGAATTTTTTTTTAATATATTTTCAGTAATTCTGCTGAAAACAAAATTATATTCTCCAGTATTAACAGAACTATAACACCCAATAACATGTGTTGTCTATACCTGTTTCTAAAATTATGTTTTTACATGCATAATAATAAATTCATGAGCATTCATTGCATTAAACCGATAGCACTGGAAAAATCTGAGCAGTATGTTGAAATATTCATTATACACTACTTGTGTTAAAATCACATGATCTGCATGAACCATTTACAGTACAGAGGCTACCTAATGGTTTTCCATGTCATTGCAGTGAAAAACAGTGTATGTCTTTCAGTGAGGGTAGAAATGAAGAATGTTGATGCAGAAATGAGATACCTCCAAAACATGAAATAAATGCTTATTCTTATTAATACACTCTTTCTTGTTGTGCCAAAACCTCAATTAAACAGACATCAAGGTTAGCTTAGTAAGTAGGCAGAAGTTTCGTAATAAAATTAGGTTTAAATATGGTTTTGCAGAATTTTAAGAACTAATAGCTGAACCTGACTTGGCTTTTTCCTAAAATGGCATAAATGCTTGTTCATATACAGCCCATGATAGCTGAACTATTTTTTACTATGAATTTCTTGTTACTTGCATTTTCAGTTGTCAGTTCAAGTAATTTTTAAAGCTTTTGTTACTTTATTAGCCTTACAGATGAAAAGCATCCTTCCTGCAGGGAGGTATCTTTAACATAATGGTGAGAATAGTATACCCAGTATTCATTTAAAAAAGATTGGTGAAAACCTATATAACACTTTGGTGTCACTGGTTGTCTATAGAAGAGTCCAAAATAATGCAAAAGATCGTTACATGGGGTTTGGAATTCCTGAATATGCTTATCTATGTCATAAGTGATGTTCTAAGTTGCTTAGACAGTAACCTTCCTTGAGAATCAGAAATATTATTCACTGGTGTTTGCTATCTTTTCATGATCTGAAAAAGCAAGATCCTGATTCAGTGTGCTCATTAAAAGTCCCCCAGCACATTTCATGGAAAAAAGAGGTTGATCACTGAGTCCTAATACAATAGCTGTTGTAGATTCATTTCACTTATCCATTCTTTCTAAGTGTTTCATTTGAATATGCTCTTCTTACAGCTAACTGGATACTGCCAGATAATTACTGAATTCTGTTCTAATGGAAGCTGATGCATTGCAGCTGTATAAATCATGTTTTAATTACTTTTGTAAAATGCTTTAGAGTACTGTTACAGCCCCTGTAAGTGGTTGCCTTGTTTGTTTGTTCTGCACATTTTGCAAAAATATTTTTGAAGATCGGTCTTTTCTGGAAAATATATAGATGAAACTATAAACAAATGAAAATAAGATACCTACCAGCTGAGGCAGCAAGTAAGAAATACTATAAAGACAGGCATTTTGATAATCCATCACTTTTTTTGCATGTGTTTGGCATGAAATACATTCTTTGGCAACAGTACTGCAGAAATGGTTCAGAAATTATTCAAATAAGGTAATAGTGGGAGCTTTATAAAGAGATTTGGAGCATCATTATAGAAAAAAAGGCAAAAAACAGAAGGTACTTGAGTAAAATGTACTTGAGGTAAATAAGAGGTAAATCAATGACGAACGCTTTTTGCCTATTTTGTATGGAACCAACAGGCTCTCATGCACAAATCGTTCTAGTGATGTTTAACTTGAGAAATAAAGCAAAAATCAGTTATTACATAGTATTGTAGAATATGGGTGGAATAGAATATTGAGAAAAAACAAGAAGAGACACAATAGAAGTCAATGAGAACAAATTTGATATAAAGATATCTAGGGCAACGTGGACAAAAGCAGGATTCTGTACCTACAGACGGGAAATTAATAAGAAGGGTTTGGCGTGTTCTGTGACGTCATTCTTCTTTTGGTCAAGCCCAAAGTGTGGTGATGAATGATGTCACATCTAGTTGGCGACTAGTCACTAGTAGTGTTCCCCAGGGCCTAGTGGTTGGGCAAGTCTTGTTTAATATCTTTATTGATGATCTGGATGAGGGAATCAGCTGCACCCTCAGTAAATTTGCAGACCAAGTTTGGTGGGAGTGTTGATCTGCTGGAGGGTAGGAAGGCTCTGCAGAGGGATCTGGACAGGCTGCATCAATAGGACAAGAAGAAACAGCCTCAAGCTGTGCCAGGTGAGGTTTAGATTGGATAGGAGAGAAAATTTCTTCACCAAGAGGGTGGTCAGGCATTGGAACAGGCTGGCCAGAGCAGTGGTGGAATCACCATCCCCTGGAAGTGTTCAAAACTCACGTAGACAAGGCCCTCAGTGACATGCCTTCTACAGCGTAGGAGATTGAAATTTTAAGAAAGACAATTACCATCTGAAAGAGAAATTAATATTATCCTGAAAGAATACTAAATGTTTTGCAAATGTATTGTGTCACCACACCATTCTAATTCAATATTATTCAATATTATTAAATATTTCCTCCATATTTTCCATTCCCTTTTTTTTTTATTTATTTATTTTTATTTCTGCCAGTGTCTCATCATTATTGTACAGGTTCTCTGAACATGCGTGTTTGGAAAACTTAAGAAAATCACATAAAATTATAGAAATACATAAAAGCGAAGAAAAATAACTCCCGTGTTTTCAATTTTACCTCCAAACAGCATTTTTCAAGGCAACTTTTCATGCCCACCAAGGTGATCTTAGAGTCATACGTTACAAAGCTTGTCATCACCTGCATTATCCTGAATGGAATACTATTACAGATGCTATTCATGGTGAAAATGAACACGTTCTGGACAGAGCTTTAGCTGTGTTTATGGTGGAGTGTGATCTTTCACTCAAAATAAAGAAGCTATTATTCTGAGCTAACCCAAACACTGCTGATTGTTGTAAGAATAACCTGTCACATAGAGCACCATGTCATTGAATGTTGCCTTCCATACAGTGAACTGCGGAGTGCCTCTATTCTTATTTAAACTAATTGGACTAATGTTCATCTAGTGTCCAGCAGTGGACAGAACTGTCCCTAATGCAGGGTCTTGCACAGCTGTCCTGATGCATGCAACTAATCCTTACTCAGGTCAATGGGTCTGCTCATGTGACTAGGATTAAAGATGATGAGATTGCTAATTCTGTTAGTGCATCTCAACTGTAGGACCAACAAAGCAATAACTGGCAAAGACATGCAAGAAAAGCGCACAGAAAAGGTAACTGAAAAGCAGAGAACTGGTGTCTCTTCTTATGTGGTTAATCTTAGGGGAGAAAGCATAAATAACATACGGAAATGTAGAAGGGACAACAAAGCTATTTGCATGATAAAGGTTCTTTCCAATGTTCACTTGAAAATTACTTTAAGATATCAACAATTTAACACACTGCATGTACAACTAAAATCACACCTATACAAATACGAAACTTAACATCTGAGAGATTTAATCACAACTAAACAGTGCAATCATTCTAAATTATTATTTTGATCTACTTACAACCAGTTACAGAAATAATTAAAGAAAAATACCCAAAATAAAACAGCTTAATCAACCTGTTCGCTTAGGTTTTACATCTTTGACCACATAGCAAAATCTGTAATCCTACCATTGTGAGCAGCTTTGACCTGTGGCTGGCTTTACTGATGGTTTCACAGCTGCATGCTCAATTTTTAGAAGTATAAAGTTTTAGAAGGTACTAGATCATTTCCCACAATCCTGTCGTGCAGAGAACCAATGGCTTATTTACCTTCAGTACTTTCAGGTTGGCCCATGTCACTGAGTGCTATTTCAATAACAGTAAAACTGTTAACTCTCTTAGATCTAGAATTTATTCTGCAAAATTTTATTATGTTTTGCCATCACAAAACCTGGCAAAACATGTATTACAGCTATGAGGAGAAACTTCAGTGAATATGATCTTCCTTTGCACTGATTTGCGATATGTCATTCCTGTTATTTTTCTGTGAAAATGGACCTCAAACATATTATGTACTAAATAGATTGCTACCATGTAAGGTGTGTTCGGCGTTCAGTAAAATTCAGATTTTCTTTACAGTAAAAAGTAATCTATAGTGCATACAGTTATACCATTGTCAAACATGAAGAGTCTAGAGTAAAATAGGCAGTTCCCAATGATGTCTTAGCAGTTCAAATACTTCTGATTTCAAACTATGCGAGTTACCTATTCCAACATCATTAAGAATACAATAGAAAATGTTTGGATTAAATAAATAGAAGCAAATACTAACACATTGACTTATTTTAAAAAGTTGACTATTTTCATAACATTTCAATACTGTAAATAAAATAAATAAATAAAGACAGTTGTAAGGTTTGGTCTGTTTTTCAATGAAATATCAATTCCAGGAAATGCTACCAATTCTGACTGGTTAAATAGCCTCTACATAGTAACCCTGCTGCATGGGATACAGATCTCTTTCATTACTATCATGCCATCAGTCAGTATTCAGCCCCATTGCAAGATAGGAATGATAGAGGATTTCTGGATTTTAGCTGTTCTGCTTAGTTCAATATAAAGTTGAGGTCTCAGTTCAATGAAGCTCCAAGAAAATGACTGCCTAACTAAGCATACATGCAAGACTCTGCTCCTTGTTGAGGTTTTAGGGATTCTTCATTTGTCTCAAATTATTAAAGTACACAAATAGGAGCATTCCTAATGTTTCTCTTGGGCTGAGCCTTTTTTGATACCGTGTTTCTTAACATCCATTAAATTCAGAGAGTGAAATTTCCCACAGCCCTCTGGAGAAACACAAATAAACTGGCTTTATTTTGTTGGTTTCATGAAAAACATTTTTACATCAATTATTAGAAGGTTTCCACTGCCATTTAATTTTGAGTGGAGTAGATCTTCAGTACTAAGCCAGAATTATAATTTAATTTTACATACAACAAGTTCCCCTATTTTTGAAAAAATAATCTAAGAAAATTTTCTTCTTCCCAAAAATAAATGCAAAGGAGAGTCCAAATGTGAGATGCAGATTGGTCTTGGTTTGTTCTGAATGCAGCTCAGTTATGTTCTTAGTCAAGGCTGAGGCCTTTTATTCTCTTCTATTAAGTAAGTCTGACTTTTTCTCAAGAGAAGACACAATTATTATTATATATTTCATTATGTATATAAATAAGATTGAATTTAAAATGAACGCTTAAAATAAAATATTAATCTCTAAAACTCAGAATCAGATAAAATCATAGGCTGGAAAAGGTCAGCCACTGCCCAAATCTCCCACAGACTTCCAAGAGTATTGGTTCAGGCCCAATGGCTGAGATCACCAGACCTTGATTTTCAGCTATTATTTGGAAAACTTTAAAATTTTTTTCAAAAAAAACCCCAAACCAATCAAGCAAACAACCAACCAAACAAACAACAACAAAAAAAAAAAACCCACAAGAGAAGGAAACAGATGCATTAATATCTACTTCAGCACTTTTCTGCTTTTCATTATAACCAGTCAGTCCTTATGCACGAAAAAAGCCAAGCTAGAGAGCCTGAGAAGGTTAGAGAGCAAAATAATTCCAGAGAAACTTTCTCATTATCCAATGTTTTCCCTCCCACACAGAAGAGTGCAACCCAGATGCCCTCAGTTCTTAGAAATGAGTAGAAAAAGAAGAAAAAGCTGCAAGGGCAGAAAGAGCTCTGATTCCAGAGAATGTAAGTTTACAGAAATGTTTAATCTGAAGTAAAAACATCAGAATCATAGGTGCTTGCGCTCCATTTACTCATCAAGACAGAATTCCATCTTTGTGCCCAAAAGTTTTTGTCAAATTGGAAATATTTACACTCATGTGTGGGTACGTACAGCTAACGTCTTGATGAAGCTAGCTGCTTTATTTTAGCGGAGCCACTGTCTCTGGCAAAGTCTTTCCAAAGATATTGATGTCAAATTGCCTCAAATTTTCAGCACTCTTGCTGTAAATGTCTCAATATTGTCTAAGTTGTCTAATCCTACTTAGGTAGATGTTACTGTATACTGTTATCCTCTAATGCATATAACCTATTCTAAAACAAAAAAGCCTAAGCAAAGCAGAATTTTATGTGATTGTATGAATGCCATGAGATTTTGCCTAGTACAGCTTCCACCAGGAAACAGTGTCTTCCTTCTTGGAACAGGGAGCTGTAGTTCACACCTCTGGCAGTGTGCCACTGATATGCTACATGATTGTGATAATATCCATTAACCTCTCTGTTTACTCATCTGTAAAATTATTATACATTTCAAGTTCTATGTAATTTACCCAAACTGCAAACATGCACTGGGGTACTGATTGTCCCAGTGCCTTCACAGGAGCAACGTAAATACTGAGAGAAGTAATGGAAGTAAAAGGGATAGATCTTTCTATATGCAAATAGAATACCTTATCCCCTAACAACTGTAAAACTTTCTGATAAAAAAAAGAGTTGTTAATATATTAATTTCCTCCAATCAGAGTGAGTTAACATGGCCTACCCTGTTTATCTGATTGCATCAGATAATTAAAACAAGAGAAGTTAATACTGCGATGAAAAAAAAAATATGTAAAAAATATACTACACCTTAAAGATAAAATAGACATTTTTAAGAAAAAATATCTCAAAGATAATCATACATTTGTGATACTGCTTACCAAATCATGGGAAAAATGTTGGTTGTTTCTTTTTTTTTTCTCTTGTTTGCTTTAAATTAGATGAACAGTTGTCACCCATTTGTAAATGCCAGCAAAATGTAGGAAGCCTTGAAAATAAAGCAGATGAGACTCTGGCTTGCTTCACTGAGCCACTGGATGTAAAGGGTACTGAAGAAGATGGAAAAGATCATGAAAACAAAAATCAGAGTACCTCGGACGCATCTGAAGATAAAGACCTTTATAATGTATCAGACAGCGAAAAAGAAGGAAAGAAAGAAAAGAACTATCCTCCTCAGATGTTCTCTCCTCAGCAAGATGAGATCCTAACTACAGTAACTTTTGGTGAATCAGAGGGCTCATCCACAGGAAAAATTACATTATGGGGCAAGCCAGACCCTGCAGAGCTGGTTAGCTCAACTACTGGGAAAATTACTGCAGAAGTAAAATGTGGTTCTTTTAGTGTGAAAGTAGAAATTAAGAATGTTTCTTTGTTTGATTCTGGAACAAACCTTGTAGCTGGAAAACGGAAAAGTTCAAAGAACAATAAAGATTGTCATGAAGGACAATACCAGAAAAGCCAGTGTTCAAAATGTTCAAAGTACCAGTGCCCTTTAACTGACCACCCAGCAGAACACAGTGAGCAATATAAGGGATCCTCTAAACATAAAATTCAAACTGATGTCAACAAAAATGCCTCCCTGAAATTGACCATTGACACAAAGGAAATTGAAGTGGAATTTACCAACAGAAAGAAAAATCTAAAGGTTAGCATCAAACCTGGTGAACAGGCACAGAGCAAACCCTGCAACAGGGAACACGAAGACACGTATTGGTGTGAAACAGATTATTCTGCAACAGAGGCACCTCACAAGACAGATTGTGAGTCATCTTTTAGCTTCCGTGAAAAAGTAGGCTATACATTCCTAGATGGATGTACACTTCTCCCTCCACCTGAAGAATTTGCTGACTGTGACAAAATGCATTTGGATACAATTGCAGAGAGAGTATCTTTGTACCCTATTAGTGACAGAAAGGAATCTGACAGCCTCTCTCCAGCCTTGAAAAATTTCGAGGAAGAAAGCTACTTCTGTAAACATAACAAAAAGGACTGTGGAGAGCACACCAGTGAAAAGGAAGATTTTTCAAAAGACAAAATACTTTTCTCAAAAATAGATAATACAAACTGTCTTGTAACTAGTAATACTTGGAATAACCCAAACGCTGGGAAGGAGAATATCAGTAAAAACAATGCATTAGGTCAAAAAATAAAAAACTGTGATAAATGTAGAAATACAGGGCAAAAAACAGGAAGAAGAAAGTCTTTCCCAGATACTACCTTTGATGTACCATCACCAGTGCACCCTAGAAGGGATTCTGGGTTTTATTCATTGCCATCCTTAAAAGTATTTCCTAAGGAGACCAAAGCAGATGTTGATAACAAGAACTCACTTATTCACACCAACTGTACAGAACTTGGTAAGTGTCCTGACTTGACCTCCTCGCTGAGAAGCCTGCGAGGTCTTAAGTCTTCATATCATTATGCTTTCACATCATTTGATCATGATCTTACCATTTATACATCTGAACCTGAGGAAAGCCTGGGTGACGCTTGTTTACTGAATGACTCTGCAGGCTATGTGGGGCAAGGTGAAGAAACTCTAATGGAGAGTCTTCATTCAAGTGGTATTGTAAATAAGAAAAAAGAAAATGGGCATGAAGAACCTCCGAGAAACCTGGCCGTATGGGAGGAAGACTCTGAGTCTACTGAAGATGCTTTAGATGAAGAGACACCAGAGTACAACCATCTAGAAAAGCACAAGGAATTGCAGAACAAAGCTCAGCTGATACAGATCTCTCCATGTTCTAGAAGCCCTTCAGGTGAATATATTAGTGGCTCAGAACATACTCAAAACCAGCTTTCAGGTTTATACCCACCCACTGCAGAGACTGAGGTAGCAAAGAAAAGGAGAGGGTCAGTAATGACTGTGATAACTGGAGGTCTAGAAAGAGGACTTGTCCAAGGTGAGACTAAATTGATATCTGATTCTTTTGGCTCTGCAATGATAAAAAAGCCTAAACTTCCCTGTAGTGTAGACGAAGAGTCCTTGCTGTCATCCTTGTTATTATATCCTGAAGAGCCTGACATTAATAATGAATCAGAAAGCTTTTCTGAGACGCAAGACATATCTGTGAATATCCTCGTCGACTCCGATTGCCATGATGATTCAGCAGCGAATGCCATTTTATCTACCTCTTCAGCATATACAGAAAACAAGGAGAATTTCACAGAACATTCAAATGCCACGGAAAGACCAGAGAACATTTGCTGTAAACGGTCAACTGATGATAGCTTAAGGAGAGAGGCTGGAGCACATCAGCTGCCTCAGTTAGCCAAATCCAGCTCTAATGAAGTTGAGAGAAAGACTGAAATGAAACAAGATTTTCATCAGAATGCAGATATCCCCCCATCATCAGTAAAACATATTAGCCAGAAAGGTACGTGTTATAAGACTTTTGGAGTTGATATCACTTACATAGGTGGTTTAGTGCTTTGGTGACATCTTTTTTGGGGAAAATGAAAGTGTATTGCAATCTTTCAAAGAAATAATGTTGGTACGCTTGGCCATTTGGTTATAATAAGCAGTTATTGTGTTGAGGATCCTAGTAGCTATCTTGTAGAGTCAAGTAACTTAAATACTAAATAAAGAAAGAAAATTTTAATACAGTTTTGCTCAACAAGTAGTTTTCCTGCATCAGTCAACTCACCCTATACATCTAGTGAAAGAAGCAAACAACAGAACAGGAGGGTTTTTTTGGAGTTGCCATGTGCATGAACTCAGAGCTCTAGTCAATGTTTAAAACCACATAGATCTGTTTTTGGAATCCATGTGATCTAAAAGCAAATACTAAATTCTAAGTACATCTCAGTCCTAATTCTGGCTAAGCCTTTAAATGTCATGGAATGACCTTAGTGTATCATTTAACCTTCTTTTCTCCTCCTTTGAGTAGTTAAGAAAACTGCATACCAAAAAGAATTATTTTTAATAGCTAATCCTTTAGAAAATCTATTTTCTTCTCTTCTGTAATCCATCTACCCATATCCATGACTGGTCTTTAAAAGGAGTGTTTTGAATCATAAAAATGTAAAGCCATACAGGGACACTGCATACTATAATGTTAGCTTTTTATGTTGTGAATATGTACACACGCATATATATGTATGTGGTTTTTAAAAATTGCTCCAAACACTTTAATTTTATTTTTTTTTATATTAATCAAGTTATATGTGAATGTGATGCAGATTGTCTTCTCCATTAAGAGAATGTTTGCACCAGGTTTGCAGATTGGGAGTTTTATACTGGTAAAAAATACATACTTCCTTATCATGGGAAAGTGCCTTCAAAAATCTTATTAAAAAGCATGTGAAAATTTTTAACGATCTTTGTAGTTCATGATATCTGCAGAAAACACTGGTATGTCCTCCAAGGTTTTATTGGCTGGCACTAGTAATGGAAATTTCAAAAATATATGGTCTACGTAGACTATATAGATATACTGTACAGGTAGATACTGCTATACAGATCAATATCTAAAAAACTAAAATAAATAGTGTTACTTAAACAGAGTTCTTTTTAGAACAAGGTGTAGAAATAAGACCCCAAAGGAATCCTGAATGCTAAAACCCTTGACTTCTCATACGTTAGACATCTGTGGATAAACACACAACACAGAAGTGAGGTGTGCTTTGATTTTATTTTCTTCTCTTCCCTTTTGCCCTTTGCTAAGAATTATCTATGAGTTTTTCTCACCTATCACCTCATCTGGTCTGTAACTTTGGCCATAAGTTCATATTTTGATTTTCCATCTGTTATTCTTAGCAGCGCTATGGAGGTCCTATTTAAATATGTAAATGAGTACATCCAGAAAGAAATATCATCATTCAGAGTTTTAAAACTCATTATATGGATGAAAGTCAACTTGTAATGTGGGAATACCAACCTACTTAGTCAAGACGCAGTAGGTGCAATGTAGGACTTCCTGTGCTTGGTAATTCAGTCACACTGGAAAGAAAATGTGGCTTTTCAACAATGAGTGAGAGCACCTAGAGCAGAGGAGAAAAATGGATGCAAATGTTGTAAACAGAATGGGGGAGAGGAGTTCAGGCAATCTAGAAGTCTGCTGGTCTTATCGGAACTTTATTATTACCAGAGGGGCAAGAACTCATGCAAAGGACACTACAAGAAACTGGTTTCCTGAGTCTCATCAAGTCAGCTGCCCTGGAAAAGGAGCTCAGTGACACATGTATATCTTGCAAGACTTTTAACATTTAAGTATCACTTGATATATTTGCATCCTAACTACTGAAAAATATATATAACAATAAATAAAAATGTATGAACATTTTTATAGACAATCTGTGTGCAGTTTACATGTTTCTATGTAAAAAGGGTGCCATACAAATGGCTACTTAGGCATTTACCTACAGATACAATTGCCACAATGCAATCACATGTTTCTCTGTGCATGAAGATCTCAGTTTAAAATATAAACTTTCTGAATATATTCAGTATTATTTGGTATTTTCATTTCTATGATTAGATTATTCTTGTATTTAGGCTGCAGAAATTTTTAACAGTATCATTGCTTAAGCTGTCTTACACATTCCTCACAAACAATGTCTGATTATAATCTAGACTTAAAATCAGAAATGAATAAAACCAGAAAGCTGCCTTTGATGAAAGACACCAGAGCCAGTGATAGTTCCCAGGAAGAAGCAATAGACCAGTGGGCCAGAAGACGGAAACAGTTCAAAGACAGCAAAAAATGCAGTTCAACCGGAGGAAGCTCCATAAACAGCACAATCACTGAGGGATCAAGTGAGTACTTTTGTCTTAGGATTGTATTCTTTCTCCATGTGTTTGACAGTCTAACAGGGTTTTCAGCTGAGGAAATTAATCTTCAGTTCATAACCTGAGTCCCTTTCTTACTCATTATTATGAGCAAGCATATTTTATTCAATTGGACTATTTCTCGATATCCACTCTTCTTTATATAACCAAGGAAACAATCTGACAGAAAAAAAAGTCTATTGTATCATCCTTGTCCATATGCACTTAATGTTAAGACAAGCTCTCTGCACAAACAAACAAGTAATCACTTACAGCAGTAGCTTTGAGGGTGTAACAAAAATCATAATCCTGATGCCTACTTTGATTGTGTCAAAGCTGTGGTGAGCTGGAAGTCCTCTGCTCACTAAGATAACCATCTACTTCACCTTGTATCTTCAGGCTTGTTGCCTAGATTGTTCTTCGCTGTCCCTCCAGTTACTGAAAGTTATTCCAGTAACTGCCTCATTAAGAAATCTGTCACCTCACCATATGCTTGAGCCTGTACCAAACTCATCAGCTTAAATTGCATGGCAAGGAATTTTAAAGATGTACTGCTTAATGAAATTCTATTTCATGCAGATGGAGTCCCCAAGCAAGGACTGCAGTCTAGGAGAGAACATATGGGGTACTTCTTACTTCACAGCATCTTTGCCTCCTGTTTTGCTATTTTAGTAATGTAAGAAGAACTAAGAAGTACTTTGTGCAGATCAAGAAATGTGCATTTCCCTGTGGAAATATTTTGTGCTATAATGGTTACTTTTAGTGTGGAAGTTTTATTTATAGGTGTAAAGTCTCCTTTTTAAAGAAGGTTAAATGCAAATCTATAGAAGACTTCAGTGCGGATCCAGTATGAGATTAACTGTAAATATGTTCTATTCCTGTACTGAAGGTGCTACCTCAGCAGGGTCTCAATTAGCTATCTAAACATAGGTGTCAGTTACCAGCTGGAATGCCTATAGGGCTCTAAGACGTGTGACTACCACAGACCGTGCCTTTTTGAAGCAGTAACTGGATGGCAAGTGAGATACACTAAGGCCTCTAATATGATACTAGCAACCTATGTTCAGATAACTGAGTCAACCCCTAAGTTTTTAATGCCTGTTGACAAAGCAGCAGAGATGACTGACACTTCATGTGGAAAAGAAAAAGCTGTTTATTGGTAGCAGTTTGTGTTCTTTGCCCCTAAGAGAGGTTCAAGCTGACAGCAAGATGGGAAATTTACCATTTCAAACCACCAGAGCTCAAACAAACTATCAAGGGATACATGCACCAGGATAAACTATTCATTGGTACCAACAGTAATTTCTTGAATGCAAAGTTGGTCCATGAATTTTAATACAGGAGACACCCACCGGTTTCATAGAGAAAATATATTTAAAAAAGAAAAAGAAAAAAAGGAAACAAACAAAACCAAAACACACACACACACAAAAAAAAAAAAACCAAAACCAACAACAACAACAAAAAGTTGCAAGATCTAGAATTGGTTTCCTTGAGAGAAAGGTTTTGGTGGCACATGGCATGAACCTGAAGTGGTCTCCAGAACATGTGAGTGAACAGACAATTCTATCACAAATCATAATATCTAATAATTCTGGATTGTATGCTACAGGCTTGAGATAACTGTCTCATAACTTGTAACTTCTATCATAACTCGATAATGCCAGTGTCGCAATATTTATTTCACTGTTTTTTCATATTTGACAGATTTTAACCTCTGCTACAATTATAACAGTTCAATATTAAACTGGCAAAACACTGTGCTGCACTTAATTGCTTGGTATTGGTCTACATTTCCTTAATTTATAAATTCATGATAGCAAGCAAAGATGTACTTTAAACACAACAGCCTAGTAATATTTATTTGTTGTTTATTTTTTTATTTACTAGTAGCTTTTCATAAAGTAAATCATGCAATCTCGTACTTTCTGCATAATAAGGGAGAAATGCGTGGAAGTGGAGTATTTGTCTACACAGACACAGTTAAGCAAACTGTCAAAGTAAAAAAAGACTGCCATTTAGATGTATTCAGGACGTAACTTGATGAACAAAACTAAATAAAGGTTAATTTTTATCTTTTCTGTTTTGAAACAGGAACTCATTCTGCATAATTGCACCGTCAAACACAGGATAAACAAAACAAAGAGATCATTTCTCCAGCTGCATTAAATCTTTCTGCATTATACCAGGCATTTTGTACTGAAAGGAACAGGATTTTTTTTCTTCTCAGACAATGTATACTAAGGATTTTTTTCAGTCTGTTAGTGCAGACTGATGGTTTATACCTTTATATACCTTTCGCCATCCAGTTTTAGCTTTGAAGTTCCAGC
This sequence comes from Lathamus discolor, assembly GCF_037157495.1. NCBI lineage: Eukaryota > Metazoa > Chordata > Aves > Psittaciformes > Psittacidae > Lathamus > Lathamus discolor. The sequence goes on along the minus strand of NC_088909.1, from coordinate 37,120,636 downwards.
TCCCAGTCTGCTTGGGAAATTGTCATGCTATTGCGTATCTTTCTTCTCCACAGTCAAACTGCTGTTTATAGCCTGCCTGTCACACAACAGTGGCCTGCTGTCCTATCTCCTTGTGAACCTGAAGATTACTGCTTTTTCCTTTAGCAGAGAACTACAGCTCCCTTCCACCTCTATGTTAATCTGGGTGATATAGTTTTGCCCTATGGACTCATTGCAAGATATTATGAATGTAAATTACTATAAAATATGAATCTGAAAAGCATAGAATCATAGAATCACGGACTGGTTTGGTCTGGAAGGGACCTTAAAGATCATCTCATTCCAACCCCCCTGCCCTGGGCCAGGACACCTTCCACTAGAGCAGGTTGCTCGAAGCCCCACCCAGCCTAGCCTTGAGCACTGCCAGGGATGGGGCAGCCACAGCTTCTCTGGGCACCCTGTGCCAGGGCCTCACCACCCTCGCAGGGAAGAACTTCTGCCTAAGAGCTCATCTCCATCTCCCCTCTGTCAGGTTAAAGCCATTCCCCTTGTCCTGTCCCTGCAGACCCTGTCCAAAGCCCCTCTCCAGGTTTCCTTTAGCCCCTTCAGGCACTGGCAGCTGCTCTAAGGTCTCCCCTTAAGGGGCCTTCTCTTCCTCAGGCTGACCCAGCCCAGCTCTCTCAGCCTGTCTCCAGAGCAGAGCTGCTCCAGCCCTCACAGCATCTCCATGGCCTCCTCTGGACTCACTCCAACAGCTCCACGTCCCTCTTGTGTTGCTGCTCCAGAGCTGGATGCAGGACTGCAGGGGGAGGTCTCAAGTGAGCAAGGTGGAGGGGGAGAATCCCCTCCCTTGACCTGCTGCTCATGCTCTGGGGATGCAGCACAGCAAATAGCAGGATTCTGGGCTCAAGCGCACACTGAGCTTCTCAGCAAGCAATGCTTGTCCTCAGACACAACCCAAGGCCTTCTCCTCAGGGCTGCTCTCAGTCCATCTCCATCCAGCCTGTGTTTGTGTTTGGCATTGCCCCAGCTCAGATGCAGGACCCTGTACTTGGCCTTGTTGAACTTCATGAGGTTGGCATTGGCCACCTCTCGAGCGTGTCAAAGTCCCTCTGGATGGCATCCCTTCCCTCCAGTGTGTTGACTGCACCACAGAGGTTGGTGTCATAGGCAAATTTGCTGAGGGTGTGCTCTCACTGTCCATCCAACCTAAAATCCTCATAACGCATGTAAGATCATACAAATATTCAACAGCCTAGGACATGCCAGAAGTTCTATATTGAAAAAACAAATAAAAAAACAGACAAAAAAACCCACAAAAACAAACAAACAAACCAAACAAAAAACCACAACAGAAACACACCTTTATTTCCTCGCCTCCTTTTTAATAAAAAGTAAACAAACACATTTGGAAGATCTAAGATTAGGCAAACAGCACATACGGTCATCATTGCCTGAGTCATGCCAGTTACTTCTTAGCTTCTTTTTTGTCTTCTCTTATGCACTGAACTCATTCTAAACTTCTAGAAAACTTATTTGATTTCAGAATAAAATGGGCTGCATAAGAAAGCTTAGTGGTTGGATAAAGCCAAACTTGTCTTAAAGAGGTACAACTCCTGCTTTTACTATTTTCATTAACACTCCATGTGGCATTCAAGTTCAATACACAGTAAAATCCAATATTGTTATCTTCTATTTGGATATGTTTACAGACTGCCATTTTAGCAGCAGCAAAATTGCAGAACTATGTACAGATATTACAAGCAGTTCATTAGGAAGCTTGTGGCATTTATTCCATGCTGACTGGGTGAGATCCAGTATTCTTCATGCATTTTCCCTACTGACGTTACTTCTACTTGGTTTATTCTCATGGCAGTAAATTCAGAGGATGCTCGGTCAGTAGATCTGGGACTACATTCTGAAAATGAGGACGGAGGGTTTTATACAGAAAACTTTCATTCTGCTTCCTGGGTTTTCAGAGGAGATGATGTCTCTCCAGATAATAGTCCTAGATGTCTCAGCAAAAGGCCTAGACCGGTGGCAAGTAAGTTAGCTAAAGCAAAAGGTAATAATTGTCATAAAACTGTGTTTATTTGGGGCACTCTGAGGACTCCAGGGGACCAGCATTTTGGAGAAGACACTGGATGCTTATGCTGAAGAAGAGAAAAAGAGCAATCCAAGAATCTAAAAGGTTATAAAAAAAACATTAAAATGTAGTTCTAATTAGGCACTCTCTTGCAAAATGTCATAATTGCTTGACAAAACTGATACTGGTAAAAGTTCACAATTAAACCTTGTTATAAGAGTACAAGCAATGTAATTTCATAACTTCTTCAAGCATGACAAACTCTTAGCTATTTATGGACATAAAGTATTATAATACTCATAAAATCTGCTGTCCATCAAGCTTTCAAACATAGGAGATCCAGAAAGAAAAAAGATCAGTTTTGTTAGGGGTATGAAGTATTGTTCTATTCATAGTTTAAACCCTGTCATACAGATAGATACAGTGACTAACTTTTGTAGGGTGATGGGAGGTTTTACTTCACTTTCCTAATGTTAAGTTGCTGAAAAGTAACACATTTCAAATAACTAAGACAAACCAAAACACACTTGTAACTTCCCAGAAAACAGTTCTTTGCTGGAGCTCATATATCATTCACTATATGAGAGAAAACATTTGTCCTCTATAAATCTCCAGATATGAAAAATCTCCCTTAAAATATATGAGAGTATTCTGGAGAGCCATTTTGATTGCCTCTTCTCCCAGGGGAGAGCTCAGAAGTCCAGCAATATAGTAAAAGTAAGTATTGAAGTACGTATACTCTTTCAGACAGGTAACGTCAATTGGCCTATTATTATCCTTTAAATTTAAAGGACTTATATCCTTTAAGGCATTTCCTATCTTCCAAACAGTACACAATTTCAAGGCAAAACAGCTGTTGTAAATTATTATTAATTTGGTCTCCATTAAACAAACACAGTAAGACAGTGAAATGATCAAAAGCAGACACACTGAGAATTCAAATTTACCTGAAGTCCTTCATGAGTATAAGATTTACAAGCAAGCCAGACCATTTGAGGCATAGTAATAATACTAGACCCTAAGAAAAAGTTGGAAATGGCCAATTAGACCCTGATCTTCCTTTTTTACTGAGGGAGATCCCTTTACCTTTATGACTTGAAAATGACATGAAAGACATTTCACATAGGTACAGCCACCGGCTGCAGGCGATGCCAGTGGGGTGGTGGGTTGCACTAGAGGACTGAGAGTCAGTGAGAGCAAGCAGTTGACAAGGGAGAGTAAATGGAAGGAAAAGAAACAATTGGTATCCAAAGGACACAGGCCTTCTAAAATATAAAAGATTAAGAGCATCCCAGCCATTTGCAGAATCAGGAACTGTCAATGCCTGTAGATAAAAAGTTTTAAAATCAGCTGCTGCTTGTTAATTTGAACTTGACCTGTAGAGATAAAGGGATGTCTTTTTCCTGTTTTGCAGTCCGTGAAAGAACTGTGAAGATAGCTAAAGGAACTGGCAATTACCCCTGGGGTTTCAGGATCCAGTTCTCAAAGCCTATCCTTGTGACTGAAGTTGACACAAGTAAGTTGTGTTTGTGCTAGTTAACTTCTTCATATAAAAATACTTACATAACATTTGGTAATATAATATATGATATAATATTATCTACTTAATATAGATAATCTGTTTTATAATAATATATAATATAGATGTACATAAATAATTTCCATAATCAGTGGGTGTAAGGTGCTCAAAAACATGTCCTTAAACTGCTTATGACAAACTATCTGAAGGCCCCAGTTGCCTGTAGGTTAACCAGATTCCACTGTTCTGTGTCCTTCCATGCCAGTTGATACCTTATGCAGGTGTCTGCATCCAGCCTCACTCCACTTGTAAAATCTAGAACTTTGGGGAGCTGACATCCATTAACAACAGTCCTTTAAGCATGGAATGGAGGGTGCAATGATCCTCCTAACATTTCCAAAAGCTGTATTAGCTGGGGACACTTCTGCTTGGGTGGGTTTCCATCGAACCATCTATAAGTGCTAACAAGTGTGCTGTTAATTCTGCATGGTAGTCTGATGATTACAAGGAACTCCTGAAGAAACTCAAAAAACCTGAGTGAGTGAGAAAAATGTGGCAGATGAGTTTCAACAAAGATTCACAGTAAGATAATGCCTCTAGAAATTACCTATACCATGCCTACATGATGGAAAATATGGTATTGGCAGTTATGCTCAGGAATGAGATCTTGGGAGTCACTACTGAAAGATCTCTGAAATCATTGGCTGTGTTCAATGGCAGCTTTGAAATCTGGGTAAAAGATCTCTGTCAGTAACAGCAGTGAAAATGAGACACAGGCAGTGAGAGTCATTTTGCTGTTACCTAAAACCCATACCTAGAGCATTGCTTGCCGTGCTTCTCTCTGCATCTCAGGACAGACAGAACAGATTTAGGGGAGAAGGTACAGCAGAGTCTTATAGATTTCTACTACTATTTTTTCATTCTGATACAATGAAAAATGCCATCCTAGACCAAGAATGCTAGTGCATGCCCTCTAGCAAGACATCTAAGAATAGATCTGCCATTTTATTAGCCTGATGTATTATATTGTCCAGCTTCCTGACAGCACTGTTAAAGCCTGTGAATTCAGAGTCCTGTGAATCCATTAGCTGAACCCACCACTTTAAAAATTGCTTCCTGAGCTATTAAATAGGGTCATCATTAAACTCCACTAAGGAAGATCAGAAAAGTCAGAAATCTGAGCAAAGGAGCAACACACAGAGAAAAAGCAAAATACATCTCTGAAAAGAGACGCAAAAAAGATTAATCAGAGGACCACCAGAGAAAGGAGTGCTGTGTTTCTTGTAAGGCTGCGTGATCCTTTTGCTTGCCCTAAGGCATGACCAACTATGCCTAAACCATTTTGGACAGGAACCATCTAACCTGTTCCTTAGAGTCTTCACTGGAGTTCTCCCAACCATTCTGGGGTGGAACTGTTGGTTTTGTATGGCTCATTTACTATGGCAGTGGTCTTTGTTGGATGGGACTTTGAGTAACTTGGTCTAGAGGATGGTGTATCTGCCCATGGCAGAGGGGATGGAATCTTTAAGGTCTCTTCCAACCCAAACTATTTTAAAGGTCAACAACTTTACTAACACTTTACAGCTCTAAGACTTGTGGTAGAAAGCCATGAATCCCTTCAGATCTCAAGACATTTAGATTTACACCACAGTCATGCTTTTTGCATGATGCTACTGTTCAGTTCTAAAAGTCATTTTAACTTGTTGCCTCACAGCAAATATTCTACTTATTGAATGCTAAAAATAAAGACCTCCATCCAGAATCAGAACTCAGGCAAATGATGGACCTATTCCAAAGAAATACTGGAAAATGTCGAAAGTGGTTGTTTTACTTTCTATATGGCTATGCCTATTGTTTATCAAAGGATCTTTTATTATAAACTACATTAAAATAAACATGATTTTGACCCAGATCCTAGAGACTATCATGTGTTTATACATGTCTGAATGCAATCAGGAATTTCCATTCTCAGTTGAAGTTTCGCCAATAATGTAAGTCAAAAAAACACCTTTCCCTGCTGAATACTCTACAAAGGACTTAGTAAGACTAAATTGTTGCTATAGTGGCTATGTAATATTCTTCATCCTGAAACATCTGCCTAATTTTAGTCCAAAATATTTTTTTAATATTTGTTCAGACTACATAGTATTCACAGCATGTCTCTTGAAAAGTGATCTAAGTGAATCTGAGAAAGTAATTTTGAATGAAAAAAACTTGTTCTGCCAATGTTATTAGAATGTTACTTTTGACTGCAAGGTTAAAGATCATTATCATTCATTGCTGATGATTTTGAGAAAAAAAATTACTGGAATCAGGTATCATTTGTCTAAATAACACAACTGTGATGATGCGTGTGTGCTGGGATGACTAGCTGTTATTGTCTGTTGGGAATTTTAGCACCTACTGATAAAAGCCTATTGTTGCAAAGAGCTCTTCCTTCTTTCTAGCATTAAGAGTTTTAGATTACTTCTCAATTGCAAACATACAGATTCCCTTAGTGTTCTTACATCAAAGAGTATAACCTCAGAAGAGATCTTTCAAATTAGAAGGTGCCTACCTAAATATAGCAAATCATAAGTCATGCATGCAACATTGATCCTAATAACTACCAACGTAACCCTGTAACCTACTAATTACATAGGGTTAATTATATTGCATATCACTCCTCTTAACTTTATTTGTATGTTATGTTTTTAAATGCAGTTGCTTTAAAATAGCAACAACAAAAAGAATATTCTTTCTTTTAAAAATAAACACCATGTAAAACTTCTTTTTCTCAAAATATGAGTAATTTTATTAAAACAGATCTAAAAATTGCATTTTTATCCTTTGTTGCTTGCACACTGAGACATTATTTTAGTATTTTAAAGACCATTTATGATCATGAAGTCTTGTATGGGATCCTCAAGACCAGCAAAAACCAAAATATTCTGGCATTTGCAAATTTGCAAATGATTTGTAATACACGTGAAAGTGAACCATGTCTTTTTTTGTGTCTGTTTCCTTTTCATTAAACTTTTACTGATCTCGTCCGTACAATTTCTAAGGATCCTTAGAAATATACTGAATGATCACATTCGCTGCATGGGTAAAAAACCTTTAAAGATATGCACTAAATAGTATGGACCTGGAGCAATATTTTTCAACACATTTTTTTCAAAGTGCAGTCAGAATGCTTAATTATAAATGAGAAGGAAAAAAACTGTGTCCGTGAAATTTGCAACTGGGATTTTAGTGACTGTGTAATGCTGCCCATGAATGGAGCATATTTATCACTTCCCCAACTTGCCTCTGTTTCTGCTGGCATCTACCTGAGCCCTATTTTATTAGGAGTGCATGTGCTCTGCAACAGTTAACAAATAAACGAAGGCTGATATTTTAACAAATCTGAGTCAGTGCTTCCTTCACTGACCCTAATTTGCTATGTTATTTCCTCATACAGAAAAAATCTACAAAATATTATAGCTAAATTATTTTAACCATCAGGAGAAACATCGCATAGAAAGTAGTCTTTTGGCCTTAAATCCAAAACTCAGCAGAATAATAAAAGCTTTTTCTATTGACTTTACTGAACATTGCACCAGATATTTGTTTGCATTTTAGGACAAAACCCTCAGATTGAAATGCCTATTTGCATCTTAAAGCATTTAAGTCCTAATTCATCTTTAATGAAATTTCTCCACTGCCATTGACTAGTGTTGAACTGGCATCCAGTTCAACACTAGATAGTCTTCAGTTCAATCCTGAATTTTTATTTAGAGATGACTAACAGGTTGCTCAGAAAAACTTTCTGGACCTCTAAGTTCACATCTCAAAGGCCCAAAAGGATTATTCTTGCCTGGATGGACAGATATCTGTTTTTCTAGAAAAGCTTGATCATATAGACATATTTGATATCCTAACTCTAAGTAAAAAGGATTTGGTTTGTTTGTTGGTTTTGGGTTTTTTTTATTGTTTTTTATTCCAGACAGTGCAGCTGAAGAAGCAGGGCTTCAGGTTGGAGATATTCTGATAGCAGTTAATGGAACTGATGTCACCAACATGCCACATTCCGAAGCTGCTAATCTGGCAAGGAAAGGTTAGTTTGAGATCACAGCATACAGCATAGATGGGCCAGGATTTCTGTAAAGTGCTCCAAATACATCCAGACAAGTTGGATGATGGATACAACAGCAATCTTAACAGTTTAATGCATTAGTATTTAATACAGTACTATTGCCTAAGTCACATTTTTATCTAGACATTTGTAAAAAAACAGAAGAAAACAGACATACAAAATATTCCCCAAAGAGCACATAGAATCATAGAATATTTGGGGTTGGAAGGGATCTTAAATATCCTTTAGTTCCACCCCTTCTGCCATGGGCAGAGAAACCTTTTGTTGCTCCTGCTTTTAAGAAAGCGACTGAGAAAGTCCTAAAGAGACTGCAAAGATACCAATACCTTATTTATGCCTTATGCTTCCTCAGGGAGAGACTTCACAGCTTGATTCATTGCACCCACTACTTCTTTCTGCGGTGCCAAGACCTGAAGTCTAGACAGGAGAGCAGAGAGGTTATTTCATAAGGCGTCCTTTTGCAGCACTCCAGAAACAAGGAGTCAGTAATATCAATTGTGTGTGTTCTTCCTAGAATTGTGATAACTAAACCCCAAAGATACACATGTTTGCATGCTGAATGTTAATCTACTGACATTTTTTATTTATCCCAAATATGGTTTTGACAAGGGCTGATAGGAAGTTCAATAAATTCAAATTACAAGACAGCGACAAATTTAACTTGACACATACCCAGTTCTTTAATTATAGAGGTGCCATTCACACTATTATATTTAAGAGTATATCAAGTCTTTTAGTAGATAAATCTCTGAATATTAGATATTTTTAACTCCTCAGAGAACACCCTGTGGCCTAAATCTTGACACACAGACAGCATTTGCAAAGTCAGCTGTCCCTAAAGGAGAAATTCAGCAAAAATTTTGCAAATGGAAATGTGTCATAGCCAAATTTCTCAATTCTCTTTAAGGCTTTACCACTCTGAAGTAGTATCTGGTATAATCAGAATTTCAGGCCTTCGGGGTCAAAGCATTGATAGCATCAGCAAATATTGTGAAATTGTACCTCATTGCTGATAAAAATAACATATTTTAGACAGCCTAACATCTCCTTTGAGAACTTACTTTTTGCAAATTTTAAGTAAACACTTTAGCACAGGTTAGCTTCAAACAGCCCCTCACCAAGGGGCGCAAATAGCACAAAAGGTTAGTAGACATGAACAAGAAAGAATTCTCAGGAGCATATGTAAGATAACAGAGACTGAAGATGCCTCTAAGAACATTCTCAGAAATTTGTCTATAAGCCTTAACTTGTGTATACTCATTTTAGCAATGAAATTCAACTGCTTCCCTAAACTGGTAAAATGTGTAAGCACCTAAGATGCTGCTTGCAAAGGTAGGTCACAATAGCTTTTTTTAAGAAGTGTCTTCAGATAGTTGGCTCCATTACTAGTCCTCAACACAAAAAAGGTTTTCATTCCTGAATTTCTATTAAAAGAAGTCCAAATGTTGTTTGATTTAATTCATTGTTTCCTGGGTTGCTTTGCTCATTGCTGCTTCTAGAAGTGACACTGGGAAAAGAAGGGCATATGTGATAGAAGGCTGCCTTCGCACTCCATACCCTACCAGGGTATTTAAAAATATTGACATACTGGATTATAGTTTTGACCTATGTATTAACATTCTTCATGTAATATTTTAGGCCCTGATATCCTGACTATGACAGTGGGATCAGATATCAGCCGTTACCCTAACACCCCCAGACCTACCTGCCGAGGATATTTGCATAAACGAACACAATCAGCAATACTGAAGGGCTGGAGAAAGAGATGGTTTGTGCTGAAACATAATGGCTACCTACAGTATTACAAACACAAGAAGGTAAGGAGAGTGGCTGATAAGGAATTAAGCTGTGTCCTCAACCACAAAGTGCAGCAGCACTCCAGTCATATTTACTGAACATTATTTGACTTGTAGTATTTACAGAATAACACTAGCACTAATGATGCTTTTGTATGTGGTATACAGCAGGGGCTCATCAAGTAGCTCTGCCTTCCTATATCTTAGTCACAGATGCAGACACTGTCTATGTTTTTGGCTTCACATTTAATCTCTTAGCTCTGATTATCAAGAACTCTGAACTGAATAGGCTCTAGGAGGTTTGGATGAGATGAAGTAGTGTCAGATGTGCACAAGCTCTGAATTCCCTCTACTATTACAAGTATTTTCTTAAATAGGCATGACCATGAGATTTCCTTGTGTGAGGCTCCATTTATATATGTAAGAATTTACAGATCCCTGGTTGTATAATGAGTCTGAATGGCCCTAAATCAGTGGCTTTGTGGTTATCTATCTTATTTTATCTCATGGTTAGCTACATTTGAGTATTCTATACAGTTATTCGCCACTAAACAAGTGAATACAGACATCATACTTTAAAAGAGGGAAAAAGAAAAGGGATTTTTCTCTTGAAGTGGTTAGCTCCAGAGGTGGGGGATGTGGGCAGCAGGCAGTGGTATGGCTCATGGCCCTGGCCACAATGAGCTCATGAATTCACCTGCCCTGCAGCAGCATTTTACTATAGTCTGCAACATGGTTCAGCGGCTAATGCATGTACTTACAAGTTACTAATCTCCTTCCTGATGTAGCTTCATGATGAAGTTATTCACTGACAAGTTACAGCTATAAAAACAGATTGATTTCAAAGACTGCAGTCAGGGCTTTTTGAGGTTAAACATTTTACAGCTTCTAAAAAGGATTGAGTCATCCACTTCGCATTCATTTTGTGAACACTTCTGGGGACGGTTCAGATCCACCACTGCCCTGGGCAGCCTGTTCCAATGCCTGACCACGTTTTCAGGGAAGAAATTGTTCCTAATATCCAGTCTAAACCTCCACTGGCACATTTTGAGGCAGTTTCCTTTTGTTTTATCCCTTGTTCCTTGGGAGAAGAGACCAGCCACCTCCTGGTTTCATCCTCCTTTCAGGTAGCTGTAGAGAGCGATAAAGTTGCCTCGAGCCTTCTTTTCTCCAAAATGAGACCAGTAAGACAATAACAGCCATCTAGCCACAGCAGCACGGCATCATTTCATCCGGTTAAATAAGTTCACATAGATCTCTGAGGTGCTACCACCAAGTTGCTTTTAGAACCCGAAAGCAAACTTGGAAACTTTACAATATGCTATGGCCTTCAAGACACAAAAATTCTGGTCTTGTAAACCCATTAGAAAGAAGGAATATAATTCCTGGAACCTAGGAACAAACGGACCAATAAGGAGCTTAAAGGCTATGGAGTATGCGTTCTTTATCATGAGGGCATACATGTTAGAGAGCTAACAGTGTTCAGGCTCAAGGGGAAAGCACAAGGGTAAATAAAGCATTATGGCCAAAAACATATTTCCCCAAATTCCTTATTACAAATATCTTTCATGTGAGGACCTTGGCTAAGTAAAGATGCTGAGTATTACAAATCCACTAAAAATGCCAGCCCAAGCCACAATTTCCTAGTTTCAATTCATTGCTGCTTTCTTGCTATGTAAGACTGATTAAAAAACCATATTTAACAAGTGATTTTGTGGGTGAAAGAAGACAGAGTCAAAAAAGGTAGAATTAACGGAAGATCATGTTTGTAACAATGCCGTAGCTCTTCTCTGGTTTGTGTCTTGCTATATTCTTATGAATTACTTCTTGTCCATTTGCCATGGACCCTGGGGAAGAACATAGTAAGACAGATAACCAATCTGGTACCTGAAAAAGAAAAATATGAAATAGATATCATTGAGGTTATGGTCTAGGAGAAGCTATAAAGATGACTGGCTCCAAACTAGAAAGTGGTATCAATACATCTCCCTTGCAGACTTCCTTTTCAGAAATCAGACTGATATAGTCTAGTCAGATCAGTTCTGTCTGCTAGGTCCTTAAGTTACATTTGTTATGTATTCCATTTTTTCTCCAATTCCCTCTGCTAAGAATGATGTGGAACAATAGTAATCAGGAGCCTTAAGGGTGCAGGTTTGCAGCCAGCATTTTGTATAGACTAAAAGTAGGAAAATCAAATGAAGAAGCTGTAATAGAAGTAGGAGCAGTTAAGTTGGACATAGTAGTTAAGTTGGAAATTGGTGACCTGACAGTAGGAAACAGAATGCTTTAAAGATTCAGATGTACCAAGAGACATAAAGGGCAAATTCACCTTCATGTGTAGCCCCAAGCCTCAGAGAAATGGCCTTCATGATAGTTTGTGGTTGAAATGCTCTGAAACACACTGCAAGAAAACTTCAACAGATACTCCTGAGAAGTACTTTCACTGAACACAGTGGCAGCAGTTACATGGGGGAGGGGGTGTGCTTTTTGACAGTCTTCATTGTAATTATGTATAATAATGTCAGTTTAAAAAAGAATTATGGTTTGCATTTCTTAGGCTCCTAAGTTTAATGCCTTTAGGAAGCCTCAGGCATAGTGTGAGTGACTAAGGCAAAGTTTCTCAAAGCTGGAGTGAGGGCAATGGGAATGCTTAACATCCAAAAGCAATTAGACCCTAGCCTGGTAAACAGCTATCACGTCACCTGAATGATCAGACGTAAGTTTGTATTCCTGTGTCCATTATGAAACCAATTCATTTCAATAGCTCAACAGAATCTTGTCTTCTCTCTTTATTGCACTTTAAAGCAGCCAGCACATTGGCGTTTAAGTAATGCTCAGATAATTTACAGTGTTATTTACGATCAAAGTGGTCCATAACCTTCACTTTTCCTCAACAGCAGAATGCTTTCCTTATTGAATATTCTTTAAGTAGTGGTGTCTTTCTGAAGAAAACAGCAGTTTCTTAGTTGTCTCTATTAGGGTATGTTTGTGTTCATAAATTATTCTCTTCTCATCCTCTGCCTGATTCAGGATGCCTGGAAACTGTATTAAAATTTGCTAATTCTTTTTTTTTTTTTCCAAATAAGATTTAGCACCAACGTTTATGCACCTTGTATAGACAGATGGACACCAGTTTTCTACTTACCATTTATCCACAACAAGACACATCACTGTGCACCCAAGCCCCACAGAACAAGTGAAAGCCATCTCTTGACACAAAGAGGAAATCTAAATGCAGACTTAAATATTCCTTTTTCTTCCTACAATTGTGTTCTCTATACATGGGAACAAGGCATTTTTCAGAAAGTGTCTTTACAAAAATTGTCTAATTGAAACGCTACAATACATGCTTCTGGTTGCTTGTATGCATCCTTAAATCTATTCCCAGTAGAAGAGAGAGGGGAAAAAAATCTTTTAAATTATTGTTTATTTCTGTGCCCTATACTGAGTCCAATTGTTATACCAAGAAAGAAATCCCCTGCCTGCCATGTGTGGACCCTTCACATTATTTCAATCTATGACAGACATTTAGTCCTTTGTTCTCTTGAGCAAGCCTGTGTTCATCACTAAGTCTAAGCGCTTTATATGTAAGGCTTAGCTATAAGTAGATTAAGGTCTGAGCCATTGCTCACAAAGATACCACTCCTATTTGTTCTTCATTCTTGCTTGGAGCTTTATCATCACAATCTGGGAGCTGCCAAATTATTTAGAGCTCGTATACAATCTGATTCTGCTCTACGTTTTCCATGACTCCCACGTCTCCAGGATATATTTTTCAATTGACATTAAAGGAGGTGCTGAGTCCAAGGTTTCCAATCCTTGCACTTTATTACTTCTATTAAAAATGAGAAATAACACTTGCTGGTACTAATGCAAGTTAATTTTGGCCTACTGAGTGCACACCCTGACCCAGAGAAAGAGTCATACTCAGATATATTACTTTACCTGATTCAAGTTGTCCCAGATTTTAGCCAATCAATAGTTCTTTCTGTGAGGCTTTGTCCTACAAACTGTTTGTTACTTTTTGTGCAATTAATTGCAGTGAATTACTCAATCTTAATGAAAGAACTAACTGGAATATGAAGATGAGGCGTATCACAAGACTAACTGATTGTACTTCATTTGACAGCTAATACAGTTAGGTGTAGGATAATTATGTTCTTCAAATTAGAGGAGCTTTTACATCTCCTTCCCCTATTATCTGCTCTTTGGTGTGTTTCTCTTCTCCCTAGTTTAGACATAAATCATTTAAAGCAAAAAAAATAAATATATAACTCAGGTCTACTGGTGAAAGATCCCATACAAACAGTTGTGAAGTCTAGAGCTCTCTGTTTACTGGACTATGCAAGTCTTTTCCTCAAGGGGAAAAGAAAAAGATGTACCAGAAAAGACATAAATGCCTTAGTCACTCCTCTGCAACAGTGTGCTCAAACAGGCTCTAGCTATAATTTTCTAAACAAACCTACCACAAACCAAGATGATTAAAAGAAGAAATAAGAAAGGGAATATTTTAGAGATACTATCAAGCAATCAGCATCAGGCCTTAGGGAGAAACTGGTCAGAGAAAACCAGAAAATAACAGATGGTGAAAATGCTGCAAGCCTGAGTGCCACAGTTTCCTGGGTTCAGCAGTAGCAGTCGTTTTTCTCCTTCTTAGTAGCTGGTGCAGCACTGTGGTTTTGACTTTTGGCCTGGGAACAGCGCTGATAACACCGATGGTTTTAGTTGCTGGTCAGAATATTTACTCCAACCAAAGACTTTCTGAGTCTCATGCTCTGCCAGGAAGGAGGGGAAGCTGGGAGGAAGCAGAGACAGGACACCTGATCCAAACTAGCCAAAGGGGTATTCCATACCACAGCTCATCATGCCCAGGATGTAGAACTGGGGGCAGTTAGCCGGAAGGGTGAGATCACTGCTCGGTCGCTCTGGGTATCGGTTGACAGGTGCTGAGCGGTTATATTTTCTTCCCTTGTTATTTCCCTTATCATTATTATTATTGGTGGCAGCAGCAGTGATTTGTGTTATACCTTAGTTAGTGGACTGTTCTTATCTCAACCCGCGGGATTTACATTCTTTCGATTCTCCTTCCCATCCCTCTGGGAGGGGTGGAAGGAAGGTGGGGGGAGTGAGCAAGAGGCTTCATGGTTGTGGGTTGCTGGCTGGGCTTAAACCACGACACACAGTTGTGGCCGTGTCAACTGTGCTGAATGAGAAATAAGAAGGAAAAACAAAGAGTTTATTTTCCTGTCTCTTTTAAGAGATGTCTACTTTAAGAACATAGGGACTCCTCAGGAAGACATTTTTGAAAGACAGCCAAAAATTCACTCATGCTACTACTGACCTGAAGACAGTCTGAACTGGTAACCTAGGGGCAACTGTCTTACACTTTTCACTGCCCATCTTCTGAGGCATCCAGTCTTTAATTTCTGCTTTCTAGCACTGCTCAGTTTTCACGTTGTGTTTCAGGTTTTTTCTATTATTTTGTCTAAGATTTTACCTTGTTTTCCAAGAAGTTACTTTTATTCCATTTTCCTAGTACTTGCAGTCTCTTGTGTAGCTTAATTTTAATATCTTTTCATAGGTATTCATGTTTATTTTTCTTTCTTTCACTGCACATAGCATGAGATGTTCATCTTTTCAGCTTCTCCTTTCTAATAGACAAAGAAGCTTTACTAGAATAACAAATATAACTCTGCTCAACAAAATTCTTTGAACACCATGAATCATTCAGGAAATGCTACAGATACCATTTATTTCTGGAAGTATTTGCACAAAATTAAATAGGCCTGATTGGTGAATCCCCATTAAATACATTAATGACCATTTCATACAAAAAGGAAGGATATGTGTAGTTTTCAATTCTTATTTCTCCCTTATTACAGTCTCATTGGGGTGACACATTGGGGTTTGTTTGTTTGCTTGCCTGGAGAGTTTTGAGGTTTCATTTTTTTAGAACTATTTACCCTAAAACTCAGTCTATCTTAAGAAAACTAACAGCGAGGGAAGGGTTACTTCAGATGTTTATATTGTTCTTAGAACAGCATTTACCAAAGTAGCATATGTTTTCTGCCTTCCACCCAGAGGACTTCATCCATATTAGATACTGCAGACTGCCAAAAATCCATGAAGTAGCTGATAGAAGCCTTGAGAAAACAGAAAGTCTTTTCTACGTAGGGGCAGAATGGAATAGTGGTAGGTAAAATCTGAGTTAGTTTAAAATCTGTATGACACATATCATCAGCTCAGACAGAATCACCTATATTAGATTCCATAGTGACAGTATCATCAGTGGATTACTCTCTAGTCACAGGTTTAACAAATTACTTCTTTTTTTTTTTTTTTTTTTTTTTGTCAGTATATAGCTTCGGCACTTTCTGTAATGAAGAGATACTTGCCAAAGTAATGCTTTCGAGATGTTATTCATGAAAGCCACATGGCTGAAAAGAAATGTCTCTCACATCTGACACCAGAATTAGGGGTCTATGGCTGCCTATTAGTCAATGAAGAACATTTCATCTCACTTTGAATGCCTCAAATCTATCCTATTCCATTCCTAGGTATATAAATTTGAAATGGAGTGGACATAAATAACTCTTGATGTCACAGAGCTCTGTCTGCATTCATTCCAGACAGCACAGAAAGTGCTTAAAAAATGAATTCATAGCAATGTGCAATAATAGTGATCATGCAGCCATTTCAGTGTCTGCAGTGACAGACACAGTGTCTCGCCTTCAGGCTAGGACAGTTAGCAGAAAGCAAACCATGGACAGGATGTTGCTGAACACCACTTCATTAACACAGCACTTCTGCTTTACACTAGGAATGAGATTTGGAACCTTGAAACATATTTTGGTTATGTTGTCTTTCAAAGTGGTTTTGTGCCTAAAGCTATTATAACTAAAGTATGTCACAACACTCATGACTTTCACAATTGCTTTTATCTTCTGTATTGACTTTAGTTTTTGAATTTAAAAAAAAAAAAAAAAGAAAAAATAAGAAAAAAGCAGAAGAATCTAAGAAATGCATTCATGAATGTTTATTTATACTGGTTTTCAGTATTAGGGGTTATATACGTAAATATTCCTGTATAACAAAGGGAGTCTTGGGTAACATGGTTTAGTGTGTTGTGTCCATGCCCACGGCGGGGGGGTTGGAACTAGATGATCTTAAGGTCCTTTCCAACCCTAACCATTCTATGTTTCTATGATAGGCACATGTGCCAATGAGCATTAAAAAAGTATTTAACTATATATTAACCACAGGTGCATATTTTGTTCATGGAAGGATATGTGTGTTTATTTTTAGGCTAATAAAGAAATGAAATGGGGCATTTACAATTTAGCTCCTACTGACAACGTTTAATTAATTCCTGATAATCAACTGATCTTATTCTACGAAACTTTACCATCTGTGTATTTTGCAAATGGCACTAACATTCTTCCTAAGTCCCAGCATTAACTCATTTTTCCATTTTATTGCCGCCAAATTTGATGGGAATGTTAGAGCTCCAGTCATAGCTCTTCAAAGCAAGGGGGCTAAGAATATTGTTTATAACACCGGTAGAGTTCACTGTCCAGATGTGCGCACCTTTATTTTGTGTTAAGACGTGTTTGAGGAGACCTGGGCTGTGAAAGTGGGGCAAGGAACTGCTCTACCTACCTATTTACATTAAGAAGCTTAATCGCTTCTTATAACTAACCACAGAGAAAGACACAGACAATGCCCTTCAGTCTCAAAGAGCTTTAACTCAATCAGGAACAAACAAAAAGGTTTTGTAATGGTTTTCATTGAAAGTTGTCTGAAATAAATGGAAAGGTTTATTACTCTAACAATATTTAGGGCAACTTCTTAAAGGAACTGAAATGCATCTTTTAAAATTATGCTCACTATTTTCTGAATGTGAGCCATTTTTCCCTCCATCTGTATATACAAGGTGAGGTTTTCAGCATAAACCTGGACTCAAGCAGCATTGCTTAGTAAAAAGACTCATCCTCCTAAATTCTTTGAAGCACTTTGAAAATCCTACTCTCACTCAGCTGCACCTTCAGAAGCTGGAATATTTGAAAATACCTAGCAAGGTTTTTACATGCAGGTATGACTTCTGATGAACCAAAAACAATTAAGAAACAAAAATAGGAAAGCAAGTTTAGAGGGTGTTTGACTAGTTGTCCTGGGTTCAGCAGCAGTCATTTTTCTCCTTCTTAGTAGCTGGTGCAGCACTGTGGTTTTGACTTTCAGACTGGGAGCAGCACTGATAATACTGACAGTTTTAGTTGCCGGTCAGAATGTTTAGTCTGACCAAGGATTTTCTGAGCCTCATGCTCTGCCAGGGAGGAGGGGAAGCTGGGAGGAAGCAGAGACAGGACAGGACACCTGACCCAAACTAGCCAAAGAGTTATTCCATACCACAGCACGTCATGCCCAGGATGTAGAACTGGGGGCAGTTACCCAGAACAGCTAGTTCACTGACGGGGTCGAGCTGGGTATTATCAGTCAGCGGGTGGTATTGTATTCTCTTCCCTTGTGATTTCCCTTATCATTATTATTATTGGTGGTAGGAGTAGTGGTTTGCGTTATACCTTAGTTACTGGGCTGTTCTTATCTCAACCCGTGGGAGTTACATTCTGTTGATTCTCCTCCCCATTCCTCCGGGAGCAAGGGAAGGAAAGGCAGGGAGTAAGAGAGTGACTGCATGATTTATGGCTGAGCTTAAACCATGACAGTTGTTTTTTGGCACCCAGCATGGGGCAGGAAAAGTTGAGATAATGACAGATCTGACCAGAGTGTGTCTAATCATGTTTGTGATGAGCAATTATTTTTTTGGATTAATAGTCACTCATCACAATGCTGATTTATTGGCTCTCAAAATTGTTGATGTTGATCTCAGAGTTTCAGCGTGTCGTACCTTACTTACAGCTGGTATTTGCTGTGTTAGTGTTTATCAGGTGAGGGCCTTGGGCTAAGGTTCTTGTTTCATTGTACTTTACGGTAATGACTTGTAATACAATGGAATATTTGATCATGAAACTGATCTGGCTTATGTTCCCAGTGTGGTCACCACCTTTATACTTTGGGAGGCATATAATAGAAGTGCTTAGCAATTACACACCTTTTTTTCTCCTTCTTGGGTGGTCAACCTGTGAAGGAGCCATTCTCTTACTCTCCAAGACCCAAAGACCATTTACAGCATCGTTTGAGAGCTTTGAAGGTTTTGAATGGCCTTTAAATACGTTTGCTGTTTGCTGGTTGTGATGGGGATCACCATGTTGGCATGCATACAGAGTGTGTTTTATCCACGACCATTTTGTCTGATCTCTAAAGTTAAGCAAGTCAGGTTTGGGTCTTGTCTAGGATTAGATGACAATATAGGAGAATGAAGAGGTTTTCCCTGAGGCTGGACAGTCATGAGTGGCAGGGTGTGTGGGACAATATGGGCAAGTATCTGGTCCACTGGTCCTTGGAAGCGTCGGAGATGGAGTCTCCAGTGACAAGTTGCAGAAACTGCTGATGGGGAGGGTGAATTATTTTGAAC
The DNA here is from genome assembly GCF_037157495.1 of Lathamus discolor. Taxonomy (NCBI): domain Eukaryota; kingdom Metazoa; phylum Chordata; class Aves; order Psittaciformes; family Psittacidae; genus Lathamus; species Lathamus discolor. The sequence continues at coordinate 37,101,607 of NC_088909.1, read as the reverse complement.
CTGGTGGGCCCATGACACTTCAGGCCATCAGGCCAGGGATGCAACATACCGATGGACTCATGGTCGAGGTGTGGACTTAGCAATGGACGCTGTCGCCAAGGTTATTCATGAGTGTGAACACTGCACACAGCCTCTCCTGCTCTGAAAGACTGTTACAAGAGATGAAGCCTGACATCATAGACAGCATGGACTCAGCGGCTTTATAGAGATTGGTCAATGCGCTTAGATAAGAGTGATGGTATATCGAAAATGTGGGATCTGAGCATGATATGGATGGTATGGAATAAGGGGTGGATACTGTCCTGGGTTCAGCAGTAGCAGTCGTTTTTCTCCTTCTTAGTAGCTGGTGCAGCACTGTGGTTTTGACTTTTGGCCTGGGAACAGCGCTGATAACACCGATGGTTTTAGTTGCTGGTCAGAATGTTTACTCCAACCAAAGACTTTCTGAGTCTCATGCTCTGCCAGGGAGGAGGGGAAGCTGGGAGGAAGCAGAGACAGGACACCTGACCCAAACTAGCCAAAGGGGTATTCCATACCACAGCCCATCATGCCCAGTATGTAAACTGGCGGCAGTTACCTGGAAGGGCTAGTTCACTGCTCAGGTTGGGCTGGGTATTATCGATCGGCGGGTGGTATTGTATTCTCTTCCCTTGTTATTTCCTTATCATTATTATTATTGGTGGTAGCAGTAGTGGTTTTGCGTTATACCTTAGTTACTGGGCTGTTCTTATCTCAACCTGTGGGATTTACATTCTTTCAATTCTCCTTCCCGTCCCTCTGGGAACACAGAGGGGAGGAAGAGGGGGAATGAGAAAGCAACAACGTGATTTATGGCTGAGCTTAAACCACAACACTAGTTTATCTTTTGTGACTGCATTGTATTTTCTGTGGCCGCGGGTCATTAAACCAAAGAATGATAGAATGGTTTGGTTTGGAAAGGACCTTAAGATCATCTAGTTCCAGCCCCCCTGCCATGGGCAGGGACATCTCCCACTGGAGCAGGCTGCTCAAGGCCCTGTCCAACCTGGCCTTGAACACTGCCAGCGACTGAGCATTCTCAACTTCTTTGGGCAACCTGTTCCAGTGCCTCTCCACTCTCACAGTAAAGAACTTCTTCCTTATATCTAACTTGAACTTCCCCTGTGTAAGTTCTAATCCATTGCCCCTTGTGCTATTGCTGCAGTCCCTGACGAAAAGTCCCTCTCCTGCATCCTTCTAGGCTCCTTTCAGATGCTGGAAGGCTGCTGTGAGGTCCCCACACATATTCTCCTCTCCAGGCTGAACAGTCTCAATTTTCTCAGCCCTTCTTCATATGGGAGGTGCCCCAGCCCTGTGATTATCCTCATGGCCCTCCTCTGGACTTTCTCCAACAGCTCCATGTCCTTCTTATGTTGGAATTAGGAGAACTGCACACAATACTCCAAGTGAGGTCTCATGAGAGCAGAAATGAACCGTATGAGATAACCATGTGAGCAGTTTTGAAGCATATGATGGTTCAAAATCATAACAGCTTATCACCAGCTTCTACATCTTTGAGTATTCCTTGAATTTATCCCCATCTCACAGGCATCAGTTTCATGTTATTTCTGAACCTTGGCCCTCTTTCTCTCTAACTGCAGGATGAAGGGAAGTGCAGACCTCTGGAAGTAACAAAGCTGGAAGGAGCAGAAATTGGTGTTGACACCAGTCTAGGTAAACCATTTGTTTTTAAATGCATACCTCAAAGTGGAAACAGGATTTTCTATTTTTGTGCAACTTCCAACCAAGAAATGAAGAGGTAAGTGATCTTTCATTTACAAGGTCAGTTTTGTTATTCTGGTTTGGGGAGAGAGAGTTTGAATTTTCAGAGGATGTTCAGAATACCTGCCTTTATCAGCAGGAAAAAAATAACAAATCTGTCAGCCGTTTATGGGAAGATGGTGTTTCTAATTTTCATTTGCGGAAGTTTCAAAACTGTTTTTCAGTTTCATATTTTTATGTTATTTTTTTTTCATTAAGGCTTTAATATTCATGCTTTGCTCAAGATACCCCTGAATTTTTGATTTATCTCCAAAATAAAAAAAAAAAATACTTCACCCATCTTCTCATACTTTCTTCTGTGCTGTTATATCAAAGGGAAATTTAAATCTTCCTTGTGGATGTAAACTTGCTTATCGGTCATTTCACATGAACAATCTCTCTTTTGCCCAACAAAGACAGCTTTAGAAATAAATACAATACCATCTTTCATTTATTCTACTGTCATTCTGCCCTATTATTGTTTTGGTATTTTAAAGTGCAAGCATGCGTGAAAAGCATACTGGTTCTGGTAAGAGGCAGTGAGTTTGTTTTGACTCAGAGTTAGACCTAAAAAATGCTCTTTTTGCATGTCTTATCAACTGTAGCTGATAAAACAAAGAGATTTAAATAATCACCCAAAACACATGTAACAACTTTTTTGAGACTTATTTTCTGAGAGTTATCAATGTTTGTTTTGATTTAATACAAAACTTTTCTATCTTGAAGCCTTGAATGTGTCCTGAAAATTGCACATCCCCTAGATGCTATGTCAGTAAGAGCTAAAAAAGGCAGTGAAACACATTTATTCTGCTCTACCAAGCTAAGCAATTCTCATATTTTGTCATGTTATAGGTGGCTGGAGGCTATGGATAAAGCAGTGCATCCTGTCCATCAGGTAATGCTTTATTTATATGAAAAGCATGTGTATAGCAGATTGTGCAGAAGTCTGAGAGACAGTAGATATATTTGTGCATGCTCAGGTGCAGACAGCACCATTGGAGCTGCATACATTTTGCTGCTGGGACGTGAATCAGCTCCAATCTAAAAGCCATATGCAGACATTATTGTGACTCAGCTTTACTATCATAAGGTGGGAAGAGTCAGATGCTCCCTCTCCAGATATCAGCAGCTTTAATGTGGGTCAAAACCATAACCTAAGATGAGGGTAGTGGAAAGGCAGGAATGGGAACAATGACTCGCATCCACATGATCTTCCCTGGGTGATACTATCTGGAGTTAAGGGAGAGAAGCGGTCTATTTTTCTAAGTATTTTCTGCAAGTCTGCCTTGGTTGCAAGCTACCTGCTTTTTCAGACAGAATATTAGAAAGGAGAGGAGGTTTGCAGAGTTATTCTAGATTTTCAGAGATGAAGAAAGGTAAGTTAGCTGATAAACTTTGAATTATCTCTCTATCTCTTTATATACTCTCTGCTCGCCCCTATGGCTGGGAGAAACATAGCCATAATTGATCTTCAGCTGCCCCAGAGAGACCTTGCTCACCTCAGCATAATTTAGTATGAATAATCCTGGCTGGCCCCTGAAGAACTGCAAAGCTAATTTTAGTACTTCCAGGGTTGAAGCATAGGGGTCAAAGCCACTTTAGCCTGCCCTTTCCTGACCTCATGATTCTTATCCTGTCCTATAGGCAGAACATCTTTATAAAAATATGATGCTGATCTGTAAAATCTTTTTTAAAAAAGGTTTAGGTACTGAAACAGCTTGGTTTTTAGCAGAAAGGTTGTGAAGCACAAATGCAGGGAAGGTATCAAAGTCTGCCCTTTTTGCAGGTGAAATAAAATCATCAATAATAAAAAAAAATACAAGGTAAAAATTATAACCTGAATTAATGCAGTAAGTAAGTAAATAGATACATGAAAAGAAATTTACTTTCCTCCTCTTAAGTCAGGGCACATGAGTGAGCCCTTCAGCAGTGTGCTTTAGTGATGGGTTTCCAAATAGTGAAAGGAGGTGTTTATTGTTACTGTAATTCCTTTTCCACTGAAACAAAATTGATCCAACATACATTTCTTGTGGCTTCAGCTTTTGACAAGATTGTAAGTCCAAACCCGAACTTGTTTCAAAGTATATTCTACCTGGCAGTGTTTCTTAAAAGAATAAAAAGGAATCCACATACTTTAAAGCAGCGAAAATAAATCAAATGATATAAGGCATGTACCTTAGCCAAAAGAAACAAGAACCAGCCTAAACCAAAAAGGAGGATAAAGGCATATATACACAAAAGAAAACACATCAGAAGAGTAATTCTTTAGTGTAACATGCTGTCCTGGGTTCAGCAGTAGCAGTCATTTTTCTCCTTCTTAGTAGCTGGTGCAGCACTGTGGTTTTGACTTTCGGACTGGGAACAGCGCTGATAATAACTGACGGTTTTAGTTGCCGGTCAGAATGTTTAGTCTGACCAAGGACTTTCTGAGCTTCATGCTCTGCCAGGGAGGAGGGGAAGCTGGGAGGAAGCAGAGACAGGACACCTGACCCAAATTAGCCAAACAGGTATTCCATACCACAGCACGTCATGCCCAGGATGTAAACTGAGGGCAGTTACCCGGAAGGGTGAGATCACAGCTCAGTTGGGCTGGGTATCGGTCAGCAGGTGGTATTGTATTCTCTTCACTTGTGATTTGCCTTATCATTATTATTATTGGTGGTAGCAGTAGTGGTTTGTGTTATACCTTAGTTACTGGACTGTTCTTATCTCAACCCATGGGAGTTACATTCTTTCGATTCTTCTTCCCATCCCTCCGGGAATTGGGTAGGGAGGAAGGGGAGCAGTGAGAGAACGACTACGTGGTTATGGGTTACTGACTGGACATAAACCACGACAGTTGTTTTTGGGCCAAACATGGGGCACGAAGTGTTGAGATAACAACAGATCTGAGCAGTGTGTGCCTAATTGTATTTGTGAGAAGCATTCATTGTTTCGGATTAATAATCACTCGTCACAATGCTGATTTATTGGCTCTCAAAGTTGTTGCTGTTGATCTCACAGTTTCAGCGTGTCGCACCTTACTTACAGCTGGTATTTGCTGTGTTAGTTTTTATTGGCTGGGGGTTAGTTTTTATCGGCTGGGGGTCTTGAGATATGGTTCTTGTTTCATTGTAGCTTATGGTAATGGCTTGTAATTCAACGGACTCATTGATCATGAAACTGATCTGGCTTGCGTTCCAGTGTGGTCACCACCTCTATACCTTGGGAAGCATATAGCTTATTGGGAAGTGTATAGCAATTACACATCTTTTTTCCCCTCCTCTGGTGGTCAGCCTATGAGGGAGACATTCCCACACACCCCTGCAACAGGTACAGCAGCTACTCAAACTCCAACCGCAGCAGACAGCGCAGCTACTCCAGCTCCAAGCACAGCAGCTACACCAGCCCCAGTGACAGGTTCAGCAGCATCGTTTGAGAGTTCTGAAGGTTTAGAATGGTCTTTGGGTACCCTTGAAACCTGCCTGCTGATCGTGATGGGGATCACATTGTTGGCACTCACACAGAGTGCATTTTACCCACGAAAATTTCATCTGAACTCAAAAGTTAAGTGGAGTCGTGTTTGGGTCTTGTCTAGGATTAGACGATGATATAGGAGGACCAAGAGATTTTCCCCGAGGCTGGACAGTCATGAGTGGCATGGTATATGGGACAGTATGGGCAAGTATCTGGTCCATTGGGTCCCTCCAGTGCTCTGGAAGCATCAGAGATGGAAGGCAGCTGTATGGAGTCCCCAGTGACAAGTTGCAGAAACTGCTGAAGGGAAGGGTGAATTATTTTGAGTCTGGTGGGCCCATGAAACTTCAGGCCATCAGGGCAGAGATGCAACATACCAATGGACTCATGATCAAGGGGTGGACTTAGCAATGGACGCTGTCGCCAAGGTTATTCACGAGTGTGAAATGTGCTGCAATTAAGCAAGACAAGTGGTTAAAGCCTCTCTGGTATGGAGGATGATGGCTGAAGTACAAATATGAGAAGGCCTGGCAAATTGACTACATCACACTCTCTCTCCTGCTCTGAAAGACTGTTACAAGAGATGGAGCCTGACATCATGGACCAGATGAACTCAGCAGCCTTATAGGGATTGGGCCATGCACTAAGGAATAATATCTCTCTCTCTGTGGATGTATATATATGTGTATATATATATGTATGTATATAAATAAGAGTGATGGTATATTGAAAATGTGGGATCTGAGCATGACGTGAATGGTATGCCATAAGGGGTGGATACTGTCCTGGGTTCAGCAGTAGCAGTCATTTTTCTCCTGCTTAGTAGCTGGTGCAGTGCTGTGGTTTTGACTTTTGGCCTGGGAACAGTACTGATAACACTGATGTTTTTAGTTGCCAGTCACAATGTTTAGCATGAGCAAGGACTGTCTGAGTCTCATGCTCTGCCAGGGAGAAGGGGAAGCTGGGAGGAAGCAGAGACAGGACACCTGAAAACTGACCAAAATGGTATTCCATACCACAGAACGTCATGCCCAGTATGTAAACTGGGGACAGTTACCCGGAAGGGCTAGATCACTGCTCAGGTCGGGCTGGGTATCCGTCAGCAGGTGCTGAGCGGTTGTATTCTCTTCCCTTGTTATTTCCCTTATCATTATTATTATTGGTGGTAGCAGCAGTGGTTTCTGTTATACCTCAGTTACTGGGCTGTTCTTATCTCAACCCATGGGAATTACATTCTTTCGAATCTCTTCCCCATCCCTCTGGGAGTGGGGAGGGGAGGAAAGGGGGGAGTGAGAGAGCAACTATGTTGTTCTGAGTTGGACTGGACTTAAACTACAACACATGCGAAAATAGCTTACTGGATAAAAAGTTCCATTACCTATACAGAAAGATCTCTCATGCATTCACTCATTAACAACACAGTAAGTTGACTCCTTTCTGTGCTACTGCATCTTATTTTTAATTGCTTTACTTTTTTAGTTTTGCCTTTGAGAAAACAATATCCTCTTCTGAAGGAAATGTTTGATTTAATATGCCAGTTTCATTGCCTAACCTCTGTTCTTAATGATCACTATATCTGTTGCTTCCTTCTAGCTGGACTTTCCATTCAGTTGAGCAGAAAAAAGCTTATATTTTTATTTTTATTATTTTTTTTGTTCTAGCTGACTTTTTGCAATAACTATTGTGTTACAGTAGGGCTTACAACACAACGATATAACAGGCCAATATACTGACACTATGTCATCTTAGTGAATATCTTTAGGATAACTATTTAATGAATACACCTAGTATCACTGAAAGCCTTTTCTGCACTTTTCTCCAAGTCCCAGCAGGTTTCCCATCCATAGCAAAGGATTAAGTTAGCTATATTGTGCCAGGTCTTCTTTTCATCATTGCCTTGTCAAGTACCGTAAATAAATGCAAAAGAAAACCCCTGTGGAAACAAACAGGATGCTATTCATATTGCACACATTCTCCCCATGAATTTTGAATGACAGTGACACTGGTTGATGTAGAATCCAAAATATGTATTGCAGATGAGCAAAACACACTAGGAGAGTCTGAGTTCCTAACGGTTGTCAGATTTTAAGGAGATGAAGAAATGCTTTACTTTCACATTAGAAAATTTGGTCTTACTAAGCAACAGGGGTTTGGGGTTTTTTTTCTGATTTTCTTTTTTGATTCTCTTATCATACAAATGGCCCATGCAGTGGCGATGTTTCACGGGCTGAGTTTTTTCTTCACGTCTAAATGTCAACGGGAAAATTTTAATAATGAAAAATTCTCTGCTTTCCTGAATGGCATGGGAAAGCATCTCTAAGCACTTTATGTGTGGTATTGCTTCCATCCAGGTATAAGTGCTGTATTCTGGCTTCATATGGCGCTATTTGCTCTGGAGCCCAGAGGGTGCATGCTGGATTTTGTCTTCCCTACTACACACAGTAAAGACTGATGGATCAGTCTTTAATTAGGAAATCAACAAGACAATTGTTAATTAGGAAATCAACAAGACAATTTTATAAAAAAGCTTCTTCATACAATTTTGAAATAACCCTATTTTTACCAGCAAAATTTGTACTGAAAAACAAAATAGATGCAAGAAAAGACATTATCATTATAAGAACAAAGTAGTTTTTCACCATTTGCAATCAAATACAGGTTTTTCTAATTGGATTTTCAGCATCGACTTTTGCTGTGGTTTAACTCCAGCCAGCAACTAAGCAATACACAGGCACTCACTCACTGCTTTGGTGGGATGGGGGAGAGAACTGGAAAAGTGACAAAACTTGTGGGTTGACAAAAAGACAGTAAATCAAAAGCCACACATACAAGCAAAAGAAGGAATTCTTTCACCACTTCTCACGGTCAGGCAGGTGTTCAGCCATCTCTGGGAGGGCAGGGCTCCATCACAGGTAATGGTTAACTGGGAACACAAATGCCACCACTCAGAACATCCCACTCTCCTTCTTCTTCCTCCAGCTCTATGTGTTGAGCATGACACCATCTGGCAAGCAATACCTATAGATTGGGGTCAGCTGTCCCGGTTGTTTAATCCGAAACTCATTGTGCACCTCCAGCCTGCTTGCTGGTGGGGTGGGCTGAGGAGCAGGAAAGGCCTTTCCTTTGTTTGAGCACTGCTCAGTAGTAATGAAAACATCCGTACATTGTCATCTCTGTTTTCATCACAAACCCAAAACACAGCCCCATACCAGCTACTACAAAGATTATCACAGGGAAAACCAAAACACTTTTCAAATTATTTTCACAACAAAAGCTAATTTCCTAGCAGCGAACTAGAGCTTGTGTCTTACCATAATTCGTGGGGCCTCCTTAAACCTTGCCATAAATATTTGTTACATGTTTACTTTACAGAACCATGTGTGGGTAGATGTCACACTGCATAACACTACACTTCCACCCTTGGCTATCAAAAACCCGGAGTGCCTGGGGCTTCTCCACCAGCTGGACAGAAGCAAAGACACTTGGATTCAGCACTACTGCATTCTAAAGGATGGCTGTTTGTATTTTTATGCCACTCTCCGGTCTACACCTGCCCAAGGTAGGGACAGCTGCTGGATTCTAATTGATTGTTAAAGGGAAATGTTTCACTGCATTTCCGGAATAGAACTTTTACCATTAATAGTTGTTTCTTCTTAGCAAACTCACTCTGTTCCACGAAGGTGAGTGAAGGAAGACCAGTCTCAGCCCTTTTTCATAAAATAGCCACTTAATTCGCCCCAGAATCTTCTCTCCTTTCTGTCCCATGGTCTGCATTTTTCTTTCTTCAATGGAGATAATCCAGATCTGTGCACATTACCTCAGAAGCAAGTGTCAAAGAAAAGATCCACCCTTCCAGAGTACTTTACAGTGGTTGAGCCAGCCCTATTGATGGCAGTCTGATGAAGGCTATCATCAATTCTGGTGTGTCGAGGAGCATTCTCAGAGGGAGGGACAGCGTAAACTCAGTTTCACTGCAACTACCAGGTTTTCACATGGCCTTGGCAAAGCTAGTCCATGCAGCAACAGACAGAATGTCCCTACACCAGCAGAGACTGGTGACCCAGGGTGTGGGCATGGTCAAGGACAGCTGAAGATCCCATCTAACTGCCCTCCCCACAACAGAACTGGGTGTCTGTCCACTCTCTGAAAGCAGCAATATGAGACTAGCCAGATCAACTGAAAGTATAGAGGAGATGAATTTCAGGCACTGGGGAGAGCTCGCAACAACTCTATTTTACATATAAACTCTGTACAACTCTGTTGAAATACCCAGCACAAGGCATCTGAGAATCCACCTTGCAAGAGTTGTTGGTCTGCTTGTAATTGGCAGTAATTTCATAAATGGTGTCTGCGATATACATGATGATTTTATTCTGTTTAGGTGGCCTTTACCTCCAGGGTTATACTGTGAGTGAACAGTCGCTGGGCTCCAAGAGGTCTGTAATTGAACTCAAACCTCCATCTGAAGAATTTAAAACTTTCTACTTATGTGCAGAGAATGTAAATGAAAACAAAAGGTAAACCAAACTTTCCGTACACACACACAATTTTATTTGCCAGTCTTTAAGACAGCAGGAACACTGCAGCTTGGGAAGATCTAGTGAAAACTTTTCATTCTGTTTCACTTGTTCCCCCAGATTTCCCTTTGCTTGTAGGTTTAGTCAAACTGCAGTACAGCATGCTGGCACATGCAAGTTATCTGCTATTGTCAGTGCTGCAGCTACAGCAAGGATAGCTTGCAGAGATTCAGAAAGAAACCTGAATAAGGTGCTTTTCACAATGATGTGTGGGTGTTTACAGTAAACAGAAAATCTATGGTACCTCTCATGAGAGAAAATGGAAACTATATCCTTCTCATTCTCAAGAATGATTTACTTCCAACCATTAGACCATTAGAAATAAAAAAGAAAATTGGCCTATGAAATCATGCTCTGAAGGTGAATTCCCTCATCATAATGCAGCCAAATCCCATGTCTTTCAGTGGGTGTTTGTCTGGTCTAAAGCCTACTGATGAAGTGATATGGGGTTTAATTTAATGAACAAAGGACAAAGCTTTTCAGTATGTTGGAAATCAGCGTTAAGATATGTTGTTGTTATAGTCAACTCCTCCACCTCCTGTGCCTCTCCAATCCACTTACTATTAGTGTACATAGTAACACAGCTGTATAAACACCATTTATAAAAGGTGTGTTTCAAAGAATATAAAAATGCTTGCATAACATTTGATCAGGGACAGTTGTTGGTCTTTTATTTCTTCTAGGTGGATTACAGCTTTGAAAGCTTCAATTAATAAGTGGTTACCCCTACACCAAGCAATCCAAGATTTTATGAATAGACCACTGGAGGAGACAAGGATGTGACAAGAAAGATTATTTTCTTCCCTCAGTTTCTGTTTTCCATTAAAAATTCCATGCTACGTTTTAGGATTCATCGCAAAAGATAATCTAGCAGCAATTAATGTTTAGCATTACTATGCATTCAGAACTTTTGTAAGCATTAGTAAATAAACATAAAGCAATGTTGCTTCTTTGTGGCTGTCTCTATTTTGTGTTTCTACTTCAACTCAGACCAACCATAAAATCTGCTTTATAGCAGTGAACAGACATCAACATTTATCTGATATGGAGAAAAGAGAAAGCACTGTATTTCAACATATACTTTGTACTTCTTGATGGTTTACACCTGTAGCCTTTGCAGAAACTTCTGCTTTTCCATCCAGAAATTTCATATGCGGATTTTTCCTTAAAGTTTTTATATGGCGTGAGGCTGAAAGTTGGGACAGGCTGGGCCGACTGAAAAGTTAGCAGCTACATACATGTTACAGCACACCTGGGGGAACAGAATAAATTTGTATGATTTGGGCGAATATTTTTGTTCTGGTACACTCTCACTTAACATAAGTTTTAATTTTACAGTAATTTTGATTCATCTGTCTGCCATCACAGCACAGTACAGCTGTGGAGAGAAATCAATTCACAAATTAAAGACAGTTTCCTCAAAAGTTAGCAGTAAGAGACAGCACCATAAATCTTCATCAGGCATAGCAGGGTTATACATCTGTGGTTATTAAAGCCAATCATGGAGATAGGGCTTAACATTATTCTATAACATGAAAATAATCCCTTCCATGGATAAATCTGCATTTTCAGTTTCCAAGCTTCCCAAAATACTAACTCAATAAAGTAACAAAGGTTAGTTCCATTTATTTATTGAAGCCATGGGCTAACTAAATATCTCATCCCCAAAAATTTAATGTTGTAGCAAGGTACAGGAGGGAAAAGAATACACATCCAACATGAACAAAAGATTTTCTAACAAAGCCTTGGTCTTCTTATCACAGTCCATAGACCTTAAGATCATTTGAACACACTAGAACCTCAACTACTTGCTTGCTTTTATTATTAGCCTGGAAAATATTACACATATGTAATAAAAAGGTAAAAGCAAGTGGCGCTCCCCAAATCACCACAAACGTATTTTTTAGACTGATTCATTAGCTTTAGATACTCAAACCAATAAGCTGTAAAACAGTTGAAATGGTTTTGTACAGTGATTTGAGTTATTAATTTCAAAAATGAGAATGGTTAGTTAAACAGTGCAAGCAATTTTCTGGAAATCGAAAACAGGCACCCAACCCCGAATATGTTAATGCACTTGCTTTGTATAAATCTGTGCTCTGAGCAGAAATATATAGCTGAATTTGAAAACAAACAGTCATCACAGTCATATTCTACATTTATCACTAGTATTTTGAAATGTTCATGTTCAGAAATAAAAATCGCATTTCTGCTACAACTCTGAGAACAAGTAATGAAGTAGGTATGAATTACTTAATTTTCTTCTTACTCTTTTCCACACTGGAGAAAATAACACATATGGGTCAAGTACAAATGCTGTGGACTTGAGATCAATAACGTTTCCTAAGGAATATTTACCCAATTCGGAGTGGTAGTTCAGAGCTAAGCAGAAAAACAAGCAATAGGAAAAACAAATGCAAACATAATGAAAGTGTGTTTCCCAGTTTGCCCTTTGGAAAGCAAACAAACAAACAAACAATCCAAAAACCAAACAAACAAAACCAACAACAATACCCAAACCCCAAATATTTAAATGAGTAGAGGGGCATCTCTGTAACACTAAAAGCATAAACAGAAGTGCTTGGTTGTTTAAAAAATACTTAAATAGTAATTAACTGAAACACTTCTGGTGATGCCCAGGGCATCAACAGAAAACATGAATTTGTGAATTTAAAGAGCATCATTATTAAATTTATTAAACAAAAATGTCCAAGGACATATTGGTCTTGCATCATAATGTTGTGATTTGTCATTGATGCATCCTATCTCCAGTTGCAGCAGTAAACTGCATAAACTGTGGCAGCTTAGCTGTTTTTATCCCTAGGTGTTTGCTGCCATTCTCACTTGAGGAATACATGTTAAAATGACACATTTAGTGATCCAGAAGAATTGTGTGATAGTTCCTCATTTTCTCTCCTGCAAAGTCGGCTGGCATAGTTTAAATGACTGCTGACAATTTTACCTATCTTCACATGAAAAAGTGTTAGGATAAGAGTGAGAAAACAATTCCACCCTGAGAAATGAAAGTCTTTTTTGGCCTTCCCATGAGTGTAAGAAAGAAATACACTCTTTGCTTGAAAGAACATGAAGTAGAATGTTACTTTTTCCAGCCTTCAAGTTGTTTCAGTAATTTCAGTAATGGTCCTTATACTTACAACAACTCAGATAGGAGGTAAAAAAAGTAGGTTGGAAATATTTCTGAAGAATCACGAAAAAAATTCCCCAGCAATTAGATACATCTTAGATAATACAATTTAAAAACAAAATGAAAAAAAAACAAACCAACAAAACCACTCAGAGGTACAAATTTTGCTATGAAATAGAATTTTGAGTTAGCCAGCAAAGAAATAATGGTCAGCCATGACATCCCCAAATCCAGATTACTCCAAAGTATGATGCAATTTAGACTTAAAACTTTCTATAAAGTTCCCCTTGGGAATCAAAGTTTTAGTCCCATTTTGTTTTTTGTTGCAATTCCTTCAAAAGAAAAGATGGAAGGAGAAAGCATGGCAAGCTGTGTCTCATGTCAGCATAGCAGTGCAATTACTAGCTTGCCAGTATCTCACTATGGCTCTGTTGTTTGCATTTAAGATATTATATTTTACTGTTTGCATTGAAGATTTTATATTTATTGATAGAGAAAGTTTTTCCTTTCACTGCCCAGAAAAAGACAATTATATTGAAACCAGAAAGCTTCCATTAGCAGAGTATGATATTCCACTGAGAAGAAATTGGGTCATGTACTTGAAACATGATTTATTCAGATGGTTTGCTGCACTCTAAATGGAGCTCATTTTCTGCCCTGTTCAGCAGAAAATATGTACAAGGTTCTGCAGAGGGAAAGCTGCAGAAGGTCACCAAGGCATTTTCCACAAACGGCTGAGTTATTTAGCAGGAAACACTTTGAGTCCACAAAAATATTTTTACAAAGTGCGTAATTCCCTTTTGTAGCGTGTTTCTGAGGGATAAAGGCGTTGGGGTTACTTTTTCACCTTCTTTCTCCCAGACCTCAGAATCTCTTTTAAAAGAGCTGAAAGTCATTTTAGTGTAAAACATCTTTTAATTTTCTAGAGTTAATTCATCTTTCAAATATAGCAATGCCAAGATACACATTAGCCAAAGACAAAACATTGCAACACTCTTGGACAGAAATCTGTCAGCCTAGTACCCAGACTTCACTGACACATGGACACTTATGCTCATTCTATCCAATGGCATTGCACCTATTTACAAGATGTCATACTAATTTTATGTGAGTGGAGGTGATGGATTTCAGCAGTATGCAGTTTGGCATCTCTTATTCAAGATGATATTCTCAAGTGCAATTTATCCCAGCTGAGCCAGATACCTCACAACAGAAAAATCACATGCTGACAGACCCAGGAAATACTTTCTCTTTTTTTTCTTTTTTTTTTTTTTTTTTTTTTTGGGGGGGTGGGAATGGGGGACGGGGACAGGAGGCAGTGGGGAAGGAGGAAGTGAGGAAGTGCTCCTTCCACTCAAAGGTTTCACTATTTAGGAGAAGGTCTTCTGTGAATGAAATGCCATGGGTATTTTGGTGTAAGACCCGTACCAAGCCAGAAGACAGGTCTCTGATGCTTCTATACAACTGCACTTTACATTGAAAGTGTTATTATTTGCCAGGATCAGTGAGCACAGCTAATTATTTTCCTATAAGGAAATTTGGCATTCTGCATGTGTTGGCCAAATCACATAGAGCAAAAAGATCAATTGCTAGTGTCCCAGTGACCTGGGCACTGTAAAAATGATCATAAAAGAGGTAAACCTTAATTAAGTAAATGTCCTGAAATTGCTTCTCTAAATAAGCAATTGTCATTACTGCTGTAAAGATGGTTTTGAAACACAAATGGAACCACTAATTGGAGATCAGGTAGTATGTTCATGAAATAAAAAGCATGGATATGGAAGGTTATGTCTCTAAGTGCGTACCTGTGGCACACATGGAAGCAGGCATCAAAGACAGTAACAACTTATTACTGGAAATAGCCACACAGCCAGCACAAGGTTGTGTGACTGCTGGAAGGAAGGTCCAGTGTGCCTCAGTACAGCGCCAGATGAAAAAGCCAGCACACCAACTGATACCTTGTGTTTCTGCGTAGGATAGAGATACCACAGGATGTGGTTCACAAACAAGTTTGAAAAACAGCCTCAATTCTGCCAACAAAACAGACCTCACCCTACGGAAACTGGAAAGCAACCTGGTGAGGGAAAGGATTGACGCAGTAAGAGAGACCAGAAAAAGGTTTTCAAGATCAGTCTGTAAGAACATAAGAAGCAGCCCCAGCAGAAATTACATTAATTCTAATCTACTGTCAAGAAGACATTGTGAATGCTAGAATGAAAAATATCCCAAAGAAAAACTACAGTACAAAGGTAAAATAAAAATAAAAAAAAATAAATTAGGCAGTCACAACTAACAGAATAAGGAGCAGCAGTACACAGGGTAACTGTGGGTACACAGACATCCAGTGAAAGGGGAGAATTCTCATGCTGTGGTTATACAACGGGTAGGAAAACCTGCCCTAGTTTGACTTTACATATTACCAGACACAAGACAAGATGGCATCCATCTCTGCACAGGCTGGAAATCATGACAAACACCCATAATCCCTGCAAAACTGAATTCCAGCCTGCTACACCTTTGTGACTGTAAATACCTGTGCTAGCAAAGCAGAAGTTTACATATTTATGTAACCATCACTCTTTCCCATGCATTCAGAATATACTTACTACAGCAAAGGCTTCTTATTTGCAGTTACTCTGTGAGATCATTAGGTTATTACCATTTTTATCTATAGTGCATGCCAAATACAGCATAATCCCAGTACTACCAGTAAGTAGAATAGCAGAATCATAGAATAGTTAGGGTTGGAAAGGACCTTAAGATCATCTAGTTCCAACCCCCACAGTATATTATTTTATTAACGTATATTATTACAGGAGTAATAGCAGAGTGGAGGAATATGGCCAGATGCTTTTAAAAATCATTCTAAGGTACCATCTGTGTGAAGAAGTGTAGGCTGTAAGTACAACAGGAAAGTAAAAGGAAATGCTGCCACTCTGAGCTGGTGGCAATGGGTAGACGTGTAGGAGTTCCACCCACACCAGGGCAGTGCAGGCAAGGTAATCCCACAGAATACATTCAAGGTGAAAGAGGAGTAAGAACAGTCAAGCAGAAAAGTAAGTCAGATTAAAGATCTTGATTTGAATCAAGGACCCTCACCGAGTGGGCAAAGTGGAGTCAGCAAGAGACCCTCCTGTCCTCTTCACAGAAGCACAAGTATGCAGGAATACCAGAAAAGTCACTGCATGATGAACCGTTAGAGAGCTTCACAAGGATGGTGTGCAACAGACTCTGAAAAAATAAAACCCTTAGGTTATTGTGTAGTACCAAAAAAAGAAGAATTTAGTAAAGGCACTATTTTATGTGAAGGAGAACAAGACATTCCCCTGGTACACTAAGAGCAGGCATCTCAAAATGTGTGTGCTTCCCACACATATTGAATCCTGCTCACAACAAGTAAGGGGGTTTATCTATTAATTATCTGTAAGACCAGCTGAGAGTACTTACCTATAGAGTGTAAGGAATGTATGGAGATGGGTATTAGAAAGACTGTAATAATAGAGGACAGTGCATTTCATTCAATTCCAAAACAAATTTTCGGGATAGTCAATAATAAAGGTGTTCTCATTTTTCTGTCTTTTTAGCAGAGATAATACTGCCTTTTGCCTGTCTAATCTGTTTCTATTTTACGCTGTTTAGAGCATAAAATCTGCTTATTTACACAGAGAGAATCTAATATGAAAGATATATTTGTATTGCATAACACCATAAGACAACAAAAAAAAGAGAGAAAATGAAAATTAGGATGTGTTTATATCACAGACAGTATCTCCTTACATTGCCTAGCAAAAAAAAATCGAAGATTAAACTGAAATTAACATGCAAGTTCACTAAAAAACCTTCTTGCACTTAAAAAAAAGAAAATGAAAGGTCTGCTCTTGAAGACATTTAAAAAGATATTCTGACATTCAGATAACAGCACTGTACAGATGAACAGCATCCTTTGTTACAGGAGGCCATGCAGCTTTCACAGAAAACTTCTTTTGACATTGTTTGGGCATGAAATTTCAGCACTTGTTATCAGCTACTGAGGTCTGACAGGAGCACCGCTCCAGCTTCAGAAGCTTCAGGTGAGAGGCAAAGTATTAAAAAAATAGAGTTTAAAAAGTAATGTTTCCATTTTGTTTAACCTTTCTCTCTTTCAATTTTCTTAGTTTTTTTCAGTTAGTAGAATGAAGCGGATATTGTATTGTAGAAGGACTTTTATACAGAACACTGTATTCAGGTTCTCATAGCAATTACATATATTTTTCTCTTTTTACCTGCCAGAGTCTTGAGCTGTGAAAGGGTGGGGCATCATCATCATTATTATTATTATTATTATTATTATTATTATTATATACTATTATGTGTATCACAATAGTAACCACAATATGTTAATTCTTCTCTAGCAGTGTAATAGCCTACAACTGCTAAATTGACTGTGATCCGAGAAGAATAGCCAGGTAACAGCTTTGAAGAACCACTGATTTCTCAGCTCAAGTGGTGAAATCCACCTAACTATGCAAAAGGATTTATAGATATACACTGTACAGCATGCTGCCATGCTACCTCTGAAGCCTACTACTTAAAAGCCAGCTTGGCTAGCCAGAGTCACATAGCTTGGTTTGTGTAGTGCTGTGGCTGTGCTACTAGGTGACAAGCTCATCTGGGTATGTTTCAATAGTGTTGATAAGAATTGAAAGTTTGTAAAACGTATTTTCTTTGGGGAGGAGATTATAGGCCACTACAAACAGATGATAAACATGTTTCCTGTTAACAAAAAGAAAGGTGGTCTCCTTTAAAACAGGTTTAAGGTGCTGCATATAGAAATTCGATAAATGAGATTCTTTCATTAAAAACTGAAAATGGACACAGCACAGTTATTAAACCTGTTATGAAGCATTGTAGAGACAACTGACAGGCAGTAAAAAGAAAACTTGTTAGTAAAACCAAATTGTTCAGCAACCAAGGCACATAAGGCCAGTAGGAAAAAGCATGAGGGAGAATTGCTTGAGCCGTAGATGTTGATGTAGTGTAGGCGAAATCTCCCATTATTTGGCTCACAGGAGGAAGGAGAGATGAAGAACAGGAAATGTAAATAACCGTAGAAATTAACCCTGGATATATAAAGTTATCACATTCATCAACATTATGGAGCACTAGATACAATGGGAGAACAGGTGAAAAGACTAAATGGTATAAAATCTTGAAATGACTGATAAAGACATACCCTGAAACATTTCTAACCAAATTTCTTTATATGTGCACAAAAAGTGAACTGCTGTTAAAAACATCCTCTGCTTCATAGTATCTTGGAAGTTCTTTTGCTTGAGGTTTGACCAAGGCTGTTTAAAATATTTATATTTGACGTTATACATGCACATGTGCACAGACACTCAGGAAGAACTGTACTGCTGTCACTAGCTTTAGTTTTAACCTTATTCAGGTCACCCTCTACCCTGTGGGTCTGTGCTGTTGTTTACTGTCTAGTAGCTCAGACATGATTTTCTCTGGAGATAGCTGCCCAGAAAAGGCCTTTCAACAGAACAAAAACTCTCAACCAAGAAACCCCCAAGGGAACATTTTGAAGATCTCCATGCTGAGAGGATAAAAATGCATAATAATAGAACACTGGACCACTCCTAATTGAAAGCGTGAATTTGTTTGGTTTCAGTTTATTTGCTCATTTGTTTGCAATGCAAAATGGCATTCTTACAAAACCAGTGAACCCAGAAATTTAGGTTCAGAGATGCGTAGCTTGATAGAATTTCATAGGGAGAGCTTTTCTTCTCTTGACCCTTTGCAGCTTCAGTCTAATTGCTGTACCGCTGGAAGAACAAAGAGCAGAAATATCCATACATATCCACAGTGTGCAGCTGCTTGCCCTTTAACATCTTGAAAATGGCACTGCAATGAAAAATAAAGCTCTCATATTGGAGGATGTAAGATTACAATGTAAAGTAAGGAGAGTATTGGGGTTGGTCACTGGAGACGTATTCAGTGATGACAAGTAATGTAGTGTAATCAGTGAAGCTCAGAGGAAAAGAAATTTTAAAGCATTCACTTTATAGGATGCTGTAACTTTTTACACTTGCTAGCGCTCACCTAGCCAATCATAAAAGGTGTCCTAAAACACTAAAAGGGCTCTCAAATGGCACCTACAGGCTGATGGGCGGAGTAATTTCTTTCCTAAACTGATTTCTTGCTGCTATTCATGACCAACAGACTTTATAATAATTTAAACATTTATTTAAAATTTGAAAGCTTTTAAAAATCTTTCATGATAATATAGCATGGGAGAACACAGTGTGGTTCAACTTATCAGCTGTGAAACAATCGTATCAAAAGCCCATGCCTCCAGGGCTCTTTTTCTCAGGGTCATTATTCATAATAGTGGTCATAGAGTATCTTGTGTATCATGTTCACCAAAATCACACTTTTAGTCTGCATTAGCATCAGGAACAGCTTTTTGTTTTAACTGTGCACAGACTCACTACTTTTGCTGGTTTTTTTTTCCACTTCACATGACTTTTCCTCCTATTACTTTCTTGTTCTCCTGCAAGGGAAAATTAAAAAGGAGTAAGCACTAAATCACACCTTAAAGTAACTTATTCCTGTACAAATAAACACACTCATGAGCATCTCCACAGATTTTTCTCCTGGAGGTTGTAAGCAGCAGCAGTTTAACATTTTTCTCTTAAGCATGCAGGAAAAGGATTCACCTCAGAGGTAAAAAAGCTTTCAAGTCAAATGTGAGGCACATACAATGAATGTCAGAGAACAAGTAGTTCATGGAAATGCATTCAGACTGTAAGACAGGAACAAATAACTTCATACAGCAAAAGCAGCTAAACTCAGCTACATGCTATAAACAAACACTGTCTGGACACATACTGCATACACAGAACTTCACACACAGCTTTGAAAGTGAAATCTAACATAGGCATTGTCATCATTAAGTGAAACGACTGTATGTCAGCTTCAAAGAGGACAAAGGATTTTGTAGGGGGTATTCAAAGAAGCAAAGGTACCTTACAGATGCAGTAAGAAGTCTTTCAACAAGTCAGCTTCAGCTTTTCAGCCTTCTGGCCCCAGTAGCACCTCCACCTTACCCTGGTGTCCCAGTATGTGAACAACAGACTGCTCTGGCCCTGTGTGCTGAAAGATCAAGTAACAAAGTGTGAGGAGGAAGCAATTGTTACTGGACTTTATGTAACAACTTCAGTAGGGCAAGGCTTAGAACAACACATTCTTCCATGATCTCTTTTTAATCAAATAGTTTTTAATCAATTTAATCAAATCCTAACAGTTACAGGAGTGCTGTAAATATGTGTGCATTAGCTGCTGCATTGGCCAACTGACTGAACAATCAGAATTAAAACCGTGAAATATTGACTGGAGCTACATTAGCTTTGTATCCCTGGTAGATCAAGGCCGGAAAAAGCACCATGACACTGCCACAGCCTTCAGTAACATGCATATGATTCACAAACCCAGATTAATGTGGGCCCACAGCAAATATCAAATAGAAAAGGGACAGGACAGACACCCAAACAAAACAAGGAAGCAAGACTACAGATGAGGCAAATAAACCAGAACAGCTCTTTGGAGAAAATGAATTGTAAGGGATTCAGCAATGACTAGGGCACATGGTAGATGCAGGGACCTATCCTGGGCAAAGGGACTACATAAAAGAAAGTATCATCAAAGACTATAGGGAGGCAAAGATGCATATCGAAATGGAAGAAGCATCAGGAGCAGAGAGAGACCAAGGAATAGAAGCAAAACAAAAGTAAATGGAGAATTTGTAGACAGCAGGGAAACACAGTACAAGTGAAGTATAATGCCAGGGAAGACATACAAGAAGGTGATGGGGTAGGCCATCCTGCAGAATGTAAGCACTTTAGGAAAGCTGCTGCCTCACATGGAGTGTGAGAGCATGGCTTACGGGAATCCAAAATGAGCAAATAGCTATAGCATGCACAGCAATGGCACCTTTAAATGCTTCAGGCAGAGATGGGGGAGGGGAACATCCTGTTTTGACAAATTCTCCTAACTTAAGATAAACAATTACCTTTGTGTAACAGTGGATACCACCAAAACCTGAAGATACTGGTAACCTCTAAGGTCTCTTCAAATATTCCTCTGTACAGCAACTCTGGAAAGATAGCCATAAAGACTGTAACCTATTTAACTTATATAGGTTAGCTCACTTAAGTAGTGTCTCACACAATGAATATTTGAATTCTAGTTTCATCTTCTAGATGACCTTAGAGTATCAGTGTGAATACATGAAGCTGACAACAGGCTACATGCTGCAGAATGAACTGTTGCAGCAAGACTGCTAAAAGCATATGGCTTTTATAAGTTATTTTTCTACCCATCTTTTTCTCCTGATAGTCTTTGGTGGTATCTTTATAATACTCTACACAGCAGTATAATTCACAGAATCACAGAATCACAGAATCCCAAGGGTTGGAAGGGACCTCAAAAGATCATCTGGTCCAACCCCCCCGCAAGAGCAGGGTAACCTACAGTACATCACACAGGAACTTGTCCAGGCGGGCCTTGAATATCTCCAGTGTAGGAGACTCCACAACCCCCCTGGGCAACCTGTTCCAGTGCTCTGTCACTCTTAGATCTTTAAATCATGTCTGTGTACAATTTTGCCTTCATTGCCAGTAGAGATCATTAGGAAATGCTTAACTGTGATACCTCAACTCTACAGATTATCTCTAGTGCTACCTCATTCCTCTGAGTTCCTTCTGAAAACAGTTTGTGTTGTGTGTTTGTGTTGTGCGTCCCCCTCCTTGAGAGTGAAACACAAGATGATACCCTTTCAAACAAGTAAACAGAAATGGGTTTGAAAGATTAAAGGGTTTATATATCAGTCATATCACTAGAAAGCATTTCCTGCTCTCCATAAAATTTTACACTAAATGCATTTGCCAAAGAGACGGTGCAGTTGTACCGATTCCTATACCTATATGCGTATATAGGTATCCACCTGTGTACATACCTATTATTAAAGGCAGCAGAAAACAGTTGATCTGGGCTTCACATTGGAGCCAAAACTGAGCTAGTGAAATTCAACAAGAAATCCATGTTATGCACTCTAGTGACAGGCAACATTTCACTTTCCATCTTGTAACCAGAAATACTAGACTACAATCAGGGAACGCTCCTTACTCAACCTTCTTCAAAATAAATCAGCACTAAAATCCCAGATGTTAAAGCACAGAGATTTTGGTGGTGTACTGCAGGGAAAACATCAGGGGCAGGAGAATGTGAAAATAAAACTAGGCCAAAACTACCTATCATTCATGCACAATTCAAAATGCAGACAGCATTCCCCAGCCACTGAAAGTTTCTTGGGGTTCTCAATCTACGCAGCTGACCTCATACTAGGGGGCTGCACTGTCCTTGTATGCTTCCAGCAGAACGCTTGAATGCAGATTTCACTTATCAGTCTGGCAGTCACAGAAGACAGTTATGGGAAACACTGAAAAAAATCTGATTTCAGCCCAAAAATTCATGGCAATTAGGCTCTTCTACTGTGTGCTGATTTCATCCTTGTTTTCCAGACTTTTTCAAAGGTCACCCTTCTTCCCTGCAAATTAAATGAGTTATAACTAGTTTAGCTGAAGTGTCTCACCTTAGACTTGGATTTATAGCATTAGTAGAGATATGAAAGACTAGAGGTTTTCCCTGTCAATATTATTCTAAGAGGAAATCCAAAATTTCCTTTCCTCTGAAACAAGGTATAACATAATCTAGTTCAAGGCAGAATACTTTCTATACATGACCCAGAAATATGAGATAGGTTTTAATGGTCTTCAAATCAGACACAGTATCAGCTTACACTGACATCGTTTTAATTCTGATTAAGAGTTTCTGACAATATTTCCTTTCCAACTTTGCCTTCATTCCAGTGTACACAATGCACATATCATTCAAATATGACTATCTTAATTAATTTTCATGTTGATTTTGTGTGTGTGTCTGTATTAAATGGGTGAGGCAAGAAACATGGAAGGCAACAGAGAATAGGAGAAGGTAAACACCTCCTGTTTCAAAAAAGACCTTCAATTTACATAGCTTGTTATCACACCAAAACACATTTGTGCAACAGCATCATCAGTGATAACAGGAAGACAATACATAACAGATCGGGGTTTTGGGGGCTCTGCTGAGCTGATGGCAAATACTTTCCTCTTGCTCAAGTTCCTGCCAAACAAGCAATGGCTATTTTAAAGATACGTGTGGCAGACACTTAAAGCCAGGTTTTCAGAGTGCTGAATACCCACCCAAGCAGGAATCAACAGGGCCTGCAGGCACTTGATCTCTCTAAAAAGCAGAGCTATAAATTTCAGTAGATTTTTTCTCACTGTGCTATTATAACAATCTAAAGTAGGTCACAATTCGTACTTACATAGTCAGTGACCTCACGTGTTATTTTTGGTCTTGGAATAAGTTCTTTTTTAATCCAAAAAGCTGAATTTACTGCAGTTATCACAGAGAACATATATGCATATTGTATGTTTATGTATCTGTTGAATATACACACAGAATCATTAAAAAGAACCATAAATGTTAGGAATCCTTGCTGGAACATAAATATGCTTCATAGAGAGCTTAATTATCATATACTCAAAGTTTTATTTATCCTCATGAAATACAGCAAATTGATAATGAACTAAACATACATCCTGATCAAAGCTAGACTGGCTCTTTTCAAAATACAGCTCTTGTCCCTGTAGGTAGGAATTCTGTATAGTGGCTGAGATATGCTGCTGTTGGTACAGCCTGTTCATTAGGGCACTTGCAACTGTGAAATGTTGCTTTCTGTATGGAGAGGTACCAGTAAAAGTATCTTGAACAAATTAATTCAAATGCCTTATGCCTGAGGGACCAGAGATATTAAATTGCAATGTGAGGTTCTCACAACAATTGCCTACCCTTGTTGCACTAGACAGTTATCAGCTGCCTGTGCAGACAATAAGCAGCAGAACTGAAGCCAAGACTGACAGTGGAACAATACACAGTCATAGAATCCTAGCATCAATTATGTTAGAAAATACCTTTAAGCCCATCAAGTCCAACCATTACACCTTAATTTAAGTACATTACTTGTAGAAAGTACATGTAAGGACATCAACCTCACTTCTCACTCTTCAGCACTTTCCCTCAAAAAAGTCCCATTGCTTTTCAAGAGCCAAGTGGGCACAGATGTCAGTATCCCTGCACCGACGCTACCCCTTACTCTAGCCAAGGCACATAAACGGCATTTACATTGTGATCCGGTGACATTGTTACTGTCACCATGCACAGATATAACTGGATAGCATATTTGGCATTGGGAAGATGCCACAGCACCTCAAACTACCAAGCAGCTGCTGAGAGCTGACTTTAGAGGGGAAAGAATGAGAAGGAAACTCTGGCCTTTTTATAACTAGATGAAGCTACAGAATTCAGTGTGGCCAAGCTTAACTTCTGCTCTCAGGTCAGTTTCAAAAAGCTCAGTATGTAGTAGGGTCCAAGATAAGAGAAGGTTAGCAACATGAGAAGAATTAAAACCTGCAACAGAGAAATGTCATAGCAGAGCTGGAAAATGTTAATGCCAATTCAGGATCAATAACAGAACCAGAGAGATGGAGAAAAACAATTTCATAGGGCGCATTGGTAGGCCAGAGTCAGCCAAGGGAGGAGCAATGTCAGGACATGGTCAGTGAGTACAGGAAAAATTTCAGTCCATGCCACTGCAGCTACGTGCACAGAGTTACACAAGCTGATGTGAGAATAGGATAACAGTAAAAACCTTGTTCTGGCAACACTAGGTGCTGTTTTCATCTACAGGAATTAAAACACTGTCGAAGTATGACAGCTCTTGATGGACCAGAACTCTCCTTGCTGGTGCCCGCAGGTCATTGATAGCTGAGGAACATCTAAGGAGAGCTCAAATGCCTTCACTAGCTATCTTAAAGCCAAGAGCTTTGTCACTGACAGCCTATATAATTTTGCTGTAGATCTCACAGCTACCATGTGGCCCAGCATGTGTCCCTCAAGCCACCATGTTTCCTGTGCAGAAGAGGATGCAATGTCACATGAGTTACTTTCCTGTTGTATCCCAGTTAGGAGCACAGACCACAGAACTGCACTGTCAACACTTCGCACACACAGCTTACATGCTGAGGAGATGCAGCAGGAACATCCTCCCTGCACCTAGAAAACCTGTCAAGTTACCCTTCCTTACCACGCATCCTACCAAAGGCAGGCAGTGGCCTTCTCACATTTGCACTGAGAGCAGGGAAGCTGTAACTGGTTAAATTGGCTGTAGAGTACTTCAGGGGTGTGCCTGATTAGGCATTCAGACACAGCATAGCAATACAGCTACGACATCATGCAAAAAAACTATGCCCAGGGCACAAAAGCAAAGAACATGGCCCCTGGGTAGTGGCTTCTTGTTTCTGCCTGGAGAAGGAAGAAGATGTTAAATTCAATGGTAAATCTTTCTTCCACTTTATACCAGCAGAGAAAAGATTTCAGTTATGAAGACCACAATTCTGCATCTAATGGCACCTGACACCTACCTCAAGTTATAATTATACAGAAAACTCTAGTAATTACATCTTTGGAGATATAATTGACCTAAAAATAATGGTGATATTTCACCTGGAAGAAATGCTAAATTGAAGCAGCCAAATTAGTTGTGGTTTTAGTTGTGAGAGAAGGAATAAATTTGAGCATACCATTTTATGCAATGTATCCGGTAAAGACACTGGAACACTGAGCATGAGTAATTACACAGCAGCCTTAAGCAATAATTGATCAGGGAAATAATCTAAAAGATTACAGTGCTGCAGGAGAAAGAGTGGTATTTATTACAAGATGAAATAATTCCTTTTGGCTATTTTTAATTTAACTCACTTATTATTTACCATATGAGGATTTTAATTCTGTTCATGCATGTATCTTCTGTTTGTTAAAAAAGAAATCAAAAAAGAAGTGTCACAAATGAGATAGAAAGCATTATTAGGAAGATGCTGTAAACAAAAATTCTAATTTCTGATATCCAGGCCCAAAGACTTCAGGCCTTTCTAGTGGAACAAACTTTTCTTCACATCTAATCAATCAAAATAATCTTGATCTTACTTGTATGTTTCCTTAATGCTCCTGATTTCTAGATTGGACAGATGGAAAAGAAAGTTGAGAATCCATCTGTGGTATCTAAGATGCTAAGACAGTCAACTTCCTACTGCCTAGCCAGGCCACAGAGTCTGGGTTCCCCACCCCTCCACAGTTTTAAGAACAGAAATACATTCATATCAGGAATTCTCCAGCCTTCATTAAGTATTCTGCATTTAACACCCAATATGCAGGACGAACATTTCAGCTGGTGACCACTAGTCCATCTAACAATCCCACCACAGCACTATACCAGCTACTAGGAAGAAAATTACGCCAGCCAAAACCAGAACAAATTCTAATAATTCTTCATTGCCCTATATATGAAACTTGGATGCATGCTACATCCAAGACAGAGATCATTTTAGCTGAGTTTAGATTCAATTGAGAAATAGCTATATTGTTCTGTTAATAGCCATACGTTTGAATATATCATTTTGATGCATAGCTCCTTCTTGTTTTGAAGCATGAATGCTACGATGTTCATTCCACAAAGACAGCTTACATGGATTGTTAATAAAACTAAATATCACTACAACAGACAATGCTGACATTTCTGACATTTCTGGTGAATGAAGTTGCCAAACCATTATCCATTATATTTAAGAAGTTGTGGCAGTCAGGTGAAGTTCTTGCTGACTGGGAAAGGGGAAATATAACCCCCATGTTTAAAAAGGAAGACCTGGGAAACTACAAACCAGTCAGTTTCACCTCAGTGCCCAGCAAAATCATGGAGCAGATCCTCCCAGAAACTCTGCTAAGGCACATGGACAACAAGGGAGTGGTTGGTGACAGCCAGCATGGCTTCACTAAGGGCAAATCATGCCTGAACAACTTGGTGGCCTTCTATGATGGTGGATAAGGGCAGAGTGACTGATGTCTCCATCTGGACTTGTGCAAAGCATTTGACTCTGTCCTGCATTATATCCTTGTCTCTAAACTGGAGAGGCATGGATTTGATGGATGGACTACTTGGTAGATAAAGAATTAGCTGTATGGTCACATTCAAAGAGTTGTGGCCAATGAATCAATGTCCAAGTGGAGATCAATGATGAGTGGTGTTCCTTCAAGATTGGTATTAGGACTGGTGCTGTTCAACATCTTTGTCAGTAACATGGACAGTGGTATTGATGCATCCTCAGCAAGTCTGCCAACAACGCCAAGCTGCGTGGTTTGGTTAATACACTGGAGGGAAGGAATGCCATCCAGAGGGACCTTGACATGCTTGAGACATGGCCAATGCCAACCTCATGGAGTTCAACCAAGCCGAGTGTAAGGTCCTGCACCTGAAATGGAGCAATGTCAAGCACAGATACAGGCTGGGTGGAGAATGGGTTGAGAGCAGTCCTGAGGAGAAGGACTTGGGGGTGTTGGCTGAAGAGAAGCTCAA
Source organism: Lathamus discolor (assembly GCF_037157495.1). Lineage (NCBI taxonomy): Eukaryota > Metazoa > Chordata > Aves > Psittaciformes > Psittacidae > Lathamus > Lathamus discolor. The sequence goes on along the minus strand of NC_088909.1, from coordinate 37,074,093 downwards.
CAAGAGCTGGCAATGTGCACTCACAGCCCAGAAAGCCAACTGTATGCTGGGGTGCATTGAAAGCAGTGTGATCAGCAGGTCAAAGGAGGTTCTCCCTCTCTAATCCAGGTCTAAATACTTCAATTTTCATTCCAAGTTCAGTTTTGCTAGAAATTCTAAGGAAGAGACAATTTCCCTCAGGCTGAGGTATGATTCCACTTTTCTATGCCAGGGAGATTTCATTCTGTCCCTCAAAGTACCCTCACCATCAAAAATGAGAATGTTACAGTTCTTATACAGGAAGAATGTAAAAAACCCCAAATACACAATCTCAGCACAGGTGTAAGTTAAAAGAGCTGATTAACCAATTACACCACCTAAGAGGAAAAACAGACACACAGAAAAACCAAACCAAAACCAAAACCAAAAAACCATGAACAAGTGAAATTAACTTTCTAGAAACCTACAACAGAAGAGATGCTGTACAAACATGTCAAAAGAGATAAGCCCCTTAACCAAAACAGAGGTTATAACTTCAGTGAAAAAGAACACAAAGTAAAAGAGAAATAAAGCCACAGAATACACTTGCAGATGACTGTCCTGGGTTCAGCAGCAGCAGTTGTTTTTCTCCTTCTTAGTAGCTAGTGCAGCGCTGTGTGTTGATTTTTGGCCTGGGAACAGTGCTGATGACACCAATGTTTTCAGTTGCTGCTCAAATGTTTGGTCTGACCAAGGACTTTCTGAGCCTCATGCTCTGCCAGGGAGGAGGGGAAGCCGGGAGGAAGCAGAGACAGGACACCTGACCCAAACTAGCCAAAGAGGTATTCCATACCACAGCACGTCATGCCCGGGATGTAACGGAGAGTTACCCGGAAGGGCTGGGGGACTGCAGGGTTGGAGGAGGTATCGGTCGGTGCTCGGCTGGGGGGAGTGGGGCGAGTTATCGGTTGGCTGGTGCTGAGGTGCTGTATTCTTTCCTCTTGTTATTTCCTTTATTATTATTATTATTGGTAGTAGCAGTAGTGATTTGCGTTACACCTTAGTTACTGGACTGTTCTTATCTCAACCCGTGGGAGTTGCATTCTTTTCGATTCTCCTCTCCATCCCTCCAGAAGCAGGGGGAGGGCAAGAAGTGGGGGGAGTGAGTTAACGAGCTTTGTGGTTGGGTTTAAACCACAACAATGACAAGAGAAGTGAATTGGCTCTGCTGACCTTTGTATGGACTAGATTTGCAATAAATAATTAACTACGTGTGATCTCACTCAAGCTCAGAAAAATAGTATGGCTGTGTTCATCAGCTATCTTAGTAGGACTTGTTATTTCAAGCACAGAATTGGAACGGAGTAGTTAGATTCACACTTGATGTACATATCAGGACGATATCATAGTAATCTCTCCATCATACTTCTGTTTCTCACCTCTCCTGCAAACAAGTGATACGATTTCTGCAAATGAAAGTCCAGGTGATAGGGTCATAGGCAGAAAAAGAATTCATGCAGCTCTGCAAGATGCCTCTCCAGATCATTGCTAGTTAGCTCTAGAAATTCAGCTACATTGACACTCAAACCACACTTTTGGGGAAGTACCAAAGAAAACTTATGATTACTTTTCTTCATTGTGAGCCTCTTTACCTGCTGTGCTGACACCTCCTCTCTCTGAATACCATTTTAAAATTCAGAACACACATTGAAACATCACTTAAGCTCAATAATATTTTTGTGTGTGTGTGTGCCTTAATAAGCTTAATGGAGTTCTTCAGTAGCTTGACACAGAAAGAACTTTCAAAACAAGGTGTGTTTTAGCCTGCATTATTGCAAAAAAAAGGGGAGGGATGATAGCATCTAACGAACAGACAAGTTTCATACCAGCAAAGCAGGGAAATTATCCAACAAAATTCCAGTTATCAGAAATCATGCCTGCTTTGGCCTGCTTTTTGGTAGCTATTCCTAAATATTATTTGCTCTTAATATCAAATTAATTTACAAATTTACTGGAATAACTGAACATACTATCTAAAGAAGGGAATGTTATCATAACTTTATGCCTTCTTACAAACCCTTCTATACAAAAGCCCTAGGGTGCTTTTTTTTACGTTAATTAAGCTCCCATTCTGATGGTTGTTACATTAAATATGACACTATTTATTTATTTATTTTATAGATTTACTAGTGTTAAATATTTACTTAAATATAGCACTGAGAATCAAGGTATGTTGTGAAGAGTTTAAAATTGAGGCTCTGATCCTGTAAGATCACCCCGTCTCTCTTAAGGAACTTAGTGGGTGAAAACAGAGCACTTCTTCCTTCATTTTTGTAAGAGATCACTTTCAGCAATGTTTTGATTTAAAACTGTTTGGTAAATTCAGGCTGAGCTCACAACTGTTTTGGAGAATGGCTAAAGGCAATTACCACTTTGGTCTGAATCTTTCAAATAATCATTTCTTGTCTTTAATTTCTCTTCAGAAAAATGTTCCTTTATTTTATAAACATAACCATCACGCCAAAAAGCAAGGAAAGAATACCTCCAGCGAGTAGGTTTGGGCGCATCTGCATGGTTTCAAAACATAAGGAGAACCTGGGACTCCAACTTTGCTCTGACAGATCAGTTTTTCAGCTCAAGTCAATTACAGGTTTCAGATATGAATGCCTAAAATCACCTGATTTGTACCCATTCTTTGCATTTGGACCTCCTAAGCTGTAGTGGGAACAGAAGGAATTCATATCTTTCAATGACATTCATATACAGGAGTAATGGCTACTTTCACATACATTTAAAATGCTGGCGCTTAGCTTCAAAGAGCTTTTTTTTTTTTTTTTCATAGGATTTGGGGGAAATGACTGAAAGCAATTATTTCAGCAACTATTTAAAGAAATTGTTGTGACATTTAATTTCCACAGAAAGTAGAATAAATTGTAATATCCTCTGAAACCAAGCAGGGCGGTTGTTAAGGCTGCACTGAAAATAGCAGGCTTTTTCAAGTTCCCTCTAGATTTATTTTTGTCAACCAACAAAACGCTGGTCTGTCAATGAAATTGTATTAAATAGCACATTTCTGCAAGTTTCACAGTAAAAAATATTTTGTTCTTTTTTGTGAAAAGTTATCATCAGTGAGCACAATTTTTATTAAAAGGACCAGAAATAGATGTACCACTTTGAGCAGAAAATTCTTGCAAAATGTGCTTTAAAATGAATAGTAACCATATGTCAAAGAGAAAAAAATGAAAGCAAACTCATTGTATTGATTGCAGTCTCTCTTTCTCTTTTTACTATGAATAGGTGGAATACTGTATTCTTTCCATACATACTAGAGTGAAAATCTATGAAGTTGTTATGTTTATGTTCTTTTTGCAAATGCTGTTCTTTTTTTGCTTTGGATTCCTATGAAATCAGGCTGAATAATAATACAAAGCAGGACCACAGAGCTCAACATTTTCCAGCTATTTTATTCTGTTTAAAGCATTTCTGCTGTCAGCAGGTGTAAAATTTACTGCACAGAAAAGCATGGAAAAGTTAAACATGCTTTTCTAAGATTTAACATAACTTGCGTGTAAATGAGGCCATACCTTGTGAAGGCCTCTCTGTGCAAGCAGGGCTCAAACACCCACCATGCATTGTGTCCGCATAAAACGGGCTGGAAGTGGAGTGCCACTTTTCATCCCTTTGTTCAGCAAGAAAAAAAGAGAAGAAAGAAAGGAAGGGAGAAAAAACGAAAAAACCCTCTGACTTAATAAATTCTTATACTCAGCATTCACATGATGCTAGTTACCCTAGCAACCGCCGTATCACTTGGGACTCAGTTTGCCTCCAGGTCCACAGCATATTACAGAAACTTACTGGCTTTTGATCTTGAGAAATAGTTTATATTTACACAACACAGACACACATATACATCAGAAGATTGATACTCATGCAACGAGAGTGTTTATATTTCTAAGTAATGCTTTGTGTAGTTTCTAATTTTATTACCTAGCTCTGAAACCCTGAGAGTTGACTGCATTTTTTGTTAACTCTGAATTCGAGATTAACTTAGTGCTCTGTTGATGAAGAGAAAAATAGCAGTAATTGAGACCATCAGGGTAATGGGAAAACAAGAATTCCAAATAAACCATGGAAATAATATGTACAGAGCTATTGCAGAGTACAAATATATGAGAGTGCCCCTTGATCCAAAAGATTTTTTCCATAAATGATGTTTCCCCATATAGTTCCATCTAATTACTGTATGTGATCAAAAATTTGCAGTATATAATCAATACCATGTTTTCACTAACTTTTTAAAAATACTTTTATTTATAATTTTGTTGCTATTAAACTCACTGTACGTCACTTATATGGCAACAGCTAAGACTGCACAGACATTATTTTACATCTATCTCCTCCACTTACTCCTGCCTGGCAAAGCAAATTTTTTAAGGTATTTAACCACATCAGACAACTTTGAAAAAACTGCTTTTACTGATCTCCTTTCCTCCATTTCTGCATTTGTCTTTCATGTGATACAGATGTATTGACAGTACTCTGAAATTATTAACTTACATTAGGTCATGTTCCATAGATGCATTCACCAACTTTTTGTAGCATATATATACTGCTAATAAGGGAGTCCAAAGTATCATTGTCTGCCTTCATCTAGATACAACCTAATTGCAGAAGCAAATGAAACCAAAAGCAGAGCAATTGTAGAACCCATAAAATTAATTTTCACTTTTTTTTTTTTTACACAAATTTGACACTAAATTTGAAACATTTATAAAATCTGAGAACAGCTTTAATGCGGTACCTTGCACGTCTAGAATCGACACTGAGATTAAAGGAAGTCGTGATGGTGGTGAAGTCCCCTATAATAAACTCACAAAAAGATGACTACTTAATCTAAATATATGTTTGAATAAATATTAAATATAATTCAACTTCATTTGACTTTTTATTCAGTGCAACCACATGCTTCATTATTAACACATTTTTTCCTCTGTGTGTTAGAGATAACAAAATCAATTTATTTAATGATATGGAAGAAAATAGAGTAGATTACACTCACTTGCATTCCAACACTAACCAAAATCCACTAGCATCTTTGCTAGTAGCATCTTTGCTATTATTTGCATAACAAACTTTTCTGACCTTGCCTCATAAAGCATTTCCAAATTCTTTGTTCAGGGATTAAATATCAAAGCAAAAATAACATTAAACCAGAAGTCATGATAGTGCCTCGCAGCAAGGATTAAGTAATAGAAACACAGCTACTAAAGTACTAGAGGCAGTTTTTAAGGTCATCAAAGCTAAGAGTCAAATGACAAATGAGGCATAAGGACTGCAGCTTGGCAATGCAGCAGTCACATGTAGCAGCTGGCCATGAGTTTCAGAATCTGGGGTTCCTGGCAATAATTGCTGCGCAGTGACGTGGACAGCTGGGCTGGCCTGACAGCTTGCTGCTGCTGAAAGCCCCCACTTGCCCCTCCCAGCTCCCTTTGTCTTTTTCACTGACTCTGGGTGGACTCCACTGCTAGCTGATCTAAGTCACCACAACAGCATGAAATGTGCTGTTTTTATTCCTGGATCTATTTTGTGTCATTCTAGCAGGACACAGCAACTCACAGGTAATGGAGCAGTGTGACGGCTCACACAGAACGAGTAGTGGGAACATAATGGAAGGGGCAGTGAGTTCAAATCTTAATCCATTAGGCATGCTAATCCAAAATAAATACCAAAACTCACAATTTTTATCATTTTGGTAGCATAGAACACCAAAGCTTTTGTGTTCTAGCATTTTTTTTAAGCAGATATGTGTAAAAACCAACCAACTAAACAACTTTTTAAATTGTTACAGTCAGCAGCAGATTAGTGCTCACTTTCATTTGTAGGTGTTCAGTCCAAATATAAATTAACACAGAATACACAACGAAACAGTATTTCACACAAGAAATGTTCTTTAAAATATTGCTGCCTCATCCCAGTAACCAGAATGTGAGCCTGGAAGTAATTATTACATGAGAATTAGCCAGAAGAGATTATCTTGAATCTTAAATTTCATCCTTAAATCTATGCTGTAATAGTAGTTTCTATATAATGGGAACAGGGAGTCTTTGAACAAGGAACCATGCCTCTAGCCATTTAGTATGCAGACTGCACTACCATGTAGCAAGCTCTTAGCTACATCTTGTTCTACATAAATATCAGCACAATGATTAAAAAAAAACTATTTAAGTAAACTAGACCATGTGAAGTCTGTTGTTCAGTCTACACTGTGTGAATTTAAGAAGGCACAAGGGCACAATGGCTAAACATTTAGTTCAGTTGAACATGCAGCTCAATAAGAAGTTACGGATCTGATACAGATATTACTGAGTGATATATTAAGTAAGTTCAGAGCGGATGTTCTAGTGGTCTCTCACATTCTGAAGCCCTTAAACTTGAGAATTGGGAAACAGCAAATGGGATCTTGAAAGTTAACTTTCTAGGCTGTCAAAGAAATCACCCTGTAATACAAGACTTCAGTCATTTCTTTCATCTTTATAAAAAGCCTTCTCCTTTTCAGGATCATCCAATTGATTTCTACTTTTTGCTTATTCTTTACATATTGGGAAAATAAAAAAAACCCCACAATATTAATTTTCCAAAACCTGATCATAGACTTCGCTTTCAATCAGCTTATGTTCACACTTAGCAGCCAAGTCACATGCACCCTTCATGGATAGCTACTGAAAGAAAGTATTTGCTTCTAATACGTACAGTTGAGAACGGCCAAATTTAGCTTAAAGTTTCCAGTCATAATTACTTTTGGACTGATAACAGGACAAGATGAATTGCAGAACAAGAGAGAAACAATCTAACTGGGAAAGGAAGAAATAAATCAATTTTTACTAAAAGAAGTTTCACCAACCCAAGGCTCGAGCCAATAAAAAATACATTTCAACCCACAAATATATCTTTAAAGTCAATCAAGAACATTATAAACTATTACAAACCACAGATTTACTCTCAAGAGGCCAGCTTGCATTAACATGTTTTATCCAATGTGTGTAATAATAATTATTAATTGTTCTTTCAAGAATATTTCCTGCATCTTCATTCATTACCAGCGTTCAAGTGATAAGCAGATAGACCCCACAACTTGCTAAAGTTGTAAAGCAGGTATGCTTTACTCAGCGCTGAGGCGCATGGGGGATAGCTCCTCCAAAGGCATGCACACCTCAGCATTGTTTCCCCTTTACATTTATCCTCTAAAGTTATACATATGCATGAGGTTTCACAACACACCTATACATATTCATGTCCTATCCCCACTTTGTATTATAATGAGCTATAAGGTCCTTTGCTCCTGCGCAGTACCTCCTGCTGGTCATGGGTGAGGGTCTCAAGATGAAGTAAACGAGTCTTCCTCGAGCCTGAACTTTTCACCTGTAGTCGTTAACGCATGCTCCCTGGAGGCTTGGTCATTGTCCAAAATGCAGAGCCAATTTCAGCCAGCCTGGGTGTCCAAAGGATGGGAACCAAGTCACAGTCCCTACCTCTTAACAATAGCTATGTCCTTACATCTTGTGCTAGCATACAAGGCAAGTAGGATAAGCATGAACGAGTAGTAACATTGTTAAGCAAGTGGCTTGACCTACCCCCCTTGTACCTTGCAAGTACAGTAAGCATGAGCAAGCAGTAACACTGTTAAGCAAGCGGCTTGACCTACCCCCCCTGTACATTGGTTAACCCTTTGCATCACAATGTGCTAAGTGCAAGTAAAACTTCAGGATGTTGAAAATAATTTGAGTGGTTAAATCTGACATGAGAGAAAAGGCACGGTCTAAGGAGCTTCATTTGTCATTTTCCATCATAACCTCCAAATTGCACCTGACATTAACAATTACTTTTTTCTCATAAATTGTTATCATATCATTACAAACATCCCCAAAATGATTTTTTTTTTTTTTTTTTGAGCTACAGCATTTAGTCATGGCTCATGTTAATTAGAGATGATCAGAGAATTATACAAGGCAACGTTTTAGTTTTCCAATTTCAGGACCGAGTCTGCATTTGATAGTGGACATTTAATCTTTCAGATGTCTTATAGCATCCTGGTGATACCACCTTATCTGGGTGATTTAGGTCATATTTAATCTTCTAAACAAAGAAAACAGTCTCAATGGGACCTTTAAGTGGAATGACGACTGGCTGTGTTGAAATTGAAAAAATGAACAGCATTGCTGACCTTTCTTCTGCAGGAAATTTAAGCTTTTATCAATTGATCAGTCAGAATTACTATCATTTCACCCCAGATGAGGACTAAATATGAGCTTCTCAGATCAAAGATACAAGAAAAAAATTCTCATTTGTGCAAGTAGAATATACAGATAGCTACTCCTTTTGGTTTCTTTTCCTCAGTTGTCCTTGAAAGATACCTTGGGTATGTCCTGTGGTTTCAACTACTATCTGGAGTAGTTGTGATCTGTCGTCTGGTTAATCACATACACAATTACTGGTTTTGTTTCTTTTCTTTTCCTGGCAGAATGTTTATAAATTAGTATTAAGCATTAACTGCTGTCAGACTAAGGGCTTTGTCATCAAATCACGGCTCATTGCCAAATAATAATAAAAAGCCACCAGCCCCTTCAAAATTATTTCCCTTGAGCTAAGCAAATCTCAACTGAGAATGTTTTCCAAACACATTCGTCAAGTAAGACCTTCCTTCTTGAAAACTGCCCACTTGAGACAATCTCTTCATTCCAAAATTGTCTTGATTTCCTTAGTTCCCCTAAATTAATCAGTGAAAACTCCACACAAGTGGATGGGGAAGCAGGTGGCTGATCGAATGTTTGACATCAAAATAGTGTTACCGCTTTGTTTTTCTGAAGTCCAGGTCCTCTGTCATTAAAACCAGTGGCTATTATCCCATTGACTTGAAGGCTAAATCATACAAGTAGGGAACATGCCATAATTTATATGCATTAAAAAAAAATAAATCTTTTTGAGGCCACTGCAACAGTGGTTTCAATATTGATCAACATCTTGGATTACTCTGCCTTTGGTCATATAAAGCATATATTGTATTTCAAGAGTGTGTAAGAATAAGTTTTTTTTTCTCTTTAAGTTTTTCAAAGTCTAGAGCTAAGAAGACAGAAAAAGAGTCATATCAAGTGCATCTCTGGTCTTCTAAAACTGGAAGGCAGATATAAACATCCAAGTATTGTGAAAATGAGACCAGCATTTTAATAATAGTTTGCATTGATAACGTCTGGTTTTCCTCAGACATTTTTGAACTTAGCCACGTAATCCAGTACAACATGCGTAACCCTGAAAAATACAGCACAGAGCCCTCACTGAAATTTTTTGTTATGATTTGCTAGAGGCATTTAGGTGCCAACGTCATCATTCAAGGGTATAACTAGTAACAGTGGGAACAGCTGTTTGCTTCACCATCGATAGTACCGCCTTCAAGACTTGGGCCTTCTCTGGAAGCTTACTGGGAAAAGTGCAGACTTGGTTAGATTTGTAACATCAGTTTAAGAAAGAACAAATTCAGGCCTTAGGTGTTTTCTTTTTTCATTCCATTACAATTCTGAATATTCATTCCGCAATGTTACATTCCAAGATAAAGCATCCTAAAATTCATACCTCTGAGCAATTATTACAAATCCCATAATTCACCATGAAAATTCCTCATTTATGCTCCTCTCCCTTCACAGGGAAAGCCCCCTGTAGCTGCTGAAACACCCCAGGTTACCATCCGAATACCTTGGGATGTAAGCATGTGGCAACTGATCTAACTGATTTCATAAGAAGGAAATCTTGAAAGCACCAAGCAGCCTATCCCTTTGTTTAGAGAGATGAGCCAGCAAGATAAAAGACTGGCCTTGTTGAACAGACAGCTGCGGCTGGAACTCAGGGAAAAATGTGAGTTTATGACTTTGGAAGAAGGGACAAGCTATTCCGAGAGGACTACAAGGATGTTGCGAAGTTACTCAGAGAGAAAATCAGAAGGCCCAAAGCCCAACTAGAATTAATTTGGCTACTGCCATAAAAGACAATAAAAAGTGCTTGTAAAAATATATTAACAACTAAAGGAAGGCTAAGGAGGATGTCTGTCTAACTAGGGAGGTCCTGGTTGACTGAGTGTTAGCAAATGTGATGTTCATCTATAAGAAGGGCCAGAAGGAGGATGGGGGAACTACAGGGCTGTCGCTCTGTCCTCACTGTAAGGGAAGATTATGGAGCAGATCATCTTGAAAGCAAACGCGTGGCACATACAGGACTACCAGGTGATCAGGCCCAGTGAGCATGGGTTTATGAAAGGCAGGTCCGGCTTAACTAATGTGATCTCATGCTATGTCAGAGTGAGCTGCTTCTTGGATGAGGAAGAGGGTGTGGATGTTGGAGAAACTGGCTGCTCACGTCTTCAATAGCTTTACTCTTCTCTGGATAAAAACCTGGCTGGATGGCCAGGCCCAGAGAGTTCTGGTGAATGGAATTAAATCTAGTTGGTGGCCAGTCACAAGTGGTGCTCCCCAGGACTCAGAATTGGGGCTGTTTAATATCTGCATCAATGACCTGAATGAGGGGATCGAGTGCACCCTCAGTAAATCTGCAGATAACACAAAGTTGTCTGGGAGCGAGTGTTGATCTGCTTGAGGATAGGAAGGCTCTGCAGAAGAATCTAGACAGATTGGATCACTGGGCTGAAGCCAGTGGTATGAAGTTCAACAAGGCAAAGTGCCGGGTCCTGCACTTGGGTCACAACAACCCCCTGCAATGCTCCAAGCTTGGGGAAGAGCGCCTGGAAAGCTGCTTGGCAGAAAAGGACATGGAGTGCTGATTGATGGCTGCTGAACAGAAGCCAGCTTGTACCCCAAGTGGCCGAGAAAGCCAACAGCACCCTGCCCTGTACCAGCAGTAGCGCGGCCAGCAGGGCCAGGGCAGTGATCATCAGCCTGTACTGGGCACTGGTGAGGCTGTACCTCACAGGTACAGGTAGATATCTTACACAGAGTTAGTTGCTTGGAGCTGTAGCTATCCTGGGTATATCTCAATTTCCCTTCATAACAATCTGAAAATGCTTGCCCCAATTGAAATAAAAAGTTCAAATCACTGAGCTAAGGCAGAAACAAAATAAATCTTACATTTAATGCATTCTTCTGCCCACTGTACCCCATTCATCCAGCTTAAAATGTTGGTGTTCTGCCATCCAACACTCCAGTGCACTCATCCTTTGTAGCTTTATCCAGTTCCAGACTGTAAGTCACACTGTGAACTACACTACAGTATTTCTGGCCAAAAACAGACTTCTAAAAGCATCTCAGTACCTAATGGTTTTCTTTGACATTTTTTGAGTTTCTGAAAAGTAGGTTAATGTAAAGCACTACAGCAAATCATGGCTTGCTCCATTTTTCATAGGGTCCAAGCTATTGATGCTGTTCTCACAGTTCTTGCATATTTTAGCACTTCTGTCTCCTTCACCTTCACAGAAAGAACAGGTCATAAGGAGCTTCAGCAGGTAAGAGTCTAGCAAAATGGCAAAAACAAACAGGGCAATAATCCTACCAGACAAGAAGACATCACAGTTGGTAACAGAAAAAATAAAGAAGCTTGAAGCTTTTTTTTTTTTTTTTTAACTGAAAATAGTATTAAGGTAACATCACAGACGAAAGTTTTCTTCTTGCTCAGGCAGCCTCCTAAAACTTGAAAAAAAAAAAACAACCTTTGTCACACTATGAAATTGCACCATTACCTATTGTCACTGTATAGAGCTGCATAACATCACAGAAACCCACAGGATTTTAATCCCTTCAAACGGTCTTCTAAACTTAAATTTCATCCAGGTCTGCGATTATGAGTGTACATACCCAGCCTCAGGCTCCTCCTTTCTACCTTCATTGCAGCCCAGCTCTGATCACACATACTGCTAAAATGTCCCATCACCCTTCCTAATCATTCAGAAATATGGACAACTGATTTCTAGAAAGACTTGAGACTGCACACCATCTCCTTCCATGACATTTCTTGTTTCTGACACTGAAACCATACAGTATTTCACTCTTCCTACTCTTGCAGCACTGCCCCTCTGGTGTTTTCCGGTTATTTTGCCAGCCTTTTCCCTGGTATGCTCTGGTGAATTCTTTCTGCCCACTCTCCACAGAAATAAAAGCACTGTGGAAAGCACTTTTCTGTCCTCTCCGCCTTTTCACTTCCGACCAACTCTTTGATAGCTAAGATCAAGCACATGCAGAGAACAGTCTCCTAAAATTGGATGGAATGCGGTCAGTTAATATCCTTACCTTCTCTGTTGAGTGGAAGTCAATTCCGGATTTTTCTCCCACAGGCTGAGTCTTCTTTCCTTATCTATTCTAATGTGGCCTAGATAGCTGCTGTGTAGATTTGCCTTGATGTCATCCTCTACCACTAAACTACTAAAGCTAAGCCTAACTTAAGGAGGGTGTAAGACAGACTGGGTATTGTAACATTAGGGTAACATTTCCTCTCTTGAGGCATCCCACACAAATGCCCAAGATCAGGTTTAGCACTTTGCCCACTGGAGCAGCAGCACTGAATCTTGACTACTGTTATCCAGAAGTAGCCAAACACACCAACCAAAGGCGTCTTCTGAGGGCGTACCATCATTAAGAATGACCCTACATTACAGAGGAGGAAAGGAAGGTGTCTTTAATGTTATTAGCATTGTAACAAATCTACCTTTTCAATTTTAGATCTGCATTCTTCCTACAACAGTTTAACAACTTATTTTTTTGCAACGTACCTCCACTGTAAAATTAGTGCTCCTCACAAATTTTTTTCTATTTTTTTTTTTTTTTTTAATGCTTATATTCTCCCTGGAGATCCTTTCTTCCTATTGTTTATTTTTAGCACACATCCCTCTTTAAGATGAAGTTCAACACTAATAACTGACTCCAAAGAGACCATGCCTCCAAACATCCACAACATCAAATTTCGATTATGTTGGATAATTTGTTTCAGGTTCTTTGGAACCACTGAAAGAGTAAGAAACAAGTTATGTTATCAATTAACAATTCTTTGCTTAGTCTGTTATAAACAGTATAGCATAGGTAGCACTTCCCATATGCTATGAGAGCTGCTAGTCTGTATGAGTTAGGCATCTGTATGAGTTAGGCAAACTGTATTACCATGTGTAAGCATCTTCATGAGCAAATCATCAAACAGATGAAGTACCAACACACATTTTATGTTTGAACTTTGCTAGTTATCAATCTCTCTATTGGTGTAGCTATTCAATTATGACACAGGATGACTCTAGAAACATGCACAAAATACTAGTAACTGCATGCCCCATTTCCTGAAACAAAATAACAAACCTAAGCATCTATTCCACAGACACCCAAGATCTCCACTTTAAAGATGTTTTTCAATGATGCCTGGTCTAGGGCTGTATTTTTTAAATGTCCTTTTTCTCCTACACAGCAAAAGATTCCACAACAACATGTATTTATACCACCTTTTTTATTTTTCAGCCAGAAACGCAGTTTCACAGGGTATTTCATTAAACATTGGAGTTTATTCCTTAAAGAAAATCCCCATCTCTTTGGCATCTGACCATAATCTATTTTTCAAACTAAAGACTATATAAGAAGATTTTACTTTCAAAATCATTGTTCAATACATTAAGTTTACACTTGTGTAGTTAGCTTTTAAAAATACACATCAGTTTGTTGCAATGATTCTAACAAACCTAAAAAAAAAGATAACCAAACTAGCAAAATGCAGACTAACGGGCTGCCTTCATTTACCAGCTGTGGAGTGACAGAATGAGAACTCCACAGTGCATGCACCAAGTAGTGCTTTCTATTCATTCTGAATGATAGACAAACAAATATGAATTCTACCAGAAACAACTGATCAAATAATTTATGTTTCCAAAAATGTGATCTTATTTTCAAACTACTTCTGAGAGGTCATCAGCCAAAAGCTGCACACTGATTCAAGTAAAAGATTGCACCTAAAATTAAAAACCCCTCTAAAAACTATTGCTCCGTTTTAAAGTTACTAAGATGCTTTAAATACATCTACGAATACAGCTGCTGAACTGAGTTTTACATCATGATTGGATAAAAAATTCTTAAGTAACATACGTAAACCAGTGTATTCAGTCTACTCAGATAAATAATCCAGGATTATCTCTTCAATGCTGAACCTACACTCCATCAAAAAAAAAAATCAACCAAAAAGTAAATTAAAATTGACTTACCAAATCTCTAGTGTTCAGTGCTTCAAATCAACTGCACTCCCAAAGCAATGATGAAGTTTTTTGACACCTCCTGTTACTATGCATGATACTGAAATCCCAGTTTAAAAATCAAAACCATTACTGACATATCAAAGCAGACATTCCAATTTATTTACTGGAATCTGCAATGAATCATTTTTTTGACAATGTGAAAAATAAATCCCACTTACGAAAAAAGAATCTTTACTCCCCAAAAGATTTTTTTTTAATGACTCAAATACATACCCTGAATAAGTTTTATATAGAACAGAGGAGGCAAAGCAACTACTTCCACACAGAAACTAAGAAAAAAAATAAATAAATAAAAAATCATTTAATAGGATTCAAGTAGCCAAGGTTTGCTCTGAGTTAATCTCACCCTCATCACCATTGTAAGCGCAGTCTGAAAATGTTTGAACTTAATTGTTTAAACAGAAGTGATCTTATTTGATCAAGCTCACTTTCCTTTCCATGATGTGAAAAGAAAAAATAAATACATATGTTTTACTGTAGAATACAGGAACAGAAAGTCAAACCGAAAAACCACCTAAACTTAAGCACTTTTCCAAGAGCAGTTTCTAACATCAAGCCAAAATTAGCAACAACCAAGCAGACATCACCACTTTTTCAGTGTTAAATTACTGGAAATACCAGGTCTAACTGTACAAAAAAAAAAACCAAACAAAAAACCTATCTCAAACCCCACAATCAAAAGGTGGTGCTGTGTTTTTGTTTTTTTTTTTTTTGTTAAAAGGTGTTCAAAGAAATATCCACCAGTTGAAGTCAAATTTGCATCAGAAGCTGCTTTCTTAGGAAGACTTCTCCCTCCACGTATTTTTAACGCACTGCATTTCCAAGATTCTATTCAAATAAATTATTTTCTGATAACATTTAGCTGATACAACCACATACAATGTGGATAGTCATGTACACAGTACAACAGTGGATTTTTGCAGCAACAGAAATAACTAGAAATTCATTTTAAATTCAAGTTGATGATAGCTCATGTGCTATTTCTTGCAAACATACGGTCCCCTCGGAGGTTGAGGTGCTGGAGCTGGTATTGTAGCACTTCCGTGTCAGCAGGTTCCTTAATGCTCATTTTGTCTAAATTGAGGTAGTCCAGGGATTTCGAATGAGCCCTTTTACCTTTTAAAAGGCAAAGAGGCAGAGGACCATGAAGTGCCTTGTGAGGTTCATATGGTAAAGCCTTAGTGCATTTATCCCCTGAGCTCGGCATCCTTCTCCTCCTCCTTCCATTTACTGCTGGGATCTCATACGGCTGATAGTACCTACTTCTAGTTTTGTACAAACGGGAGGAACGTGTAAGTCCTGAATCAAGCTGTCTGGAGTGCAAGTTTGGCCCGGATTCCCCTTTATTCTCTTCATTTCCTGTACACTTCTGGGCTAATTTTAGCAGCTCCTCTCCAGTTGTGAAGCCAACCAGGTAGTTAGAATCCATGTGCAGGATTTGATACCCTGCAATTGTCCGTCGCATTGGTGAGCAGGGGGTACTGGAACAGCGGGGCTTCTCTGCTTCTATCCTGCCCACAGGACTCACTTCTGCAAGAGGCACAGGAAGGGTGGATATGGTAGTTCTGGACTCTCCATTTATGTCAACTTCCATTTTAAACACAATGCTATCCTCCTAAAAATAAAACAGATCTTGATCAGAAATAGAGCTTTTATGCAACACAAGGACTTGAGAGAGGACTGCAGAAATGAGATTTTGTATTACCCAGAAGTTATGACTGATACTTCTCTATCCAGCCTTGCTTCATGTTCTACAGGTCGATAGCAAAACTGACAACAGCCTTTTATCTTCGGTGTTTTTTTAATAAAAGAAACCATAAATATGTTCCTGATATTCCCAAACATTAAAACTGTTCTTGAGTAGTACTGTACCCAAAAAAGAAGCTTCTTCCCACTCCACTTAATTCCTTACAGCCCATCACTTCTGAGGCCATCTACATCCATTAACACATCCACAGCAATTTCTCTGTGTATTCAACCATGTATTTTTGCTATTGACAATAGTTTCAGTAAACAGAGCTTTCCATAAAGGTGTCTAAAAGCTACTACCTCAGTCAGGCACAACCACAGACCAGACCTGATGCCTACCCCTTACAGACATGAAGACAGCTTGTTTCAGATTCCAAGAATGGCATCCTGGCTGTTCAACAGCTGTCCTTATAGGTCACCAGCAAATTCCCCTTTCACTCATCCTATTTTTTTTTTTCACAATTAACCAAAAGCACGCACACTATTTTATTCTAATGTATTTCTAACACAAGAAACAGTATACTGGTGGTGTTTAATGAATAAAGCATAATATTCTTATAAACATCTTAAAAATAACCAGTCTTCCAAATCCTATGGTTTTCTATTTCTTTTGGAAACAGACTATTTTGACAGGACCTCACAGCTTTGTACTTTCCCACAATTATTCCAAATACATCGTCTTGTGCCTTTACAGATACAATTGCCTGCCACAAACCATTGCCACCTCTAAATGGGAAAGGTCAGATCACTATCAGAGCAAGTATATATCAGTGGATGCCAGAACACAGAGACAAGGCTTAATTATTTTCCTTTTCTTGTTTTCAGCATCATCTACACCATTTCAGTGACACAGCTACATCACAGAAGAGTCATGGGGCAGGGTTCTCATGGAGCAGGATCATCACAGATAGAGCAGGGTTGTCATAGACAGGTAGAGTGGGGTTGTCATAGGATGGTCTGTGTTGGAAGAGACATTGAATCTAATCTAGTTCCAACCCCCTGCCATGGGCAGGGACACAAAACACAAAACCAACAACCACCTGCACAGCAAGTAAAGGGAGGGAGGAAGCGATGTCTTCATGCATCTTCATTCAAGGTTTTTTTAACCTTGAGAACTTGGAAGCAATACGAAAACTTTTCTCAGAACACAGGGCTCTTCTCAGAACACAACTTTTAAAATAAATTTACTTTCGTTTGAAGTGTGTATGTGTTCTGGTAACAAAATACAATCAACTTTGAAGATTAGCTACAAGCAAGGGGGAGGGAGGCAGGAATTCACTGCTGAACTGACCAAAAACAGCACAAAGCAAAGAGCAGAAAAGCCCAAGTCAGCAAGCTCCAGCCTAGTTCTTCATCCTGAAACTGTAAGCTTTCAGTTTTTGTGCTCCAGAGCAAAGAACAGCCCTAAAAGAAGAATCTGACTGACACTCTAAAGCAACAGTAGCATCAGAAGCTGGCGTCATATACAGAAGCTCGATGGAACAGCACTGCTAGCTGCTGACAGCAATGGCTGGTCAGCTCCACAGGCAGAGCTCCAAACCACAGTATGTCTGTGTTCAGCTGTTCTTTGCCAAAACTACTGAGCTACTAATCTGAGCTACTCAAGCTGTCACATGGCTTCAACATGTCTCCTTACATGATAAAAAAAAAAAAAAAAAAGACAGAGAAATATTATCTAGAAGACTTCTAGAAAAGAAAATAATTTGAGAGATTCACAGTAACTGTGAGTGGAGATACCAACAAACGCATACCTAAAACTTTTGACCATTTAGGTATTTTCAGGCCATTTCTGTGGTTATAAGGCATTAGACGACTATTATTATGTTCATTGCTGTGTAGCGGTGTAAGCTCATCAATAATTCTCAGCAATTTTAAAACTGAAGAACTGTTTCTTCAGTATTAAAAGATTATTTCTTCAGATCACAGCTGCCTTGTCTTCTTGCTTCTCAAGGAGAATGACAGCAGAGTGATGCCAATTCAGGTCAATTTATAATTAAAGATTTACAGAATCAAGGAGAAGAGGAAAAAAGATGGCATATCCTTCCCTTTGCTGCTGCTTCACATACTTAAAAACTATGGAAAATAACGGAAAATAACATGTTACCAAGAGAACCCACTTGACAATACACACCAGAAGTGCTTCCAGAATACAATTCACTTCAACAGGATTTTACAAGATGTTATTGATTCTCCTTGTATTATAAAGCAGGCTCTGCATATAAATCAATCTGACCCAATCCAGCTAAACATTGAGAAAATGGTCTAAAACACAGAGAAGAGGAATAATGAATAGAAATATTAGTTTAATTACTATTTATCATTGTTTTACCTCAAGGAGTACATTAAGATGCTTAGATAATTCTTCAAGAGTAAAACCATCAAAGCCTCCACATTTTGTGAATACAAAGGCTTTCTGATTACTAAGTCTTTCACGATGTCAGATACCACTCAAAGATTAGCATACGACAAAATAAAAGACACGTACAACACACTAATGCCTAATATCACACCGTGCTAACACACACACTGTAAATAACTCTCACTATGTGCTCCTTACTACACCCGACGACACAATCACAGAATGGTTTGGTTTGCAAAGAATCTTCAGATCATCTAGTTCCAACCCCCCTGCTACAGACTGGCCCCTCTGCCAGTCCCCATGAAGGGACTAAAGTAACCTTCTACTAGACCAGGTTACTCCAAGCCCCATCCAACCTGGCCTTGAACACTGACAGGGATGGACCATTCACAACTTCTTTGGGCAACCTATTCCAGTGTCTCACCATTCTTGCAGTAAAGAATTTCCTCCTTATATCTAACCTAAATCTCCTGGTTTAGCTTGAACCCATTACCCCTTGTCCTGCCACTACAGTCCCTGACGTAGACTCCCTCTTCGGTACCCCTGCAGGCCAGCTTCAGATACTGGAAGGCTGCTATGAGGTCTCCACGCAGCCTTCTCTTCTCCAGGCTGAACAGCACCAACTTTCTCAGCCTGTCTTCATATGAGAATTACTCTTTTGCTTCATTTTTATTTTTCTGATAATTTGCTATTTTTACTGTTAAATTTACTACCTTTCTGAGAAATGTGACTCAAAAAAATACCAACTTTAATTACCCAATATTTAAAGAAGGCAAAGAAAAATGAAAAGGCGTTTCCTTTGACCCACCTGCACTCTGTAGTCTGAAGTATTCTGAAACCACAGTAAGTTGCTCTCAGCTTCTGGTTCTCTATAAACTGGTGTTCCCATTGTTACTGCTCAACCAGACTATGAACTCATTTGAGAAGATGCCATCTTCTTAGAATTTCTGTCCATCCAACTACCGATTTGATTTGTTTTAAGAACAGATTTGTACTATTTTTCTAGACGCCAAGCCTACAGGTAGTACCGTTTGAATGAAAGTACAATTTGGAGATCTGTCTCACTGATAAAATGCTCCTAATTGCAATAAGCAGATGGCAGAATGGAAAGATGGAAACAGACTCAATGACAACTCTGTAAAAGACTTAAAACATACTAGATAGGGATATCAAGCCAGTTCTGACACTTTCCCTTCTCTGCTGACATATTAATATATAGAATGCACTTAAAAGATACAATGCTTGTCAATCAAACATCAGGAGTAAGTAAAGTCACCCAGCACATGTGAAGCCAGTATACGTTTTATATTATTTTGATTATCACTGTTTGTGAAAAGGAAGAATAACGTGCAACTTTCCCCTGCAGTCTGAAAAGAAAAATTCACATCTGGTTTCTCTATCACTGAAATATGCTGATGGAATTATGTACTGCTACAGCAAAGTTTTCTGGAAAAAGTTTCCAGTCTGCAACTAAAACAAGTTGAATATTTAGCTGAAAGAGAAAAATCAAGCCAAAAATCAGCTATGTAGTAAGAGTATCCACAAAGGTGCTACATTTCTTTTTCTAGAGCTGGGGTAGCCAGGCCATAGGCTCTGAGGGGTCTGTTAGGTTCTGCAACTGCACGCTGGTGATACGGCTGCATGTCCTGCCAGAGCCAGATGACTGTTTTTAGCCATGATCTTTACTTTCAGCTGAAGGGACTTAAGACTACTACTGCTTCACAATGCTCTGGAAGGCTCCACGTAATAGTTGTGCTATGTTTTACAGACTGACACCATGTTTGTAGAGATAGGAAAGGAGGGGGGGAGGGTGTTACATAAAAATAATCACAAAACAAGCTCAGTATCAGTAAACTACACACATTCTTCAACTCTTGCTTTTCCATAGGAGAAATTCCAAACCACTCAAAGCTAAAGAAAAAGGGAATGGAGGTAATACTAAATTGCTGCACCACATGAGAACATTCAGATGGAGTTAAAATTTAGCACAGATTTTTTCCTCAAAATTACATGCAAGAAAATGCAATTATGCATAAAGCAGATGTTATGAACCTCCAGGCCTTAAGAAAACAGATGAATGGATGTTACTGAATTAACAAAGCCAGTGCAGTAATCTCAGGTTGTGATGCAAAACAACAGTCCACCAACCAATCAGTAAAAATGGTAACTTCAGAATTGTGGAGGGTGGTTCTTGACAACCCTGAAGTTGACAAGGTAAATTATTAAGCACCACAGCAATCCAGTATACTAGACAATATATACCACATCTATACCAAACAAAAGAAAGAAGATCAAATAAATTTCTAGCAACATATTCCTCCCACAAGAAGCATGTTCCTACCACAAGAAGCAAGAACTATTTAACCAAGCTGTTAATTCTTGTTATTAATCAAGCTTTAAACAGAAAACAATTATAATCCAGGAAACTACCTTTTACAAATGAAAAAGATCACAAGAGAACTGTTGAGGAATTTTAACTGGCAACTCCAGCGAGTAGGTCAGACCAGATCACCATGACAGAGCATACAATTAATGCAGTACAGAGACAGATGGAATTCCAAGAGTCTGTCCAAGCTAATGAATTTTGCATGAGAACAGGAAAAGTAGAAGAAAATGGTGGGAGGAAAGGCCAGTTAACATCTCTTTGCCAAGCAATAGTAGATGAAAGTGTTTTACAGACAGTATCTTTTCTGAAATACTTAGTCCTTTAAATAAACAATGTGACTTCGTTGCTGGGTGGAACCACAGATGAACCCTTCCCCACTGCTCTATTAGTAAGCTGATGCTGCTAGCCAGCATAAAGATAGCTTTTTACTATTGTTACTCATCAAAAGATAAAACAGAGAGACACATGCAAAGCAGCTGATGCATACTGTAAAACAAGTAGTCTTTATTCTTTAGTTAGTTAATAATTTAAACATGTTTTATCACTTGTATTTTATTTCTCTGTATTTCTTAATTTCTTCTTCTCACCAATCAAACCCTAAGTTTCATTTTCAAAGTTCTTTTCAGTTTCAGATTAGGCCACCTGGGAAAAAAAAGCCAAAAAAACCCCAAAAATATACCACAACACTGATTTGAGGCCAAAAACTAAACTGTCTTTTCAAAATAACAGAATAGGAAAAAAACAAAAAAGCAGCTTTTAAAGTATTACAGATTTCACTGAACAAACAGATATTTGTCTTTAAAAAACAAAATAATAATGGGAATAAGGTTCCCCCATTTCTTTTTTGTTAGTCAAGAAATGCATGCTTGGCAGCATCCTATATTGCCATGTCTGAAAATTCAGCTCTGCAGGTACTATTTTGAAACTATTAACCTGAACAATAACAATATTATGTTCAGCCTTTGACTAAGGACAACTATTAAAAGAAAGATAGTGGTTAAAAAAAAGACCTACTTCAAGATATCAGGAAAAGTAATCAATGCAACTTAAGTTTTTGGGTTTCTTTCTTAACTGAAGCACTTTAAATTTCTTTGTCTTAATGCAATCTGCAGCAAGTATTTGGATGTTTGAAGGAAAGGTGTCTCATTCACTAACACCATCCACATTGCTAATGGTCAAACTTACAAGAGTTACGCATATAATGGCATTAAAGTTGTGCTCTCTGCTGCTTTCTCAAATGCTCCTTCCCATACTTAACTACTAAAACGGGTGTTTAACGCAACTTCGGAATAAAGGTTAATAAAAGCCAAACAGGACATGCACGTACATAAAAACTGAATTAAATTTACAACTACTGCGAAACAGAAAACTTTGTTCTGGAATATTCAGTTCATGTGACTTTACCATAACATACTGCATTTGCATGTGATTATGCATGCCTCGTGGCAAAGCCAACAGCATAAGGCTGGTCTAAAACGAACAGATTATGAAGAAAGCTATACTACAAAGTCAGTGCTGTTATGCAAGAACTTAACTTCAGCAACTGTGCTACCACTGCCTTTGTTTCGAAGCCACTGTGAGAATCACCCTCTTCTGTCTTCACTATCCTAACAAGCCTTATTTTTTTCCCTTCAGGAAGAGTGCAAACACACCACATCAGATAGAATATGGTTCAAAACACACCAACAGCAGCAGGGTGGTGGGAGGCGCAGCTTTCAGTAAGGGACACGACTGTGAAAAAGGAAGAAGAATAGACTGGGAAACAGGAAGAAGAATCAGTGCTGCTCACTTCTACTCCCTGTGGCAAAACAAAACATCAAGTCTGCAGTCCTCACTACACTCCTCCTGGAAATGCTCCAAGGCCTCTTACTTTATTCAGGACAAGCTCTGTCAGAAGTCGGACAACAACTGGCACAAGCACTGAATGCTCTTCCCCACCACAGACTCACCTCCATCACTCCTACTGAGGTCTGCGCAACTGCAGGCTTCTGCCATCAACCCATTTCCACATACAGCTATGCAAGCATATATGTATGTGCAGTGCCTTACTGCCCCACTCTAGCGAGCACACTAACAAGGAAAGACAGAATCATGTTCATAGGAAATATCTACCAATGCACATAACTGGCTACTGTCTTTGAAATAGGTACATACCGACCCACGCTTAGGCCAGCTAAATTCCCTATGTAAACCAGCATGCATAACTTACATATGACTCAAGACTGTTTTCCTATGCATCCGTAGACCACTCAAAACAGCACCCCAACTGTTCAGAGACATTCCCCAAATACCTTAATATGTACATACAAAACTGGCAAAACACACTTGCCGATAAACCAAAGTAGCTTAACAAGCATCTTATCCTATAGAGTAACACTTTAATGCATATCATACATACCACAATCTCCATTTAAACAGAACCTTCAGCCTCTCTTTACCTTTCACTAAAAGCAAGGTTTATTACAGAGAAATACAAAGCTACCCATACAAAGCTGGGTACTAGTTTGTTACCATCAGACAGGGCAGTAATAGCATATGCACGTTTAGCACTTGCCTCAGAGTACTACGAACGGCATGGCCACTGTTCGTGATTATAACCTGCAACTGAAGAGAGAGCAATGAACGTCTGTGCACCCATACAGGTGCAGCTTTACTAGCGGCTGGCATGGCAAGCGCCCTTGAGCAGCCTCACTGCAGGCCCAGCATGACAATTCCAAAGGCTTCCTTCAGCGGGCGGGTACCAGCACCAGCGCCCCGAGCTCCTCCTGGCCCTGCCCGGTCAGCTCCACCACCGCCCGCTTACCAGCACTGCCTCCTCAGCCCCTGCCGACCAAGGGGCCCGCCGCCCCGCCAGGCGGGTAGGAGCTCTGCGCCTAGGCCTCCGCGCTGCCCCCGGGGAGAGGCCCCTTCCTACGAGCCCTGCCGCGGCCCCGGGGCAGTCCAGTCGAGGACGTCCCCGCACCGCTACGCGGGGCGAGGAGAGGCGCCGCCACCCGCGGCAAGGCCGGCTCGGGCTGCTCCCCGTGACCCCCGCTAAAGGTGCGGGCCGCACCGCTCCCACCGAGGCGGCACGGCCGGCCCAACGGCCCCCCACCCCGCCCTACGGGCACGGCCGGGCGCACCCGCCGCCCCTGCTCCGGTGCCCGCTCCGTGAGGCGCGGCAGACCCGAGGCGCCCTCGCCGCCTCGTACCTGCGGCGCGGACGGAACACGAGAACGCCCGAAGCGGCGCTGCCAGGCCCGGCCCGCGCGCTGGGCTGGGACAGCCGCGCTCCGCACGGCAGCGACGGCCCCGCCCTCCCCGCGGCCCGGCCCCTCCCGGGCGGGACCGCCCCTCGCGTGGTGGTGGCTGGGAGGAGAAGGCCGGGGCCGCGGTGGCGGCCGGGAGGCGGTGCGGCGTGGCGGCGCTGTTCAGCGAGCGGGTCTAGCGGTGCTGGAGATGTGGGTGTTCACTGTCCTGTGCATGCTGTGGGTTTTCTCATTTCTGTTGTAATACTTGAAAACTTGTGGCGGTAGAACCAGCACAGAATCATTAAATGGTTTGGGCTGGATGGGGCCTTAAAGCTCACCCACTTCCAGCCCCCTGCCATTGGTAAGGGCATCCTCCACTAGACCAGGTTGCTCCAAGCCCCATCCAGCCTGGCCTTGGGCACTGCCAGGGATGGGGCAGCCACAGCTCCTCTGGGCACCCTGTGCCAGGGCCTCACCACCCTCACAGGGAAGAACTTCTGCCTAAGAGCTCATCTCAAACTACGTAATATCCTGTATCTAATCTAACGCCCAGGAGCGGGACAGGGGCCTGGTGTCTCCACACACCTCTGCATTTTCCTGTGCTCGGCTGGGGCCAGGGCTGCACTGGAAGAGGCAGGAGCCTCTAGGTGTCTGGAGCAAGTGCTGGACATTGTCTACCTGGATTTGTCCAAGGCTTTTGATTCAGTTTGTCACAGCATAGAGAAGCTGACACATCACGATGCTGACAAGTGGTCTGTGTGGTAGTGGGGAAATGGTGACAAGCAGCACCCCAAGGGCAACCTGTTACTGGTGAGTCCCCTAAGGGTTGATATTGAGCCAAACACTGTTCAGTATCTTCATAAGTGATCTAGATGATGAGATCAAATTGTAATCTGATGAAGTTTCCCAATGGTACCAAAGTGAATGGGGAAGTGCACACTTTGGGAGAGCCAGCCTGCAGGTTGACCTGGATAGGCTGGAAGAGTGAGCTGACAAGAGCTTTATGAATTTCAACAAGGTCAAGTGTAGGATCTTGCAGCTGGGTAAACACAATCCAGAAGTGAAGCACAGGCTGTGACCTACTTGGCTGGGATTCATCTCTGTAGAAAGGGACATGGAGGTCCTGGTGGACAGCAAGCTCAATAGGAGTTAACATATGCAGCTGCAGCAAAGAAAGCCAACAGGATGCTGGGGAACAAGGGCATCAGAGATAAAGAAGTCATTATCTCACTCTACTTGGTGTTTTTCAGTCCATGCCTGGAATACTGTGTTCAGTTTTGGTCCCCGCTGTATAGAAAAAAGATGTGGGCGGGCTGAAGGGAGTCCAGAGAAGGGCCACAAAGATGATCAAAGGACTGGGAAGCTTGCCATATGAGCAGAGGCTGAGAACTGGGTAGGTTCAGTCTTGAGAAAAGAAGGCTCAGAGGAGACTTTATAACCATGGTCCAGTATTTAAACGCCGGCTACAAAGAGGATGGAGACTCCGTTTTTACGAGGGGTCATGTGGAAAAGATGAGGAGTAATGGATACAAGTTAATCCTGGGTGCTCCAACTGGACATAAGAGGAAATGCTTTCACAATGAGAACAACCATCCATTGGAATAGTCTCTCCAGGGAAGTGGTGGATTCCCCAGCACTGGGTACTTTTAAGATTCAGCCATGCAGGGTGCTAGGACATCTCGTCTAGGTCATGCTTTGCCAATAAAGGTTGGACCAGATGATCCTTGAGGTCTCTTCCAACCTGGTGTTCACAGCTGCGCCTTGAGAGTTGAAGTCTTTCT
Organism: Lathamus discolor; assembly: GCF_037157495.1. Taxonomy (NCBI): domain Eukaryota; kingdom Metazoa; phylum Chordata; class Aves; order Psittaciformes; family Psittacidae; genus Lathamus; species Lathamus discolor. The sequence continues at coordinate 37,048,355 of NC_088909.1, read as the reverse complement.
GGATCCCTGTGCAGAGGTGACTTTCTGGAGTGCCAGGCAGTGAGCCTTGTTGGCATGAGTATCGTCTAGCAACCATTCCACCCAATCTGATACTGTCTGGTTTAGTCTCACATTTGTTCACTTTGCATGCAACTATAAGGAACAAGTAATATCTCTTGGTGACTTTATCTTCACTGAAATACCACCAATCTCTATCTATAACCTCTGTGGCACTTCCACATCTACAGAGTTTGGACACTGACTAGATACAAACCTTTAGTAATGGTTTTGCCAACAACCAGTTAGATCACTTCCCTGTTTTATTTTGCTAATTGAAGGTTGAGCAGAAGTGCTATTACTGCACCGAACTTTGCAAACAATTGCCTAAATTCCCTCCTGCAAGTAAAAATAAAAAAGAAGAAGAGAAAGTGCAATATCATAGCCCCTGTTTTTTTCCTCTCTCAAGAAGTTTGTTGGGAGCTGAACCACACAGCTGGTGTTTCTAATCACCCTGCAGTAGAATTGAGCCAGCTTTTGTTCCTAAAACTGAGTCTTTAAAGACTCATTCTTAAATATATAGCTAAAGTTTATTACCTTCCTTGGAAATGTGTAGATGTCCTCTGTACACAGGCCATGCTCTGGCCTCCCTCTGGTCCTAGTGCTCGAGAAGGCTGCAGGTCACCTTGGTCTTGACCTTCAGTAAAGGATGTCAGCATTAGGTATGCACCCAGACTAGCCAGACTAGCTCCTTGTTGTATATCCAGATGCACCTAGAATTTGCATTTCTAGGAGATTCTCAGCCAGAACAAGCAGAAACAAAGAGCAAGGGTTGTTTAAGGAATTTTAACTACAGTCTCTTTAGCTCTGCAAGCGCTTAAGAGTTACTGGTTTTGCAAGTTCATTAAAGTGTTTTAAGAACTGAATTAGTAGATTTGGTACAGAAAGTGGAGAATCTTCCCCTCACAACTTCTCCATCTTGTTAACTGAGTTGTCAGTCTCTGAGATGGATTTTCAAGCCTGAGCTTGACAGGGTGAAGGGGCAGGCATGATTTCAGGAGGTAACAGATGCTTGGGGGTGAATATAATGTGTTCTAGCTAAGTAACCAGTTAAAACATACTAAAACATAGTTTACAGATTAGTGATTCCCCACTCACAAGTTAGGTAACTTAAATTTAATGAACTGTAATAACAACATTTAATAAACTGTACTAATCACATTTATTGCACTGACAGAATTAATGTGGTGCAAAATTGTCTTAAATTTCCATGCATCAAAAGGCAGATCCTGAAGACTTTTCCCAAATACAGTATTCAAACACCACAACAAATATTTGAAAATAAGCCTAGATCTCCCTAAAACCACGCATGTTTTCCATGCAATGAATAATGCCATCAAGATTTTCCCAAAATTGACTACTGTATTTCACTATTTTTCGGTGTGCTTTTAAAATCATCCAAGATTTTATATGCATAACAAAGGTACTTTGAAGTGCTTGGAGTTTGTTTTCCCCAGTTAGGATATTGTTAAGACTTTAGGGTTGCTTCAACAAAGAGAGAATCAGAGACCATTGCAGACCATTTTCCCTGCATCATCACCCTGACCAGAACATGAATTTACTACATCCCATGATGCCTGTGCTCATCAGTAGGTTCCTTCATCGATGACAGCCATTAGAATGACAATATAACTCAATTTTTAGGAAATATAATATTAAAATACACAGAATTTATTTTTTTCTTCTTTAGCAAGATTTTATCAAAATACTTATTTTCCTTGATTTTATATATTCCAGGCTTGAACGATGGAAACTGCTATGATAACTTAAGCATCAGTGAAGTCATTAAATCACAAGGGCTGAAAGCTGAGCAATTTAAACATTCTTTACTCAGTGTGTTTTAATTCCTCCATTTTGTGCACATGGATTTAACTCTAAAGCCTAATGAGACAAAAAAGATTTATTAAATGCTCAGTTTCTTTTCCCTTATTAAGGATTAAAGCCATTATTCTGAAAATCTGGATTTTACTGTAAATCGATAACCGCATTAAGGATAAAATACGAAGTATGTATTGGGGTGTATATATGGCTCTGTATGGATGTATGGTGGATGTATGGGGTGAAGTAGCATAACTTTTATACTGAGGAAAAAACCCAATAAGACTGGAATATTTTTATGTTAAAAGACATAAAAGAAATTGCTATTCACCTTAGCAACTTTTGCCACCCAAACCAAATAGCTTAGTAATTTTTAAGATACCTTTAGAAGCTATTTGGCTAAATTAAAAGAAAATACGATGAAAATTTATTTAAAATCTGAACAAAATGTCTGAAGTAGACCATTTACTAAAATCCCACCTTTATTTTTTATATAGCAAGTTAAAAAAAATCATTTTAGTGAATGCAGAAAGTATCCCTTAATTTTCTTCTTGGGCCAAATTCACTTTTTGCCTAATTAAGCTGATATCAGTAGGAATTACAGCTACTTAAGCACGGCTGAATCTGTGTCCAGATAGTTAGTAAGCACAGGAAAGAATGTGAAAAAGATGATGGTTTTAGAGGTTTGTGTGTTGTGCAGATGTTCAGTTAGTACCAACTCTGATTCTGACCACCTTATTTTATGTTGTGGATGACTTTTGTCACTTTTACTGAATAGAATGGAGATCTGAAAGTGTGGTGGAGAAAATAGCTTTGATGGTATTTCTGTTCTACCTGGACATCAGGTTATATAGATCAAGAATGATGCACAGGAAGTGAACTTCTCAAAAACATGTTATATAGAAGATGCATCCAGGCAGAAATAGCCTAAAATACCTCCCTTTTAGGCTAATCTTGAGATATCAGAATTTCCTTTCTTTCACTTCTCATTTATCACTTGTTTAAAACCAAAGAATTTATCACTGTCAAACACACAATCCCTTTTAGATCAGTGCAGTTACCACCAAATTAGGCTCTTTTAAAGAGAATACACCATGAGACATAGTTTGTTTCTCTTTTCCAGCAACTTTATGATAGAAAAATATGCACTGATATCAGTGTAGCTTGGAGGAAGACAAAGAATAATTTCTAATCAAGTTCAGTTTTGTTTCAGAAAGCTGATTCTTCCACTGGTAGCAGATCACATGAAAATTTGCAGCTTTTAGAAATTTGGACTACAAGTCTCTTTTCCCACCCGTGGCGGGGGGTTGAAACTAAGTGATTTTTCAAGCCTTTGCCAACTCCAACCATTCTTTGAATCTATGATTCAGCATATTACACTCATACATTATGTGGAATAGTGACAATTTTTTTCATCCATTCTTTCTTTTTTCCACAGCAAGTACGTGTTAGAAGTGTGATTTTGTATCAACGTAGACTCCCAAGTTTCTTGTAAGGTCTTTGCCACAACAGCTTCTATCTCGTATTTAGTGCATGCGCCTCCTCAAAGGCACAGATTTGATGCCACTTACACACATTTTGATCTCTTAAAATATTTCTCTACAGTGTGAACTGCAAATAGAATTTAGCTTATTTGCATATTAATGCCTTATTTATAAGTTGTTTTACACTGAAATGACTGAGTCAACTACTCTGTACTTCACATATAAACTTAAAAGAAAACAAAATAGAGAGAAGTTGCCAGTGATCTTGGTTTTATTTAGGAGCACATAAAAAAAAAAGTTATGCCACAGCTTTGGTTGACTGGAATGATACGCATACTTAAATTTTTACAGTATTTTCTTAAAAACGGTAAACAAGTGTACATTCAGTTGTGTGCAAGACCAACACTGTCAATAACACAATTGCGTTACAGAAAATGAAATGTTTTAAGTATATAGCTGTGAAACCCTTCATATTTTTGGTATTTAATCAGCATTCTTAGAATTAGTCTGCTGAACCCATTTCACATGTGGTAAACACTGAAAAAACAGGCCCTGTGGCAAAGTAAGTGTAATTAAGAATTGCACTGGCTCTGGAAATGAGGAAGAGCCTTATTTAAAAATATTACTCAGAAGCTACAACTTCTGCAACTTAGATGTGAAAGGAATTATGTAACTTGTAGTTTATTACATCCATTACTAATAACCAGCCACTTGAACTTACAAAAGTGGACAATATTTTCATACATTTGGGATAATTATAATAATTCAGTATTTTTTCATGCCACAGATAACAACAAGATCTGCTGAGACTGGATGATTACATAACCCAATAACTCAAAGTTCCACTGACTTACTAATGCATCTCACAGCTCTTATAAAATCTTTATAATTTTTTTTTTTTTTTTTTAATGGGAGCTGTTGTTAACCACCTAGATTGCAAGGACAGAAGTATGAAAATCCCCAGGCCATGAGGAATCCTGAGTATTTTGCAACAGTAAGTACTGAGGTCTGTTACACCATAGTCTCTCTACTCTGAAGGGATGATAACAGAGCATAGATAGAAGATTTACTATTTTTCATTATAAACTTAACTACAAGACCAGCTGTAACCATTTCTCTTTTTACAAAACCTGCTTTTTAATATCACTGTTTTGTAGAAACGTATGGCAAAGCAAATAAAACTGTCTTTTTAGTAAACAACAGAAGGACATGATAAAAACATATAAAAGACAGTTTTATCTGCTGGATGATATACAGGTACCCGTATACAAGCATGTATACTAAACAATAAAAGAAAAAGAATATTTGAATGTTACAGCTCGGATGTAAACACAGAATAAAAATGAGAGTGGAAAGTGACAACACATTAACTCACTGCATCATGCCTAATTATTGCAGCATATATGATATAAAATAAGTAAAATGCAGAAAACATCTGCTTGACTTCAAAACCAGGCAAAACAGATCTCTTTGGAAACATAGTTAAATTAAAAAAAAAGCTTCTAGCAAAGATGTGTGTTTCATTTCAGTCCACAAAAGAAACTCAACAGGGAGATTATAAACTCCTGAAAATAGAAGTTTATAATGACAACAGGCAATGCCTTTATTACAGTGACATCAACAGAGCCACTCTAACACAGATCACTGCATTGGTTTTGTACAGGTTTACAGTAAATATTTGAAGACACTGAGAATATTCATGTGCAGCATTTCCATTAAAGGTGTGAAGTTCAAACTGATAAATAAATATTCCTGAAATGTTTTGAAAAATGAGAAAAGACATTTGACCTAAATATGTAGTGTGCACACTAGTTAACCATGTATAGCTTCTTAGGCACACTTTGAACTGCAGACATGACTGGTTTTTGAAAGCTCAGTAATTTAGTTGAACTCACACAAAATTGTTTAAAAAGATGGTTCCAGTTTTGTCTTATCAACATCATTTCTTCTCAAAAAGAGTTTCACCACTAAGTTCCAGATCTAGCGAGGTCTCTTCAAGAGTCAGCTTAACCTTAGGTACATGAGCAGAAGATCCAGAGGAAGCTGTACAGATAAAGAAGAAAAGTGTTAGGTTTTACACTTAAGAATATTTATGCTGAAAAGCACCAAACCCAAGAAAACTGTAAGTTACCTAACACAGAAACATACACAAAGCCACACTGTATCTAATGAAACCAGACATGCAACTGGATTTTGTTCAAGGCCCACTGAACAGCACAAGCTTTCAAAAGCAGACAGTGTAGCTTGCCACTAGTATATTCATACTGAATATATACAAGTGATTTAATACATCATTATGTTATTGGCAGCTTTAGTCAGAACCTGCTTACAGACCTCTATGGTAAATGCTCAGAAAACATCTTGGAAATTCTGAAATTTAAACAAATAAATTTCCTGTTCTTGATCCACTTGGACACAGCTGGAAATTCTGTTGTACTTCAAAACAAAACAAAAAGCCATCCATTTTCAGGCCACAGAAATTCTCCCAGACACCTCAGAGGATAAAAGAAAGTAACTATTAACAAAGTTTTACTACTACAACTAATTGTGCAACACTGTTGAGTTCTCTGTGACCCATAAAGTGATCCCATTCACATAGACAGGGAATTTTAAGAAATACCTGCCCTAAGAAATTACGTAATATATATATATATATATAAAAGAAAGAATCCTACTGCTGGAAATAATGTAATCAAGTTAGCCACTGTGCCTCTGACAGAAGTTACTTACATAAGGTCGGTTTCTCTACTGCTTGCCTTTCAGGCAAAGTTTCAAGTGGTGTTGGTTGAATTTTTGCAGGGGTGTACGTGTTTAAAGGAATTTTTCTTCCTGAAACTGGAATCATGTAAGTTGGAGAAGCTGAAAAGCGGAAAAAAAAGATACACATCATTAATAATAAAAATATTCTCACCTGAGCAAAATGTTGAAGATAGCAGCCACAGAACTGTGTTGTCTGTCCACCAGTACAGATGCTGTATTTACACACCCTGCAGCTCAGCCACCAGTTTTTGACTCTAGGGTCAGAACTTCACAGCATGAAAGACAAATCTACGTATCTCCATTTTACCTCATAAAGTGACACAAGAAATTCATGCTGCTAAGGCAGCTAAGCTGAATTTCAGTACAGCTGGCAAAATCACTAGTGCTACTTCTCATATGTTGAGGGCTGCACAGGAATAAGCATTTGGACTAAACTGGCATTCAAGTCCAAAATGCCTTTGAAAAGTGTATACAATACATTATTCTCCACCAACTTCCAAATGTTATAGGAAAGAAGAAGGAGCGCAAAGCACTTATGGCCTCAATTCTATCAGGTCTAATTTCCAACCACTCTTTTGTAGAAAGGTGACAACCAAACCACCACAGAGGAATGAAGTATTTTTTTGTCTTGTGTTCTCAACTGCTTTGAAGAGACACAAGCTTCCTAATAAGTGTAACAAAGCATTTTAAATTTAAACTTCAAAATACCTGTAGGCCTCCTTGGTTTCTTTAACATCAGTTTTCTTAAATTGCTTACCCTCCTTCTCAGATATAGGAGGCCTGATTAAAATCTAAACTGTATAAAACTAAAGTAACAGAAAAAACAAAAACCCTTACATCTAGACAGATAACCTTTTTATCAATACTATCAAGTACAAATTTTCTTATCAAAAACCACAGTGGAAAGTCATCTTCCCAGACATGCACATGGGTAGAACTCAGTTTGCCTTTAATTTCAGTATCACTTAAACATTAACCATACAGCACAAACTACTAAGAAACTAAGTGACTGCAAGGTGAACATCACAAGGTGAACCCCCAACTAATATTCCAAGAAACAGGAAATAACGGTTTTAAGATGTAAGAGGCTTGTAAAAGGCAACACTACTCTGCTGAGGTTAGTGACAGTACAATTGTACAGTATAAAGCAGAAAATACTGTATTCTCACTAAGAATTCCCTGCAATTCAACTAACAGGGTGGACAGTACAGAGAAATTCTTAATGTGAGGAAATAAACCAATTATGATTTCATTAAACCAGTCAGCAGAGACATTAATTAATTATAACACTACCTGGGCCACAGAAATTAAAATTATGGTTTATGCATATATTTTTTAAAGCAGTATTCTTAGTTTACTTGTTAGCTGTAAGATACTGGAAAGATTAACTAAGCAATATTTAACAGTTTTAAATGAACATAATTACAAACTAAAAATCAGTACCTGTCTCCTGTAGATTTTCCCTTGATGGAGCAGCAACGGAGGCAAGAAATTCATCCACCTGCTTCAGAGACAAGGAGTTGTGCAGAGTTTCCAAAGGGCAAATAGAAGGCACCATGGAATACAATTCAAAGCCTGAAGGAAATATAATAAAAAACACGGATTTCCAAACATAAGACACAATTTAAGCTACTGCACAGGCAAGTATCAATGTACAATAAAAAGTACTTATTTTAAATCAGCACATGCAGACACAGTACTCTTGAAATCATGGACACTAAATTATAGGAGTTGGAACAAGATGTGCCAATTTCTACCACATACTAAAATAAAGCTACCATGTAACATAAAGTGGGATACAAATCTCATGTACACATGAAGTGTCTTCAAACATTACAACTATGCTCCTCTCCCAAATCAGTTCACAAAAGATAACTTTCCTCTAAGATGGACTTAGTAAATAACTAAGAAAAGAATAGGCAGGAGATGGTAGTAATTCTTCCACTCATTCTCATATCTGGCACAGCACTAAATAGGTAACTCATTCATGCAAGTAAAATAGGATGGCTGTATTGTCAACTGTTAGCAGACAAGAGCTAAAAACGCTAAATTTCAAAAAAATGAATTTGTAGAATTCACGTTCTATCATCTTCAGTATTCTGTGAAAACAAACTGTTGCCTTCAATATCAAAGGAAAACCACTGTTAGCACTTTTGTACCTTGATGTTACATGTTTTAACTTTGTAAGACAGATTTACACCTACCTTTATGCATTTAAAAACAGTACTTAAAGGACTAGAAGTTTCATATATTAGAACAGGTAAGTATAGCAACCCAAAATCTAAAAACTTATTGGACTTCACTCTTCTGAGTTAGTACTGATCATACACCAACCATGCATATCCATATTACTAACATACTAAAAAAGCATTTAAACATTTCAGCAAAAAAAAATGAAGTTCTTTAAAGTGATACAAGTTTGATAACTCAATAAATAACTCTTCATCCAATTGCATTTCAGAAAGGAAAATATGCCCATTAGTGTTTTCAACATACAGCTGTAACATTACAAATTTGAAATTCAGCATTGTAAATTTACAGTTGCCACATTTAAGATATTTAAATGCAGAAACAGTTGTGAATGAAATAATGTTTAGAATATCAGTTCAAGGCACATTTATTAGAGATAGCATATAACTGTGAACTGTTCCCTCCCTAAAATTATAAACATCAATATTCTTGTGATAACCAGTATTCCCCATTCACTTCCCATTTATGCTTTGCATAAAGGAATAACTCAACAAAATTTCACCCCCAAATGTCTGTATTTATATTTGGACCCACACTGGCCATACTCAAATGTGAGGGACAGTTAAATATAAAATCAACTGAAGTGTAGTTATGAGAGGTTCACTTGTATTACAAATAAAAAGTTGCATTTCATGGAAGCTTATTTTCATGTACGAAAGAAACACCACCACATACTTAATTTCTGTTTTTCTATAAAGGCAGTAGCTAAGCTTCAGTGTAAGCACTAAGATGTTTGGCATACATATTAATATCCTAAATAAGTAAGCATGCATGCAAAACGCAAACCCTTTCTTTGCATTACAGTAAAGAGAAATCTTGTATTTTACCCTTACAGAGAAGTCCCTATCATTTGAAAGAGAATTTATGTCTTCAATTTTGCAAAGAACATAGTGGGATAATGTCAGATTAGCTTTTTAATAACTATTATAGTGCAGCATTACAGAAAACCAGAAATTTCAAAATGCACCCATGCCCTTTAAGGAAAAAAAAGGCTGGGTGTGTGTGTGAAGAATGTTCTTCTTTCAGGAATTTCCCCTCCATGGATCTTCATTCAGTTTTGTCAATTCTGCTATCAGGCAGCAGCAGCAACAACATACCAGCACGTTGTTGTATCTTTACATCTAAACAATATGACTTAAAAGATACCCTGGAAATCTGTGATGTTTTATTTGAATATTTTAAGATAAATATTTTATGATCATATATGAGAAATAAATTTGAATTTCAATGATGTAGCCACCTGACAGTATCCCTTTAAAAAAGAAATTTCCTGTAAACTAACAGCCTTTGAGCTTTGGCTGTGTTTATTCTTAAAGCACTGTTCCCGTCAAAAGGCAAGACAATGAAAGGGTTAACGCAGCATCTCAAAAAGCCACCCTGCTGTCTTACATTTAAAAGCTATAGAGACATACCACTGGAGCCTAGAAATTCCACAGAGGAAATGGACCAGCACCTAAAGAGGTGTGGGTGTTCTGCACAGAGGCCCAGAAAATAAGGTAAAGCACTGTCAGAAGATACTTGTTTCATCATGTTCCTTGAACTAAAGATGAGGGAAGTATTCTGAAATGAGTTAAGAGGGTGTGATAATAACATAGAAATAAGAAAAAACGGAGTGAAAGGGACAAGGAGAATAAAAATGATAGTCCAGAGGACAGACAAAACAACATGAATATGTTCTTATGTTAATAAGGAACTCTTTGAAACCTGCAATATAATTAGGTTTCATGGGAGCTCACACAGCATGCATTAATCTTGTAAAAGATGTGTGGTAGAACTACTGTATTACACTTATCAGAATAATCAATGCATTCATTAAAAGCAATTTAGATCCTTTTTTTAAAGAATGCAGTCACAAACAGTGCTTAATGGAACAGAAAGTAATCCTTACTAGACATGGATACTCAAATGCAGTTCTTACTTTCTGACTTCGGATGTTTCCAAAATACTATTGAACTCGAATGGTTTGAGTCTAAAGATAAAAAATGGATTCCCATCTTTCTTATTAGAAATAGGATACTAGAACTGGCTTTTTAGATCAAACATAGTCTAAACTGTATTAATTCAGCCTTACCATAGCAGTTTCCCTTCAAGAAACACTGCAGTGCAAAAACTCACTGTAGATTCCAAATGAACTTAAAAGGACTACACTGCCTCTCTGTAAAGCCAAACAAAGTGTTTTTTGTTGTTTCTTTTTTTTTATTTTGCTTCTAAGTGAATGTATTTTTAATCTAACATGAAAATACTGATGATTTCCACCGCAGTTTCAGTAATACTACTAACACTGTAGTCAGCTTGCAGTCATGCACATATTAAAACTGCCATTAAGAAATCTGGAAAAGCTACATTAAGATCTGGTGGATGCTGAAGACAGAGTCTAGTTTTCATGAATGGGCCTATTTAACCACATAGAAAGATAGGCAGAAATATTTTGCTGCGGAAGAGAAGGACATACCTCTGTCCTACATGTTAAATCAGACTTCTATTTGTAACTATGGTAGACTGAAGAGAAGTTGACTCTCACTCTTGAAGCACAAGAGGTCAATGTAAACAAGAGGCAGCTCTCTTGGTGTGATTTTTAGTGCAATATTTAAGTAATTTGTACATCTGATGAGCAGAGAAGTATGACAATGTAAATTTTTGACTGATGATAAATACAGCAGTTTAGCAGGAATGGAACCAAAGCTTCTGCTTCAGCTTTTTAATTTAGCATCAATTCAAGAAGATAGTAATAAAACTCCAGTTGTCAATTCAGTGATTTACTTTAGAATCAGGAGACTCAGAGAAACAGCTCAGTGGGAGAAAGACAAAGAAGAAGCAATAGCTATCAAGAAGTGTATGCCCAATAAAGATCAAGTTTAATCCTGTTTTTATCTTGTACCATACAGTCTGATCACACAAGAAACTGGGGAGAATAATTACAGAGATCATGATTAACAGCAGCTCTTCAGTTTTTTCAATTATTTTTTTAAGGAATGATTTTTGATGTTGTATTTATACTAATGAATGGTAAAGAAGGGATTTAGGGTAGCTAATGATTACAAATATATTTGGAGTTGTGCTGGAAGTTAGGAACAACAGACGGCTGGATGATACTGTACACCCCATATTTGAAATAAAAATAAAAGGGATGAAGCAAGGAACCTTTTGATTTTTTTTTTTTTTTTTTTGAAAATAAAAGCAAAACGTACCATTGGTTGGGTGTCGAGCAAATGAGATAGAAAACCTTTTAACAGCAGAACCGCGTGTGGTGTCTGAGAAAGAGAAAAACAGGTACCTGAAATTTATAACAGCTACCAAAAGAGGAAGATTTCAAAAAAGGAAAGGAAGAAGAAAAAAAGATGAGAAGGTATTAGAACTGAGTGGCATGCAGAAAGGACCAAGGAAAAGGGCTAAAATCTAAAAAGATGTTAAAAAGAAGAAAATTTGGATTGTTGGTAACTACAAGATGTGTAATGAAGTGTATGAAAACAAGCAAAATGAGCTGGTGATTCTGGCATACAAGGTTATATCAGGTTAAAGTCGAACACTGAGTAGTGAATTGGGAGGAAAACAGCATGAATACTGGAATACTGTTTCACCTCAGAGTTTTAAAGGTCTGCTTTGGCATCTTTACGTTCTGAAATCTAATGAGAGAGTTTCTTTTCTACCCCAGCTTATCCAAAACTGAAAATCTCCTGCTTCTCTGCAATCCAAACCCAACCAAAAAAAAAAAAAAAAAAGATCAGGAATCCTAAAATTTTCACCATCAGTATTTAACTTATTTATAATTTCTTTCATTCCTTGTATATGCTCCAAGTAATTTCATTTCAAGATCAATAAGTAATCATAGAAACTGAAGCTTAAAATGAGAAAAGAATTTAAACCCCAAAATTTTAGTTTACTAAACGAAAAAATGCACTTGCTGAAATCTCCTGGCACACATTACAAGTTTGTGGGCTAGTGTTTAATTCAAGGCAGAAACAAGAATTAACTATGCTATTAAGTTAAACATATGCAAGCTATGGGCAATGAAGAAACAATAAAAACTCATACAATTAATACTAAGGCAAAGGATTCTAGGATTCCATTAAAATCTTTAGAAGTTCAATATGGCACATGGGTTTGTGCGTGCATGTGCGAGAGTGTGCACATACCATCTATGAAGCCAGAAGAAGTCAGCTTTTTACGATGAGTACGAGCATAATCCTGTAGGTTAGGTGCACTTGAAGAACCCCCGAGCACTGAGGTGCTAAACAGGCCCGCACAGTGAGACCCTGATGGGAGTTAGAGAAAATACATACAACAACCAGGTGTTTGGTCTATTCACATTGGGGATGCATGCAGCATGCAAGGACATGGCTCTTACCACACAAAAGGCAGCTTTTGGCAGTGCCTTGGACAGGTTCACAATATGCTTGTAATGTCAGAGTGGTACTTGTACGCTGAAACTATCTTAATTTATTGTGCTTCTACTCATGACACAGCACTCTCTGCTATATGCACAAATTGAGGACTCGCTTTAACAAAGTGAGTTCTTGTCCTGTTTTCACTTTCGGTAAAGAAAAGTTACCAGTTAGCATCAATTGAAAAATAACCAAAACAACAAAAGAAAAAACAAGATGATGATAATGATGATGATAATGTGAAAGTTGTTGTGGTTTTAAGAGCTGCATTTCTGAAACAAATATAAACTGGAAAAATACTGCTCGTTGCATTCATCTAAATCAACCTTTGAGATGACAGGCTGCAATGAAGTCCTTATGCATTTCCACAGACTTAATATGGAAATGTTTCCCTTCTACCCCAGCAAAATGTTAACCAATTTAGAAATACTCTATTCATATTTCAGCTGCCACCACTGACAAAGTTGCAAACTGAAAATACCTAGAAGCTGATCAAGTTTAGCTTGACTTCTTTCCTATTAAGACTTGTGTACATCTCCATGCAAGTGAGAGTACTTTTGTTACAACTCATACATTCCTGCCACTAGGATGGGAGTTTTAACAAACCACTGAAGGACACAGACAGAAATATAAAAATAACTTTTATAATCATCAACCATAAATGAAATCTACCTACAACAATGAACAAAATGGAAAAAATTGTTGCAATTTTTTTCCTTCAGCTTTTACTGCTAGTTGAAAGGAGAAGTCGTTTTTCACTCAGAACTTATCTTTTACAGTTTAATAAGTAGCAGCAGATTTTTTTTGAAAACCAACTATCTACCCAGTGATACTTCCTTTCACTGCTTTTAATGAGGAGAAACATTACTAGCACATGTGACCAATCACAGCCAAAATAAATTGGCGCCTCGTCTGTGGCAAAAGCCTTCCACACCAAATGTATACCTTAATCTATGCACAGAAATACATCAACTTCCACAAGCCATATTGTGTCACACATTGGCAAAAGAAAAGTTGTTTAATTTTAGCAAGCACACAACAGAGAACATGACTTCGATAAACAAAAGCACCTGATGTATGCATTTTACTAAGGGAAAAATATAATAGGGAGAAAAGTATCACAAAGATTAGATGTACAAAAAATACAGATCTTTACAAAGAAAGGATAAACTACTTGTAAGTTTATGTATATAGCTTATGCATTTTCTACACTCCCATGAAAAGACACTTGCAGAAAAAAATGCAATATTGATTTACAGTAGTGCATGATTTCATATTTTTGCAGGAGTCATATGTATGCCTGTTTCAAAGAAGCAACAGAAAATCACCATTTGAATTAAAAAAAACTTAAATCATTCAATTATAGCATGATTCATTCTTGTGCTGAAAGGAAGAAATTGATTTTAGGAGAGGGAATATATGCACCCTCCTAGCCCCTCTTCCTGCCCCAGTATTATCAAGAACCTTGACATTTGTTCCCCATCCCCTCCCCTGAATGAAACACCTTCAATTCCATCAATTACCCACAGTAGGAAACATTAGTTTTCAAGAAAAGTGTTTCCAGTGCAGGCCATTTCTATCCAAAAGATTCCTGCAAAACCCCCAAAATTATCCTGTGTACCTGTTGTGAGTAGTACATTCAGCAGTGTGAACAGTGTCAATCAATTTGCTCTTTTCAGTTATGATTTTTTATAAAAAACTTTTGCTGCAGAAAAGAAATTGTCCAGTTCATAGGCAGACACACAGCATATAAGAAATACTATTAGGTCCTGTTAACATGTTCAAAGAATGTACAACTGTACAGAACAACAGGCAGATGAAAAGCTGCTAATATCGAACAAACTTCAATTGTAGGCACATACCTAGACTACTCTCTCGCTTTTGTTCCAGAATCGTTCTTGGTGTTCGTAAGTTACTATTGCTTTCTGATAAGACCTGCATATAAAAAACAGAAAAATAAGGGAAAGTAGAACAGCAGTATGAAATATCCATTTAACTTGATACAGCAGCCTGTTTCAGACAGACAAGTGTTAATAAGCTGTATGATAAGTATTAGTAAAAATATGTAAAGGAGACATGAAGGATCATGCAATGTCCCCTTCTGAAGGGAGTCCATTTCACATGAGTTCCTTGCAATGAAGTGGTGCAAAGCAAGCATTCAGAATGAGGAAAGGACACAGACCAAAACCAATATGAGAACAGACATTTGAGACATTTTATTTCATTTTACCAAAAGCACTCTCCTAAACTGCGCCTGTATTGAAAAAAGGACGGGAGGGAAAGAAAGACAGACAAGCCATTGAGGACACCATACAATCACTGATCCATGCATGGGCTCAATCAGTGTAATCTTCAGATGCCCACAGCCTTTACTGATACAAACTTTTCCTTTGTAAATAATTTTAGAATTTTCCACGATAAAAAGAAATTATGAATTTTTTCGAAGAAAAAGGATATGTTTAACAGAACACCATCCATTGCATACATGTAAACAGTACGTTGACATACTAAACAATCTTTAGATCTTCGCTGATACTTCAAAAACATTGAAGTTTCTCATTTTCCTGCCTTTCCCACCCAGACATTTAGAAAAGAAGTCTTCAAAATACTGTTCAAATCAATGGATGATGTACTGCATTGGGAGTTTCAGATACCTCCGGATACAGAAGGCAAGAATTATTAGTGCTAGAGTTTTTTCCCTGCAATAGTTAATACCAGGCCACTGAAAATATGATATATGCGAAACAAGTTTTGAATAGCAACATGATGTACCAAAGTATTTTAAATGGTATTGGTTGCAATTATTAAAAAAAATTATTTTCAATTTACCTACCACCAAATTAAGCAATGCTGTTTTTAAAGTCTTAAAGGACAACTAAACCAAAGCAGAAATCCATTTCATTAGGCAGTAGACTAAGTCTTTTTTACTGTGGTAACATTTGCCATTCCTATAAAGAAACCAAATTTTTAGGAAAATGTGTAACACATTCAGTGGAAAAACATGCACTTGCTCTTTTTCCCCCAAACATTCTCAGAAAGTAATTTTAAGAAGTGGAAGAATTTGCTTCAAACGTAATCCGTAACAAGGGATTAGATGTCCTTAAAGACAGTTGGTTGTTGCTTGTTAAACATAATAATGTTTAATGAAGTAAAGTTTAAAAACCTGTTGCCATGAGCCAAAAATACTGGATGTGAAAGCCAATGATTTAGGGGAGACAGGGGAAGAAGTGATTTGTTCCCCTGATCTGCGTCTTCGACGCCCAGTACCCACACCACTGGTGTAATGCAGCCAGGTACCAATACACTCTGGGCTAGACACACTCAGGGGGCTCTCTTCCTGGAAGTGAGAAAGGGGGCAAAAAACAGCAAAGCATGCAAAGTTAGATTCAACAGAGCCAAATGAACAGAAAAGAAAAAAACCCAATTTGCTTGCACCCTTTTATATACTGCTTTGAAAACTATTAAACAGCGAATAGGGAAGAGTAGTATTACAGTATGAGGAAGCTATCAGTTCTACTTACGCATTTTCATCCAATTATGTCTTTTAATACAACCTTTATATCAAATTTCTGGTAGACTGATTATTAGATATGAGAGAAAAGTAACTATTATAAATACTTGATTCAGAATTTTAAGAATTTCCCACATGTTGGAAACAGAACATCTGTTATCCTTGACATACTGTTTAACAGTATTCCCCCCCTCTAAGCACATTAAACTTTCCTATTTATTATTTAATAGTTTTCATTTCTAGTCTATAACCTTATGTAGGAGATTTTGATTTTCAGAATTGCCTCTGAGACTCTACAGGTGACCCACTAGTAGTAGCGCCAACCTGACTTGTAGTTTTCCAACGTTAAAAAAGCCCTAAAAATTATCTGATGCTGGATGCCTGTTGAAACTTCAAGGGAGGACATTGTAAGGCTGAGTCCCCCATGCCCCACGTCACTATGTATTGTTAGCAATCAACATTATAGCAATACAGAATTTGATTTCCAATGCTGAATGAGCCTTACTCTCGTTTTTCTGTTACAACTGCGGTCTTTTTATATTTTCATGAATCAACTGTAGTTGCAGTACTTCTGGAAATATTGTTGACTATACCCCTGTTTAAAATTTCCATATAATCTCACACCTGACAGTGTCCTTTCAAATTAACAGACATAGATGAAGAGAGAATTGTCTTGTAGTAAAAAAAAAAAAACAAACCAAAAACAAGCCAAAAGATTCAAGGCAGTTGAAGTTGCAATGGCTTTTTTTAAAACACTTCAAAATACAATTTGGTTTAAATATTCCAAATACAGGTTTTACAGATTTCAGTAGGCCAGATTAAACTTCCAGTTTTATTTTTTTTCAAAACTAGTTTCACAGTGTTTTATTTTTATCTGCTATTTTCTTCTGGCAAGTAAACAAGCATTGAATGCTGAAACATATTCCACCTGAACATGTATTATCTGAGCAGTCAAAATTTAGCAGTTTATGTTACTAGCACATTCCGAAATTAACTTTTATGTAATTTATAAAAATGGTTAAAAGTTTGAAGTTACAGACTAAGTTGTGTGTATGTGAACTCGTAAGGAGGAGGGGGTTTGCATCATAGTGAAAATAGCTTCTAAAAATCTAAGATACTGATGTTGTTGAGCATTTGTTTATGATAAAACTTGGAAATAGAAAATGTAAGACATTCACATTTATTATCTCTGCTAATTTACGGAAGTCATGTGAGTTATACATATATCCTTACAGAAGGGAATCATGCATCCTTTTCTTTCCACACTACGAAGTTACTTGCAAATCTCTAATGCTTTCATTGCATACAAAGAGCCCATTCCCAACACAAACACGGAAGGAAAAGCTTTTGGTGTGAATTTTCATTTCTGATGGTTTTAAGCAACTGCGAATGAGGCAATAAGAAGCTGTTAGTCTGCTTCTAGCATTAATATCACAGAAGTGCCACTATGCACCATGTGAAGCTTTGCCACTCAATGTCCAAAAGGCATTTGTGATACTGCTGTATGTCCCCGCACCTCTGTGACATTAAGGCCGTATCTGTGAAGCACATCTAGATGTTATGGCCTTCAGGACAGGAATTTAGACTGTTCAAGATGTTATCTAAAAAATTTATGACACACAAACCCCACCCACTTAAAAAAAACAAAACAACCACCTTCCAGTTTATTATCTTACCTTAAAATTCTTCACAAGTGGAGTCACTTTCACCCCACATGAAAGCAAATACAGCATACAATGTCTCACCTCCTGCACCTCCCCTACCACCCCCAATCCCTTTGTTTTCCCTTTCAGCATGATCAGTCTGAAGTTTTGTTTAATTCCTAATAGCAGCTGCCTTGTAAAGATGAATACAAAAGCAATGTATGTTAGTCTGAAGATGTAGACTAATAGAGTCTTCTTTTTCAAATGCCAACTCTTCTAAAATGGCTTAAAAGAAAAAAGGAAATAAATCTTATTGCAAACCAGTAATTAATTTTAAAAAATCTGTCATAAAAGTTACTGCCATGGAGGATTTCCCATAGAATAAGAGCAACCCTTTTGTGAGACATAACATCATACTGGTTCTGTGTAATCAAAAGCAGAACTACATTTGGTTTTGTTCTGTTAAAAATAAGCAAAAGTTCATTTCTGTGAAAGATATTATCTGGAACATAAACACTTACTTCAACAGAACCAATCTTCCTGGATCTCGGAAGGGGTGACTTTCTGTGTATGTGAATCGGGTCTGATACCATTGGCTTGAACATCACGACTGACCGATCTACTTCATCTCTTTTAGGAGCATGTACCTCCTCATCACTATCATTTTTATGAGAGGTTTTCTTCGAGCCTTCATTCTACAACCAATATAAAAATAATTTTCAATTTAGTTGCACAATTTGCAACATGTAGACACAAGTGTCTGTTAAATAAATCTCCTGCATAAACATAAAGCAAGCAGATTTTAAAAATACAGGATGTATATGATTGAACAAATTGTTCTAGACTTTAATAATCTGTATTTGCTCCTAACCAGCCACTACATATGACAGTGTGGTCCTACCTAACCACATTATTCAGACAACATATTTTACTCCAACATTCTGTTGGCCTAGTAATAAGATGAAGAATTCCAGCCGAGCTTTGCTCTCAATCATTTCTCGAAAAGCAGGTGGTGACTCTACAGACTTCCCCATACATCTTTGAGAATATTCATCCTTTCTCAACAACCTGCATTCATAAACATACCAAACTACCTTACTTAGTTAACCATTGCTTTTAGTTACCAGAATAGCAGTTGGTGTGACGCTGATGTTGACATCGCTTTTCTTGCAATGTGTATTTTGTATTTCTAGAAAAAGTTCTGGCAAAGCCATGGAAGGTCCAAATTACCAGTGTCCATTACCTCAGTGTATACTCAACATGCAGTAATACACTGGGACTGCCTACATTTTATTGATATTTTTCTACCAAAAATACATATTTGTATTTCACCTAACAATCTCCCAATGTTTATTTTAGGTATGTCTGCATCCAGAAAAACTAACTTTTGCTTTAAAGAATGTGTAACTGTTACCTCTCTGGAGGCAGGTCTGTATCCATATCCAGCTGGTAAATTTTTATCTTCCTCACAGCCTTTGGCTCCTGGACTGAAGTGCAGCTCTACATGAAAACGTTCTTCAGAAGAAAGTTCCTGAAGGAAAATTATTAAATAGGTTTACAGTTTAATACTTAGCTTAGCACTACTAATTTCTGAAAATATTTATCCATTTTAAATACCTTGTTTGGATCTTCATAAAGCATGATAACAATCTGTGTCATGTAATTGAGCTCATTGACAACATTTAAATAATCCATAGCTCGTTTCCATTGTTCATCTTTTGATTCCTTATGAAGGGGGGAAAAAAAAAATTAACAAATAAAAACCAGCTACTTTAAGAAGATTGATGATTCCCCTTTTTCCCCATTTACATGGATTTTACATTCACAGCAGAAGTGTGAAGCTTTTCACGGCTAAGGAGAAAAAAAAAAAAGAGATACAACCAGGGGACAAAAAAACAACCAACTAAACAGACAAACAAGCAGGAACTTAAAATTACTCATCAAATGAATGAAAAGTGGAGGTCAGAACTTTTTGTATTTTACTTCAGTGTATCTTTCACGTTCTTTTGCCAATGATGATATATGTCTTGTAGACAGAGGCACTGTTTTAAACTCTCCTGATGAGAATTGTTAATTTTGCAATAAACTTATTTCAACTAGTATATTATGGAAAATGTTTCTAGATATCATTCTACCAAACAGAGTAAATGAAACCTTTTAGTATATAAAATATCCTAAATTATATAAAATGAACATTCACCTTTTTTCATACTCTAGAAAAAACATATTTAATAATTAACTTTAAAGGAAACGTAAAAATTTATCTGTCTAAAACTAGGAGTTTATCTGTTGCAGCATATGTCACAGAGGTCTGGGATTAAAAATGATTTTGCCAT
Organism: Lathamus discolor; assembly: GCF_037157495.1. NCBI lineage: Eukaryota > Metazoa > Chordata > Aves > Psittaciformes > Psittacidae > Lathamus > Lathamus discolor. Next base: position 37,028,135 of record NC_088909.1, on the reverse strand, counting down.
TAGCGAGTTCAGTCATCCATTATGAGAAGTAAGTATGTCAACAGAACCACTTCAGAAGTTAGTATGTTAATCAAGCTCTATCTTAGAAGCAACTGTGTAGGCTTTGTGGTGCTGCACTTATCCTCTCCAAGATTTCAGTTAGGTTATTTCTGAATCTGGAGACCTTGTCTTTTTTAGTCCTTGTTTTCAAAGCCAATTGGATGGAAAATAATGCACCACCTTCAAGATATTCTATGACAGTATACAAAAGTAGGACAACCTACTGAACAGCAGAAACTTTGCACTACACGAGCACTATTTAAGTCAGGTAGGGAGGTCTTGACAATATGCCAGTGGTCAAAAATAATAAGCCGGTCCAAAAGTGATTTCAAGAGAACCCTGAATGATAACTTGAAGGAAGTAATTGGAAGAATTATAGGTGCAAATATAAGACAAAAAAAAAAAAAAAAAAAGTATTATCTGCCCTTTTGAAATCTCTTTGAGACTATAACATACACAGCCAATGGAACTCAGCATTACTTAAAGGGCATGCTGATTTCCACCAATGTGCATATCAGCCATTTGAAATGTCTCTGCATATATGATAAGAAAAAAAATGTTTGAAAAAGTGTGATAAATTTCAAAGGCACTTAAGAAAATTAAGCTTTTAGGGGATACAATCTTAGTAAGATTGAGTCCTTTTGGTTCCTCTCAAAATATTAGAGCTTTAACAGAAAAAAAATGTTCAACTTACATCACATAAGGCACCGTAACGAAGGGTGGATAACAGGGAGTGGACATGACTCTCGCTGGTGAAATACAGCCGTGTACGAACATGGCGTTCAGGGGACATGACACCCCTGGAATAACTTGAAAATAAAAAGGATCTTGTTAGACCATACCAAGATGTATCCCTGTTTTAGAAATAGCTGTCAACAAATAAACCGTGCTTCTTAAATTATGAACTGGTAAGACACTTCAAATATAAAAGCTACAGAGTATCTATATTAACTCTTACGTAAACTAATGTAACCATGTTAAAAAAGAGACTTACAGAGGGTGAAGCTTATTTACAGTATCATCATCTTGAGTTCTCTGAAGGTCAGAACGGATTTTTCTGACTAGAGGAGTGCAGTAACCTTTGGCAATCTCTAGTTTCTCAGCCTTAGAAATGCCATATTCCTGTAAGAATGTAAGAGCAAACTGACTTTTAAAATTCAGTTAAAGATTAAAATGCCTTTCCTGTTCAAAGGCTTGTGTAATAAATCTGACTAGTCATCTACTTGCCTTGGCTACAAACTGTTTTGCTTAACATTTTTATTACACTTGATTACTCACACCCCTTCAAGTAACAAGTAGTTTGCCTTTTTGCTGTTTGATTTGACACTTTATTAGACACAGAAACAGATTTTTCATTCACTAGTTAAAACCACAAAAGTGGATTCACTTTCTGCTATGTTGAAACTCTCTTAAACAAAACATCTAGGGAATTATTCCTCCTCCCTGTGAACTTCATGCTCTGCGCTGCACATGATATGAAAGTGCTCACAGAATTTTGATGGATTTTCTGGTTACCCTAGAAGGCAAAAGAAGTACTTTCCCTTTAAATCTTGTAGGCTTATTAAGTTTTTTTATGCAGGTCTGCATAACACAACACATTCTTTACTGCATTATTCTTTTTGTCCTCTTTGCTGTCAGGGAGCTTGAGAGATGAGGGAGTTTGAGAGATGAGGAGAGGAAGAAGTTGTGTAAAACATGGACAGCTGTGTAAACCACGTAACAATGATAGTTGTGTAAAACATGGATAATATCTCTCTTACAACAGTGCTCTGTAACTACAGGGGCACCTGGGGAAAGCTTTAGTCTGTTCTATCCTATTATCACAAAACAATTCTATGTCCTACAGCCTACAATGTTTTAGAGATAATCTCAGTTTAACAGCCTGTAGTATGTGGAAGTTTAACTTGCCTGCTTCTGGCCTGGAATTCTAGGAAAATTAATGTGCACGCTTTTATCAAGGAGTGTTAGCATTCTGAAGCAGCAGAAAGGTCTTTTTAAATTCAAATTGCTTAAGACAAGTGAAATTAGATAGATTAGAATTAACAGTGTCATTTGCAAAAAGAAATGAAATTTCTAAAAGCAGGAAGAATGAATTTAAATGTATTTTCGGAATACACTATTGTTCACGGGACAGCACTTAAATCTATGAAGAATGGCTCGGATGAACCACTTTCTTCTAATACACTGCACTAAAGAGGCAGACATTTTCAGAGCTTAAATTGCTAAGAAAAAATCACTTTGAACACATCTTATGAATTATGAATCAGATTTTTCTTAGAAAAATAATCAGCTTACTACCAGAAAATATGAGATAATGTTAAAAGGCTTCTATTACTGCAACATACAGGAACCTTCAATACAAAAGGCAGAGCAGACATTTTCACAAAATTTGAAAAAGTATTTATTCTGCAATTTATTTTATTTAATAACTGAAAATGCTTACCTGAGGGATCACGATGTCAGCCAAAGCCTTTGAAAGCCTGTATAATTCCATTGTGTTTTCTAATTTCAATGAGCCATTGTGCTGCACATCATATTTTATACAGTCATAAATATCAGGGATTTTGCTAATATCGTATCTTCCATTTTTTGTTTTAAAGTCTTTTTCCAGCTTGGACCACCTGCGCAGCATCAGTTCTAGTGTCTCGCTGTGGTACAGCTGAATATCTGCACAGACACATACCTCATAATTAAAGGCCATCAAACAAAAGGGAAATTTTAATCACGTTAGTTGTAGTTGAATACAGAGGGATAAAAAAGATCAAATATGTTTTTGAGCAGAGGGAACAGATGTGCATATGGTTCATTTTTACTGCTGAAAGCATCACAGTTACATGTCTACATTGAGATAGGGGAAAGCCTATCTGCAGAAGTGCACCACTGGCCCTTTAAGCAAAGCTTACAGCACAAATAGCATGTCCTACAGCACAGACAATATATATATTAAAAAGCAACCAAAAAAGGTTGTAAGAAAATTCTGGGAAGGGAGGAAAAGGAGCAAGACAACATCTCTGTTTAATAACAGACCATGCATCCCATTTGTTTCTCCCTCCTGCATGTGGTAACAGCAAAAGCCAAGAGAAGGTAAAAAGAATGGATTATCCCCATCCCAGGACAGAGGATTAGATCAAATAGCCAAAACCTACTGATGCTATGCACAGGTGACACTTGCCCTGCTCAGCCTCGGAACAGAAGTTTGCATACTATACACTATAGTGTATACACTATATACACTATACTATACACTGCAGATAACACTGGTAGCAAATACTCCAGTATTTAACTAGTACCAAAAAGCACTGTTGTCACTTCCAGCTCTGGTTTTCCTGCATCACATTTTCCTGCATCACATTATTTCCTGGTTCACCACACTTTATATTGAGCATCATTCTATGCAATACTACCATATATCATACATCAAGCAACATATCTTCAGCAAAGATACTTAAATATAAAAATGTACCTATGTAACTTAGCTTTAGTACCATCCATTTTTTTTTTTGTACTTTTTTTTTTCCTGGTGGACTGCTGAGTTTCAAATAATTAAGACAGGAATTTCTGCAAACATTTGAGGACTAGCTTGAACTTCTGAGCAGTACAAAGAGCCCTTATCTGCAGTGAGATCACATGTTCCTCCCGCTTTTTACTTTAAAATGATGCATATGGAATCAGACTAAAAATCCCTATGCCATTGTTGATTAAGGTTCTGCTAAGAGCAAGTTTAATTATGAAATGTTACAATTCTCTCAGGTGTAAGCAAGAGAAACTAAATACAAGTACAAAAATGTTTAAGTACCTGCAGACTTTGGATCTTCCATTCTTTGCCTGATTTGAGAAGTCAAACTCTGGATCAAGGAATAGACCGTGTCACATGTCTTTACAGGATTTTTAATAACCTGCATCGATTTAATCAGTGAGACGCTTCCAGATGGAGTAAGCTGCAATTTGAGATAAACACAAAATTATGTAAACAAACTATCCAGATTTGAAAGAACTGGGGAGATAAGATGGAATATATTAAAGATTCCAAGTATTGGAGAAAAAGTATTCAAGCAAGTTGCTATTAATTTCTGAACCCATCTCTGAATTATCTACTCCCTTTAAGGCATTAAGGAAACAAACACAAGCACAAACAAAAAGAAACCCTTTAAATTTACATATACCAAGAACATACCATACATCCCTCAGAACTGACTTAATTTTAGAGCTATCAAGTTGGGTGTTACTAAAACAATACAGATAATATCCACATAAGTGAGGCTTAGCCTCATTTTTGAAGAAAAGTCTGCATAAACCAAAGCAAGAAAACAATTATAGTAAACAATAATTCATATACATAACACAAATACATATCTGCACTTTTCTCTGTTTCCTCAAATGCACAGAATAATTTGGATATGGAAAACTTCTGCCCTCTACCTAATAGTAACCAGTTCCTACCTCCCTATTATGACCAAGTAAATAAATGGGAAAGGTGCTGTGGCATAGAAAAAGAAAATAGAAGAACCAAAAAAAACTGTCTTCACAAATTTCAAGTAAGTTAAAAAAAAAAAAATAAATTATCACTTCATAATCCCAGAGGTTAGTTACTTTCAGTAACTGTCTTTGAAGAGTATGCTCTATTCATTCCAGTGACATTTCAAACCCCATTATATTTATACACCAAAAGTAGGGGAGAAATAAATAAATACTTGAAAACCTGTACCCTTTCACTTTTTCCACGTACTGCTGAATCCACTACTGGCAGTGGTTTGGATGATACTTTTAATACACACGTTTAAACAAATCCACATGCAGTTTACATGCAAGATACTAAAATTATTTTTCAGTAATTTGGACTCAATACATTTTCAGAAATAGCAGTTTAAGCTTAAACCTCATTTGAGGACTTGTATTTGGTTATTATACCAGACAGAGTAAGAGCAGCTGAAAGAGAAAGAAGTTTCTTAACAATAACAAATATTACATTTAAAACCAGGAACAATCATGTATGTTCTGCACTAAGTCAGAATAAACTCTATTAATTTGCACTAATTTTGCATGTTAATTAGACATCTTCTTTCACTGATTATAAAGTGTCATACTGGTTTTCATCATCTTAGTACTCCTTGAGTTAAAAAAAAAAGGCTTTGTAGCAGATTAAACATGAAACGACTGCAGTAGGCAGGCATTAATATATTTTGTAATACCACAACACTGTTGAAATAAAAACAACAGAAAGTGAAATCAATAAAGTAGTTTCTTGAATAATTAAAATATTTTTAATGGAAAAAACCCCAGTTTTAATAATTATTTTAATGAAAAATATTTATGAATGAGGTCTCTATCTACTTCTGTTTAAAAGTTTGTGGCTATTACTCAAATGGCGAAACAGCTCAAAATATCTAATATCACAATTGGTACAGCTTCCTTTGTAGTTCAAACTATTTCCAAGCACAGAAGTATTTTTTCAAAATAGATACAAAATATCACTGCTCATTATTTTCACACAAGAATTTGCATAGCCATGCTAACCTTATCATAGTCATCAGCAGTAAATTCTCTGTCTCTCTGGAGAATTTCATGGAGTCTTGCTTTAACACGATGCTGACAGCTGCTTAAAGAATCACTGTCACTGTCCAGCAGACCATTCATATTAGCACTTTTTACCATCTGGACAAGAATAGGGGTCAGCTCTCCCTCTAGAGCCAGCAATCCCTGAAGCAAGTAATACAATTAATCAGGCAAACAGATAAAAATGAAAACGTAACAGTACCTTAAAAATCCACCAGATTTAAATTCAAGATTATCTAACTCACAGGCAAGTGATACAAAAGGGACTTGGCAGACAATGCAGATATTTGCATAGAAATGCCCCCCAAAACACTGCTTTGCTGTGCAGGATTGCTACAGTTGGTGAAACAGTGATGGTGACATGTCATCAAACATGCTCCCCAGCATATTGGCAGTGCCAACACTGCTCCTGTGAGATGACAGCTGTTAAGGTTTTGGGTTGCTGGATGTACATGGTGCCTTCTCCCTGAGGCTGGGAGCAGCAGCAGCCTGACTTGTGGGGGCCATGCTCCTGCACAAGGCATTGAGTCACCAGGTAGGAGCTATCAGAAGAGTCAGCAAGCTGAACAGCATCTGGAAGGATAAATGGGAGACAGACAGGGTTTTTGCAGACACCGTACAAAGACAAAATCCCAAACTTGGTGTGGGACAGAAAGACAATCAAAGGCTGAGTTGAACAAGAGGTGAATGGAGACTTCCAAAATGGAGAAGGCTGGAAACTTTTGTGACTTTTGGGCTCTGGGATAAGGAAGGAAATGGGGTGGTGTCTGCTCAAGCCTGCTGACCAAGGAGAAAGCAGGACAGATGGCTGGAATACTTCTCCACCAACATATGCAGCATGGAAACAAAGAGAAAGAAAGAAGCCAGAACACTGGCAGAGCTTTAAATTTATTCAGATTACAGACATGTGGTTGGATAGTTAACATGAATGGAGTTTTGACTGGGCCTTTTTATAAAAGTAGCAACATGACAAGGGAGTATGCTTTAACCCAACAGAGGGGAGATTGAGATGAGATCTTAGAAGTTCTTCCTTGTGAGGGTGGTGGAGCTCTGGTACACTTTGCCCAGAGAAGCTGTGGCTACCCCATCCCTGGCAGTGTTCAAGACCAGGTTAGATGTGGCTTAGAGCAACCTGGTCTAGTGGAAAGTGTCCCTTCCCCTTGGCAGGGGGTTGGAACTGAATGAGCTGTAAGGTCCTCTCCAACCCAAATGAGTCTGTGATTCTGGAGGTTGTTACTGGAAAGGACTAAGGTACATTGCTAGGGCTGTATAATTTAAATCTGTCTGCATCTGCTCAAAGAACTTAACATGCTTGACACATTAATTGTCTACTTTTTCACACTGAATAAATACTCCTGAAAACAAACAAACAAACAAAAAAAAAAAAAAACAACAAAACCAAACCAAACAAAAAAAAAAAAACCCAACCAAGTAAAAACACCACCACATTTCTTTTAAACCAAAGCCTTATTATACACTGTGGACTCTAATAAGCCATAAATCTCTCCTAATTTTCAAAAGTGAAAACAAACTTGAAAACATCAGAATTTTTAAAATTGAAAATACAACTTCACACTGTACCTTTGCAAAAGCTGCTGCAGTCATCTGGACTCGTCCCTCATCAGAAGCGTAGATCTTGAGATCGTGTCGGTAAGTGCTATGTAATCTAAGTAAACCACATCCAGGAAATCCAGCATAATCTCCTACCAAACAAACATTTTGCTCACTCTCATTTTGCACTTGATTATCTTCAAAGCTGTATATGCCATTCTTTCTTTATTTTTGGGTTTTGTTTTTTTTTTTGTTTTTTTTTTTTTTTTTACCTTGTCCACCAGGATACATACACCTGAAAGCCCTTCCAAGCTCCTCTGCTTGAACCCTGCCTGCAGGGGTCAATTCTCCTCCCCATTTTAAAACCAGAAGCAGGGATGGCTCATTTCTTCTATTATCTAATTGTTGACAGAGAAAGGAGTTAAGTATAGTAAAGTACAGTTGAGTTAAGTATATTCTTTTTTTTTTTTTTTTTGCAAATGTCAAAAAATATTCCAACTATGGACTTCAGTAAAAGATTGCTTAAACATTATGAATATTTAACAGCATTCTAACATTAAGAAAATATTGAACTGGAGAACTAAATGGGCACTTAAAACAGAGAAACCTAAAGTAGCTAAACTACAGAAAAAAGATAATAAAATATACTTCGCATGAAATCTGAAGCAAAAAATTAATTGGGACAGGAAAATTAAACCAAATTAGATGTCAAATACCCTATATTTATTTCAGTCAATAATTATGGGGCAAAGTTAACAAAAATTTATAAAAGTTCTAAAGACATAAGTAAATGTTGAGTCATATTTTCTCTCCCAGACGCAAACCACTGTTTCTGGTGAGTGACTGAATCTTCTTTTCACCCTACTTTTCTGTTACAAAAAAGCAGTGTTAGAAGGCAAATTTACTACAGTTTTAGGTGTACGATTCAAGAGACTCTGCCAATAAGAAATAACATTAATTTAAAACACATTCCTTTTTATTAACATCAGGATGTCTTATACCACTAGTCCATGACTATTTAAATGCACATGATATTAAGTAATTAGGTACAAAAGTATTACAATACCTTCTTCTTCACTGGAAGTCTTTGGGCAGCCATGAGGAAGATATGTTAACTGAACTTTGCGATTTATTCCTGAAAAATGCCCATACCTGAAGTAGGAAAATAAGAAGGGAAGAGGGAGAGAAACATTTTATACATTTTCCTCCAGAACTGCTATGCTCCTGTAGCCAGATATACTACATCTATACTGGTCACTGATCTGTGCATTTGACCACCATTTACTGAAGCAGCTCTTAAAATAAACCTAACTCATCAAGCACAGTAAGACTACAAAAGCATCCACCAAACTGGAACATAGGAAGTTCCACGTTAACATCAGGAAGAACTTCTTTACTGTAAGAGTGACAGAGCACTGGAACAGGTTGCCCGGGGGGGTTGTGGAGTCTCCTACACTGGAGATATTCAAGGCCCGCCTGGACAAGTTCCTGTGTGATGTACTGTAGGTTACCCTGCTCTTGCAGGGGGGTTGGACTAGATGATCTTTTTAGGTCCCTTCCAACCCTTGGGATTCTGTGATTCTGTGATTCTGTAATAAAACATTTAAAAATGACATCTACTACTTTTTTCATGACACTGAACATCAAATTAAAAAAAAAAAAAAAAAGGCAAAAGGAAAAAAAAAGATTAAAAAAGGGGAAAGGGAAAGGCAAGATAAAATAAGGAAAGGAGGGGGGAAGGAAAAGGAAAGGAGACAACAGCACTTACAGATTACACAAGTAATTTATACAGAATCACAACTACAGTAGCTATGACTATCCAGAATCTGATCTGGCAGTATAGATGGCTACTATTTTGTCAGCCAACAATTAAGTTCTTAAGCAGAACTCATAAATTTCAGTAACTGCCTTTGCCCTGATTTTCCTTTTTTTTTTTTTAATTAAAGTTACCTACTATCTTTTAGAACTCTGAGCCCCTGATCTTTAACACAACTTGAAGCCTTAGGGTTTGGCGTTTTAATTAGTTAATTAATTAATATAGAAATATTAAATACTAATATACAAAGCCTCATTATTTGGAAACCACCAAGTCTGCTTTACGTAGACAGTACAGAGTGAAGTTCCTATTGGCTCCAACAGACTTCATCACGTCACACACTGCAAGAAGCAGACCCTGCACTTAAATACTTTCATTTAAAAAACATGCAAGTAGATAAAATCTGAGATGAAAAAAGTAACATTGCATGCAGAATGAATACTTAGATACTAGATAAAGCAATACATTCAATTAAGAAGGAGAAAACAGATGTTTTTCTTCATAATGTCATCCTTCCTCTTCATAATCCTTGTGCCTGAATTAGTATATCATTGCATACTTGATAACCATTGCAATGCAAGCACTAACTGGTCTAAAAGGTCAAAATAGCTGATGCTGAAGCCTGAAAAATTAAAACACTTACATTTCTAACACAGTCTTTAGCTGTTCAAGTTTTGCTTTACTTTCTTCAATTTCAGAATCATTGTTCTGTCCAAGTTCTACAAGGAGTTGTCTTGCTATATCAAGCACTTCCTAAAGAAACAAAACACAGGATTTACTTAAATGATTTTCTATTTATAAAATAACCCTGTAAGAAAACAAAGACAAACTTGCCTGCAACTGTTTTGGTTTTTTCAGTTTTAGTTTTCCAGATTTATATCCATCACATTTTTCAAAGAGATCAAAAAACCTTTAAGAGAAAGAATACTGATTGAAAAACACAGCTAGGAAGTTAAAATATTACTTGAACAAGTGGCTCTTAAACTTAATAGTGGCCTGAAATTGGCACCTTTACATTATTTGAAAAGCATGCTAAAACCTGCCCTCCAGGTCAAACCAACCTTTATTCACATCCCATTTCCCAATAACATCTTCAATACATTAGAGAAATAAGAGCACTTAAAAAATTCTTTTATTGATCTCCTAAGTGCTAAGAAAAAAAAAAAAAAGATACTCTTCATAGCTGTATATTAGAATATTATGTCATTTGCTATGTAAATTCCTAATCCTCAAGAATGTTCCTGAACGGAACCAAAAATACCAGATGAGCAGTCCTACACTTTTACAGCATGTATTCTCTGAATGCAAGAATCTAGCCCCAAGACAAGTAATTACTAATTACTTTTTTACTGAAATTGCGCTTAATTCCAGGACGATTATATTAGGCACTTTATGAATCCTACCATAAAGATGCTATCTACCAGAAACTGAGAGCCATCAATCTTTGACAAAAGTAAAAGTCAAAAAGGTAGTACAGCAGATGGCAGCTCACACAAGCACAGTTATGATAAAAAAAGAAATGCAGACGTCAATCAAATGGTGAACCAGAAATATTCTCTGCTGCATCTGTAAAGACAAATGCATTTTCATTAATAACACACACGACTGTTCACATGGCACAGCGTGTGATGAAGGAAGTCTTGCATGAGTAACCTGTCAGTCCTGTTAGAGAGGTGCATACTTCTTAATTAGGTGCAACGTAAGTTAGATTTAACCCAAAACAAAAAACAACTTGTAAGATGCAATTCCTGCTCAATTCATTGCTTGCATATCCACAAGAAGTGAGCTGGGCTCTAAAGCATCCAAACTAATTTTTACAAAGATTCTACTTACCTCTGATGTTTCACTTCCATTTTCATTTTTTGTTTTGGTGTTCGGTCCCCATGGCGTATTACAGCTATAACACATCTAAGCTCCATCCTGCAATTTCAAGAGTTACATTTCACAGTCCTATATATGAGGGTCTTGTATTTAGTACTAAAACCACCACGAATCAAGACAATTGACAAAGTCATAGTTACATGACATAATTACAGAAATGATGGAAGAATATGCAAGAAAGTTAACTGAAAATGATGCAAGGTATAAAATATAAATACTGATTTTAAGACTTGGGTAACTATGGAAATATCTATTTTAAGTAGTTTTCAAAACAACATTTTGAGGTTCATTAAATGAGAAAGCATGTTTATTAGAAGTACATATTAAGCTGGTGTTGGAACAATGATTAGCAGTGAAGGAAGCTATGCATAAGAAACACTACACTCGAAAATCTGCTGTTCTATACTCAGCTTGACTAAGGGTCAGAAACTGACTGCTGGCATAGCAATTGTGATTCCTTTCTTGTTTTCACCACACAAAATAAGCGTTCATAGGCCAAAGTGGGCATACCTTGTGAAGAGAAAAAAAAAAAAAAAAAATCACACAAGTTACATTAGGAGTTTGCCCAATCCAGATAGATTGACTATTTTCTTACATTGTTCCAGAGGTGGTTGGCACAATAGGAATGTCTTCAGCTTCCAAAGGAATTGACCACGGTATCTGAAACTGGGGAGCAAGTTCTCTCATTATGATATTTCTAAAGAAAGGGTTAAAAAAGAAAAAAAACAAGCCTAAGTTTAAAGCACAGCTTATACAACACATACAAACTCCAAATCAAATAGATAATATAGACATGCATTTCTATCAATGTGCTTTTAGAGTACTAGCAGTCACAAGTCTCTAAATTTATAGTTTTCTTCTAACTGTATAATAAAAACCTACTTAAATAACAATTTAAAGCTACGACAACTGCTAAAGAGACAACATTAGCCTAATGGCCCTGGATTTGTAAGAAACTTTTTTTTGAATTCCAGTTCCTAAAATAGCTCCTTGGATCTGATTCAGTCTTGTTCATTCAAATACTCAGACACTTGACTCCATTGTGTAACTAAAGTTCCTGGTAACCAGTAAGCCATTCTCATCAGGGAGTAACTGGTATCTTTAGTGGCAATTACTCAAACATTTCTGTGTTGGAGCTAGAAAAATAGGTAAGATAACTCCAAAACTGCTTCCATCTACAGAAGGTTGTTAAATCATGCTAATGTTCTGTTCCAAGTATTTCATCAAAATATACTGAACCTCAGATCAATATCTATATAAGAAGCAGTAATATGGAGGAAAAAAATGTAACTCTCAAAGTAGCGTAAGCCAAAATTTAATCTATAAAAAGCTCAAAAAATTCTGTTGTTACTTAAAACTGCAATGTATAAAGCATAACAAAATAAAGCATAAAGAAAAAAAAAAGAGGTAACTTTTTTCAGAGAATTCAATAGCTACAATTGCAATAAAGAAAAATCAAAATGGGTATGAGAATTGTAACTAATTCAAAAAGTGGCATAAAACAACAGGAGTACAGTTGTTATATCTAGGATTCAAGCTTAGTTCTTCCTACACTAAGATCCCAGAGCATTTGATAATGCAGAAAGTCAGCTGTATCTCATCAGTATAATCTTTCTGTAAAACCAGTTTAACTGGTCAAAACAGAATCAGCCTACTTTGGGGGCAAGGCTTCATTGGCACAGAGTTCACTACCCAATTCTGTATGATCCCTTGTTACACCTTTATTTCCTTCCAGTAGCAGGGAGAAGATGGTATGACAGAAGACACCTTGATACTATATCCATTTGGATTTACCAATATGAAATCCACAAATATAGAAGTACACACCAGCTTCAGATCAATGACAATGTACATTAATTTGGGCACATATTAAACAGCAGCAAGCACAACCATCCAGCAGTGCTTCTCTACTTGGGGTGGGGGGGGGGGGGGAGGAAAGTTCTTAAAGCTCTATTTCAGGAATTAATCCAGCTTTCAAAATACTTATTGAGTTAGCTTTATGTGCTCACAAAACACTCAGATATTTCAGGTGATTTCAGGAAGAAGAAATTTATTTAGGATTTATTATTATTTTTAATATTTTATATTTTTAATTCCTTATTTTATACAATATTTCATTTTAAAGAACTAATTTAGAAATAAGGAATGAGTACATTACATCTACATATTATATAATATATATGTAAGTTAATAGTACATTAAGTACAGTCACATATAGCAGAGTTAAAAGACAAAACTCCTCAAATAAATCAGTAAAATCTTACCCCAGTATCTTAGCACAATCATCATAGTATTTCATAGAGTTTTTCACAAAACTGAAGCCATTCACATCACAGACGTAGGACTGTCCATTAGCACGCAGCAAATCAAAGCCACAAACTGTTTGCTGGTTTTAAGAATAAAGTTTAAGTCATTGATCACCTTTCTTAGAACTGCTTATTCTAAATAAACTTTATATTTTAATATTGTATTAATCTGAAAACATGGCAAAATATGACAAATTTTATATTTGGTACCTTTTGCCGGTTGCCTGTTAGGTTTGCTCATGTCATGCAGACATCTTCCTATTTTTAACTCTAATCCCAACTTGGTTTTATCATTGCTAGATATCCCTACCAATATCAGTATTGAAAGCCAAACTTGCATGTGCCTAAACTTAATCTTTGAGATAGCATAAGCAATGACAGGCCTACAAATTTCTCATCTGACAGCTGTTTCCCCTACACATACAGGTCACAGGCAGAAAACAACAAAATACTGATAAAAACATTTTTGTCCAAATTTAAATTTGACAGGATGGTTTTGACATTGACATAATATTGACATAGTTAGGACAAAACATGCCATTTCAGCAGATTACTTTTTCAGATCTCAAAACTGACTTTGATAGGTAACAGAGATTTACACCCTTCAGGCTTGAATGCCATCATAGTTATGCATAGGTGATGGGACACACAGAAAGACAGCCTTTTAATAAGACATGTGAAAGGGGGACAAGAGATTGACTGAAGTTTTGAACAAAGGAATCCTAAAACTATATAAAAATCAAAACTATCAAACACTTCAAATAAGGACCTGGTCACGTCAGTACCAAATTAACATTTAACTGAGCCCAAAGTAAATACTAGGTAACATAAGTTACAAAAATTTAACTACTGAAATTGTGTTTTGCTAACTGAGAAACCATTAACAAAATGTGTGAACATATGAATAGAACACACTGTAGGTTAGCAAAGCACAATAGCAACACGTGAATTCAGGAAACTTAAGCAACATAAGCAGCCCATCCAGAACTTTTTAATGCATTAAAGGAAGAATTCTTCTAGATAAAAAAAAAGATGTGGAAGTTCAACTTTTCACGTTCCCAGAGTTCTGCAGCAATTATCACTACTGACTCTGTGCTCCAAAACGCTATGGAAGTTTCATGCAATAAATAATTAATTAACACTAAAATGTTTGATCAGATAGGAAAGTAATCAGCTTACTTTAAAGGCAAGGCATACTTTCCAAGCAATTAACTTCTCTCTTGCATTCAGGATGACTGGATACCTCACTTCTTTTCCTTCACTATCACGTTCCACCTTGCCATCCAGAGCTGGAGACTTCCGGGCTTCAGCATGAGCATAATCTGGACCTACTGTGTACACCTTTATTGAAAAGGAGGAGCTCTTGGTATAGTGTATTTCAATCACATTACATATAAGCATACATTTTGCCAAATTTATCTCAAATGTGCTAATGACTTCAAATGAAACTAGCTGCCTTCACTATTGAAAGGGTCACTATGAAGTACCATTTCCTCAGAGAACACCCATCATTTGTTGACAAATAGGGATAAAGCAAGGGTAAACAGCTGGAGCACAAGTAAAGAAAAATAATAATTATAGAACTTGATTACTAAAACTGAATTTCTTAGTTATGATGGTACAGAGATAACACGCTTGTGAGGTGGGCTGATGCCAACCTTATGAAGTTCAACCACGACAAGTGCAAGGTCCTACACCTGGGTCGGAGCAATCCCAGGCACAGCTACAGACTGGGCAAAGAAGAGATTCAGAGCGGCCCTGCAGAGAAGGACTTGGGGGTGCTGGTCGATGAGAAAATGAACATGAGCCAGCAGTGTGCGCTCGCAGCCCAGAAAGCCAACCGTATCCTGGGCTGCATCAAAAGGAGCGTGACCAGCAGGTCGAAGGAGGTGATCCTGCCCCTCTACTCTGCTCTTGTGAGACCTCACCTGGAGTATTGTGTGCAGTTCTGGTGTCCTCAACATAAAAAGGACATGGAACTGCTGGAACAAGTCCAGAGGAAGGCCACGAGGATGATCAGGGGACTGGAGCACCTCCCATATGAAGACAGGCTGAGGAAGTTGGGGCTGTTCAGCCTGGAGAAGAGAAGGCTGCGTGGGGACCTAACAGCAGCCTTCCAGTACCTGAAGCGGGCCTATAGGGATGCTGGGGAGGGACTCTTCGTCAGGGACTGTAGTGACAGGACAAGGGTTAACGGGTTAAAACTTAAACAGCGGAAGTTTAAATTGGATATAAGGAGGAAATTCTTTCCTGTTAGGGTGGTGAGACACTGGAATCGGTTGCCCAGGGGGGTTGTGAGTGCTCCATCCCTGGTGGTGTTCAAGGCCAGGTTGCATGAAGCCTTGTGTGGGATGGTTTAGTGTGAGGTGTCCCTGCCCATGGCAGGGGGGTTGGAACTTGATGATCTTGAGGTTCTTTCCAACCCTAACTATTCTATGATTCTATGATTCTATAATAATATTTTCCTCTCACCTGCAGAACTTGAGAACAGGTTAATCTGAGAATTATTTCAGTTTATAGTTTGATTATGGAAATCTGGCTTCAGGACTAAGTAATTCTCTTAATTAAAAAATATTTTCATATTTCAGACAGGACTAAATAAATAAATACAAAGATGTCCCCAGTGTAAGCATTACAAGATAGATGCCTAGAGCAACAACACAAGAGGGAGGTGGAGCTGCTGGAGCAAGTAAAGAGGAGGCCACAAAGATGCTGAGGGCTGAAGCAGCCCTGCTCTGGAGACAGGCTGTGAGAGCTGAGCTTGTTCAGCCTGAAGAAGAGAAGGCTCCTTAAGGGGAGACCTTAGAGCAGCTTCCAGCACCTAGAGGGGTGACAAAATCTGAAGAGGGGCTTTTGGCAGAGCCTGTAGGGACAGAACAAGGGGGAATAACTTTAACCTGACAGAGGGGAGATGGAGATCTTAGGCAGAAGTTCTTCCCTGTGTGGGTGGTGAGGCACTGGCACAGGCTGCCCAGAGAATCTGTGGCTGCCCCATCCCTGGCAGTGTTCAAGGCCAGGCTGGATGGGGCTTGAAGCAACCTGGTCTAGCGGAAGGTGTCCCTGCCTGTGACAGGGGGCTGGAACTGGATGAGCTTTAAGGTCTCTTCTAGCCCAAACCATTCCATGATTCTGTGTCTCTGTGTTTACACAGGAAAGTATATGCTGCTCAAAGAACTTAATACAAAACAAAAACAGAGAAACAATGTATTGTGTAATAAGCTTCTACCCCTTGACTCTAACAACATAAGCAAAGCTCTTCCACATTAGAAGTACTGTGTTTAGTTAGAGTAAAAATTATGTTCTTTACTTACAAACTGTACCAAAAGTTCATTAGAAGTAATCCTTGACACAAAGCTATAATTTTATCTTTATAATTTTATCTGACAAGCTCTGGGAGGACTCAATTGTTCTAAATATAAGTAAGAACACACAGTTGTCATACCTTCACATCAGTGCCATCTGTAGGCATGAATTCCTCATAAATATAGGAGCCCGTTTTTCTCACACTGCTTTCAGGGGAATAAACACTGCTTCTGCTGCCAATCTGAAATGAATATTTTTCTATAAATAAACTCATGGGCTTCTGCCTAAGAAACTTTAAAAACTTCTTAAAATAACACATTTGTACAGAGAAAACACTTCTGTAACAAATGAAGCAAATATGCTTTGCTAGTTCCCAAACAATTTCTGTAAGATTCTAAAAAGTGCACTGATAGTGCACAGGCTTTTTACCTATAAGAATCTGTAGCGGCTGACAATCTGCTGCAAGGAACAAGGGTCTACATGTTCCCTTGACATAAGTCTGATCCACCACTGCTTCCACAAACAGGACATGCCAAAACAGGTCCCAGGTAACATGTGGATAGGTTAGAATTACTCTGCAATTCTGTTAGACATCTACAACTTTTTAATAGTTTAGTACAATAATCCCACCTTTCGAAAGAGCCTCTGGCTTCCACCTCCAGCAGACGTTGGATAATAAATGTAAACATTGTGGTCCTCAGCACTAACGGGCTTTTCTACAAAAGGCTTTTGGAAAATCTCACCATTCACTTCCACATGATCTTCTCCTTCAATCAAGTTACATTCTGCAGAAACAGTGCAAACAACACAGTTTATACTGATAGAATGAAATGATTAAGAGACTTGGGTTAATTTTGTAGGTTGAAATAAAGAGACTGTATTACATTTTTGTTTCCTTGAGTTGTTACTGACTGCACAAAGTGGTGATTGTGTGTTGAATATGTCTGCAGTACCATGCCTATATTATGTTCTAGCATTTCTTTTGATTTCCTCAGTGTCAGACAGGAAATCATCTTTTAATAATGATTAAGCATAAGCTTGCATGGCTGGTATGCTTTTTCAACATGTTTTGAAGACAACGGGTAGGGCTGTTTGTCTCTTTCTTCAGTGCCTTTCTCTGAAACATCAGGGAGATGGCAGATGGACAGTGAACATGGTGCAATGCCAGACACAACAGTACTTTTAGTAGGTTGACAACCATCTCCTACTGTCTGATGGATGCACCTCGCACAGAAGATTTGGTCCTCTGGAATTAGGGGTCAGGAGTCTCTTCGTTACTGGTTGGCTACATGTAACAGCTTTCATTTGACTTTTGTAGCATAAATGAATCCCTTTCCCCCTAGGTTACACAGACTTTTTAACATAAAATCCCCACCTCTTATTAACTACACCACAGTAATACTTCTATTGTCTTTAATTTTTCTTATCTCTTAATTTTGTGTCTTGACCTGTCATTGCAATCTTCTATTGTTGATACAAGTTTTCAGTTTAGTAGAAAAAGACATTAAGTTTCTTTTCAGGTACAGAAAAAGTTAATTACCATTTATATTCAGAGTGTATCATCTGCAGATCTGTCTAGAGTAGGTTTCCCTGGTCTACAAGGGAAACAACAAACATGGTTGCTTGTACTTAGAAGGGAAAGTATGCAATAGCCTAACTTGTTTCTGTCAATATTCCTTTCCTGAGTAAAATTAGTAATTATTGTGGGTAATGCTGCTCTCTTTGGTGACATATTAGAATCTTAGTTTGAGTTTGGAGGCCCTAATATTCTACTTGTTCTATGATGGTTGTAAGAGAACTGCGACCACAGCCTTTGGAGTCATGCTTTTCAGATGCACACTTGTATTACCTGTGGCTGGGATGGAGTTAATTTTCTTCACAGCAGCTGGTCTGGTGCTATGTTTTGAATTTGTGACCAAAACAGTCTTGATGTTTTGTTATTGCTGAACACTGCTTATACAGCCTCAAAGCCTTTTCTGTTTCACACACTGCCTCCAAAGACAGATATATGGCTAATCCACAATACATTAAATGCTAGAGAAGCAAGCAACCTCTGCACAAATGAATTAATTGTGTAGCAGGTGAAATTTAACTTTCTGCTATGTATGCTTTCCAGTGAAAACAAGAAAGTGCTAATTGTTGATATTTTAGTCATAATTTTTTACCTTGGGGATTGTTTGGATCACGGTTCAGAACTGCATAGCGAGGAAGTAAAATGCCTTCAGCTTTAAGAATACCATAAACTTCTCTCCTGTAAGAAAAGAACAAAGGTTGCACAGTAATACAAATCCTGCCAGTGTTTGTATTTTACAGCCCATGAGTAAGGAAGGAGAAAAATACATATTTTTAATTTTTTTTTTAATCACACAGGGTAAGATTACATACATAATACCCATATGAATATAAAGCTTTAAATGTCACTGACACTGCTGTACCTTTGCAGTGATCTCATCAATACCAATAAAAATGTAATTTGCTATGCCAGCCCTCTCCACTCTCCCACTGCAACAGCAATTTACACAAAATAATTCTCTTGTTAAAGGAGGTTATGAACATGAAGGGACAGCAACTGAAGGCATCCAAAACAGCAAGTCTGCTCACTGTTCAGAAGGCTCCAATGTCTATGTATTTTGCTTGCTATTGTTTTGTTAATATTTATTATGCATGACTGCAGCTCCAAAAAGAAAATTCACTTTGAATAAATACATGATCTTTGCATATGAAGAACTTCTATTAAGTATCCACTTAACAGAAAAAAAGACCTTTAGTGAGTTACAAGAATTCTACAATTATAGGAGGTTGTACAGTTGCTACACATATTTTCAAAGTTTAAACCTTATTTGCTAAGCTTTAGACAAACGTATCACCAAATTTCTACCTTGATAAATCTACAGACATATCAGTATAAAAACATTGAAAGAAAAAACACATATAAATACATACCCCAGGAAACTATGCATACATTAATGAAAGGTAACATTCACTGTAATTTTATTTAGACTACTGTACTATACACTGTAACTGTTGCTATGCAATAACAACAGATTTGTACAGTCTCCAACTTGAAAGTAGTCTGCTGCAAGTAATTAGTGTTACTTACCTGTCTTGTATGTGATACTGCATATTCAAGTCATTGATTATGAATGGATTCCTGAGTTTTGCATAGGCAACTGCTTTGTCCAGTGGAAATCCTAAAATATTTATTACGACAAATAAATTAAAACTACAAGACACAACACCATTAAAAAGGGTGGAACCTTCATATCCAAGCTTTTTTTTTTTTAGAATACAACCAGAGATACGGGTTAAGTGGGAGGATACTCATTCAGGTATAGACATAACATCAGCTTAAGACAATCATGAGACTACAGCCTAATTTCAGCATAGGCTGCGAAAAGTAGTGGTCCTGTCTCCAATTCCCTCCTCCTCTCTCCACATGTCCTCCAGTTCCACAGGGCCAGAACTTAGGTTTTTATTGCCTCTGTGTAGAAGTACAGCTTTTAGCTTCAGACAACAAAGATGTGTTACATCTTTGCTTTACAGCCCAGCCCCACAAAACCTTAAGAGACTAGCAGAGATGCATGAACAAGTGGCCAGAGACCCAGCACTCCTACTGAGAAAGTAGCATGCCTTCCCAGTTATTGGACCAAGTAAGTATTAGACCACCGTTTCCACTGGCTCCACAAATATTTACCAATGGAATCGCTATTTTAAATACCACATCAGACAGGACTGCCTCAAGCAATGAAAACAGTACAATTTAAAAAGTTTGCATTTTAAAAGTAAATTGTATTATATAAAAAAAATTAATCACTTCCTAACAAAATAAAAAAAAAATACAAGACAAAAAAAAAATTACCCTCAAAGTGGTTAAAAGTATTTAGATGTCAAAAGAAATCATGGTATCATTAGCAGATTTACCTTTAGAATGAAAAGAAATGAGACAGTCACATAAAGGCCACTTTTCTACTGGCTCATTCAAAATAACATCTTCTTCAAATATCACCACAGTTATGTACTTAAACATGGAGAGGCGTTCAAGAATTTCTTTCATTGGTTTGGACTTGGACTTTTTAGCCATTGAACATATCCCAACTGCGATTTGTCTTTCCGGTGGCTGAAGGCGGGAGGGAGGAAAGCAATTTATTTTTAAGTTTTCTCAGAACACAACAGGGTTTTAGCAGCACAGTACTAGATCAGATAATTTCTGTGAAAATTCATGCACTACCTTCAATTTAATGTTTAATCAGGTAAATTGCTAGCAGGTAATAAAATGCAGCATGACAGCATGCCACAGTGCATTCTTATGAAAAATACCTCAAAAAATGAAATTGTTCAATTGCTATACACTACTTTTTGTGAGTACTGTATCAGGAAAAAAAAACAAAAACATAGGATCAAAATCTAAGTCAGAAATGTCAAATCTGAATACTTATGGCTTATTCTGAAATTATCCAGCAATTCATTTTTAACCTATTTAATTCTTCTGTATCTACTTAGTAGCCATAAGACTTCTCATCTTCTTATATAGTATTACAAGTAAGATATGAAAACTAGTAAACCAGAAAACACTATTCTAGATTTAAGCTATTTTTTGCATAGATAGTTTCACTTTTCTTTTGTACAGTCTGTATTTTCTTTCTTGTTATAAGCCTTTAAAAAAAGTCTTTTCCTCTCAGTGGCATCCACAAGTGCAACAGCATTTCTTTAAAAAGAAACAAACCCACCCCCCAACAATCCTTTATTTCATTTTAGCATTCTTTTAAACAGAAAATGCTAATTTTGCATTATTTCTCTGCATTTCAAAGTTACTTTTAATCATGAAGTGTTTTACTAACACTCGCCTGCATTTAATTTTTTTAGACATGCCTGCCATCAGTAAAAATTTAATCTGACTATTCCCTAAAGTGAAATGCTACAGACTAAAAAAAAGCAAAACACATCTACAAAAATTACATGACAGCTTATGCATAACTAAAAATTGGTAAGCATAGTGCTAAAATACAATTCAGAACACTCTGCAAGGATAAGAAACTAAGGCATAAGTTAAGATTAACTTAGCATGCACTTTCTATACGCCAGGACAGAAGAAGAATTAAAATACATCAGATCTTAACGAAAACAACAGCAAGATGAAGTAAGTTGAGTTTGTTTAAACAGAAACATCAAAAGTTAACTCTGTGGCAGTTGACAACACACACAAAAGAAAAACTCTTGACCATTTTTTGCTACTAATTATCCAAATAAATAAAATTAAGGCTTATGCCATCAAGTTTATTCGCAGAATCCAAATCAAATCTGCAAAGCTGGCATGCCCTGAAGCTCCGTATTAAGGTCAAGCACATCTACTTCGATGTTCACAGTATACTTACTTTTCAAATGTGCTGCATTTCCAAACATAACTAACAGATCATTATCTGAATACGAACAGTTTTCCAATTTAGAACACCTTAGACTTTTGTGATTTAATGCCATTTCAAAGTAAAATAATGCTAGACAACACACAGAATACTACACACATGCCCCAACAGTACATACAGAGTCATACTCTTCCTCCTCTTCTTCCCCATGGTCATAGAACTGTTCATAATCTGACGATCTGCCTGAATCCAGTAACCCTTCTCCATCTTCGCCACCCACGAAGAATCTAGGAGGATCATTCTCTGTTGCATGAACAGACATGGTTAAAAGATCTAGAGATCTATGTAGAAACTGCAGCCACTTTGGCAGTGGAGATACTACTGGGCATGTTTCCCACTGAATCAGGAATACAAAAGTTCCCTGCTCTTTGATGTTGCTTGTGCAGCTTCGCCACTGTGATGTTGTCTGCCAGACACCGTTTAACTGTTATCATCTGCTCATTATTGGTTTGAGTTGCTGCTCCAAGAAACCAACAACAGGCTACTGCTTCCCTGAGACGACAGAACTTTTTAACCTAAGACAAATATTAAAAAAAAGAAAGAAAAACCACACTGAGTAAAGGCACATAAAAATTAAACCCTTCTCATTCAGAAAACATTTGCACATTTACATACCTCTGAACAAAGCATCATAAGCAAAACTGTGCATATTACACACAGTCTCCATTTTACATGTATGCTTAGAACAGGGGGAATAATTTCAAAGTATTGTTGAACTACCAATGAAGAGTTTTTAGAAATAGACAATATAGCTCATGAAAGTCAAATGCATTTCTTTCCCTAACTTAAAAGAGTCAAGTGAAAGTGAAGAGTATACCTCTTATACAAAACCCAACAAAACCCTTCTCTGATACATGTGATATTTAGCCCACCATCTCTGTCATCAGCTATTTTTTCCCCCAAAGTTTCTGATCAAATGGCAATGGCAAGCAGACACAAATGTTAATGAAAACTATAAAGCCTCCATTAGGGCTATTCTTATAGGAAAACCTCTTCTTTCAAAAACTGAGTGAATCCTCAGTCTGAAAGCAGAATGTATGTGCCAGCTTAATGTTTGCTCATTTACTTCCACCAAAGCATTGCTTTATTTTCACACTGAAAGACTAGTATTTACAGAGATATGCACTGGCACTGCATTCTGTCAAAAGTACTTCTAAGCACTACTGTACCAGTGAAACATATCGTACCCTTTCAACCAATTACTTGACCAAGTAACTTTTATACAGAAACAGGGACTCAGAGCTCAGTCTTCTGTTGCTTTAACTAGGTAACTGCTTTTGCTGTAAGCTGTGCATAGCTTTATACCTTTAATTATAATACATTATTGCTACTCAGAAAATTAATAAGCAGTTACTTGTTTAGAAGCTCATATGATTGAATGCTTTAGGTTGCTTATTAGTCAGATCATTACGTAAGTGCTACTCAACAACGATGTCTCAGCAGAATTAAATTTGTCTTTAAATGCCTGTCAAAATGACTTTGGCTGTTCAATGAACGAAGTGAAGCAATACTAAATTCCCAACAGTGATTAACCATTCAGCTTACTATGAAAGAGGATGGTAAACAGAACAAAAATTATCCAGAAAGAATCTGTCCTAAGTCAGAGAGCTGTAAGTTAAGCGTTGGTAAACAACAGAACTGTTTCAGATCCAGAAACTCAAGCTGAGGCCCAGACAACAGAACACATATGGATCCTGGAATGTGAGCAGAAGATTAAAAAGATCCATTTCTTAAACATATTTGTTATGTATCTGCTTTCCTTCAATTCCACTAATGAAAAATTACTTTCCCTTAGAATATGAAAATACAGCCACTTGTCCCTCAAGAACAAAAATGAAATTTCAAACATCTTATTCATCTTGCTCCCGTGAGAGTTAGAAATTAAGTATTAAGATAAATCAGTCTTGTTTATGACAGGGTGAAGAAAGCGAGCTCTACAAATCCTATTTCTAGCAAGATTCAGAAGGGCAGAGGTGATATAAAGAAAGCAAGTGCCTGGAAAACATAGGGTTAAAATACTTTTAACTTAACTTAGGTCTAAGATAGAGAACAATGTTTGTGTTGTAAGTCTGTGGTGTGATAACAGAATTTAGTAGTCTTACTAACATGAATGACCATCCTTCTAATAAGTGAATTATTTCTTACCATCCTTTTAATTATCAGTTAGTTTGGAGACAGTGACTCCCAAACATCTGCTAGCTTTGGATACTCCTTGTCTGCCCGTCCTGTTTTGCTTGCAAAAAATTTTGCACGAAGGTCACACTGTTCTAAATCTTTGCCAGCTATCAGAAACTTAGATATTGCTGGTTTCAGCTAGTTTTGTGATTACTGGGGCATCCAACTGTGCCAAAGGTGAAAAGTGCACCGTGAGGGAGACTGCTTACTTCATCTTGAAGACCCCTGCCCACATGAGGAAGACTACTTACTCCATCTCGAAGACCCCTGCCCACAACCATCGGAGGGCAGTGAGCAAGCGCCAAAAGGGAGGAGACTTATGATGATGAGTACCTAAACTAATTGTAATATCCTTGCTGCTCTCTTGGGAACCTAATGAATATGCATGTTTGCGTGTAATAAACATCTGCTTGCTTAACCCCTTGGTGTGCAAGTTAGGAGACGCAATCCCCCTTGCACCAGTGCCTGTAATAAACATACCTGCTTTATAACTCTCTTTGAGTTGTAGAGTCTGATTTCATGCTTCAGAGGTTACTGCCAACATACACTGGCAACTAATAGAGAACTTTAAAATTGTACTAAAAAAAAACCAAGCCAAAAAATAGTAAAGCCTGAAAATTAAGTTTAAGAGCTCCTCTTGCATCGGCTTCCCGTCCCACTACCCAAATTCTGTAAATTGGAAACAAGTCTCTTAACAGTTTTTTAAAACTGAAGTTTTTTTCATAAAGAAGGAAAAGAAACCACTTGAAACAGGTAAACAGGAGGCCACGAAAAAAGGTTTGTTAAGCTCTTTCCCCTACCTATTCCTGTAATGCACTTTGTAGGAGCAGCAGCAGTTGTGAAGCTTGTGTGCTATTAATGTCTACTTCTCTCATGAGTATCTCTGGCACTACCTGAATCTCTCTAACCTCAAGTGACTAGTTCTCAAAGCAAGTAGAAACCACACAACTAAAGACTGAAGAGAAAGCTCAACATATCTGTCTACAAATGATACAAAGATAGAACCTGACAAGCTTAATTCCCTATTAAACCTATCTGAAACCTAGCCGGTTTCTACCCTCCTAACTCAAGAATCTGGAGAGTGTTGGTGTTATTGGTGGCAAAAAGACCTGCCAAGTGGAGCTCCACTTGCAAAAATAGACCTCGAGTTACACAGTCTTGGAGTTAACAGATTATTTTCTGCGAAATTACATTCACCCATTTGAAAGCAGAACTGCTAAAACTCTGTCCTATTGTCACTGGGCCCTAGAATTTACAGACAGTTTGTAAAAATCAGACCAAAGACACAGGATCAAGAAGGACACCGACAATTTCCGAGCCTGTACACTACTGCATGGACACACTGAACTGCATATAAATTATCATTCTGACTGCTGACGCTGACCACCTTATCTTCCAGACAGCACATGCTGTAAGCTACTATTATAAGCAGAAATTTGAGCCAGGATATAATGAAATAATTTATTTTTTAGAATAAATGCTTTCAGAGATGGTAATTAAAATTCTTTCCCCCAAAATTCTTTGGCTACTATAAAAACTGAGGCATCCCCTTCTTTCTTGAGGTGTGTGAAATAAAGAGTCCAAGAAAAGAGACACAGAAAGAGAAATCTGAGTGACAGCAACTATAGGAAACAACTTACACAAGTCTCCCAAAATAATCTACAGTTATCTGACATCAAAAATGCATTAAGACTGTGTTTGAATAAAAATGTGGTTATCAACTTGTACTGCAAGGAGAAATAATATATGGCAGAGCAAGAAGACAGAGCTGCCTTCCTGACCCAGAAGTACTGTCAATGCTAATGGGATGCTAACACACTGTGCCCCATGCAGAATTCCATCTTGCTGCCCCTGCAGCTGGAAAGAGTCTTCCCAGTACTGTTTTTCTGCATTAAGAAGCGAGCATCAGCAACAATACACAGCAGAGATTGCGTCAGATCATACTTGGTGCATGAGCATAAGCCTTATCAGGCAGTGAAGATTAGAAGGTAACTTGCATGCCTCAAACATGGAAGATTGCTACATAAGCAAAGCAAACTCCAAAATTTGGTGTTGGAACAAACACTGACCCGTTTCCAAAGAGACAGCACCAAGAACATCTAGGCAACAGTCTCCTGCCGTGCAATGACCTTTACAGGTTAAATTGATTAGACTATGTCCCCTTCAGACCTCAGATGTTACACAAGGCTTCTGTTTTCAGCTTACACATGAAAAACGCCAAAACTCTGCTAATTTTGAAAAATGTAATTTAACCAAGTGTCAATTCTTAAAAGGACTTCCAATCAAATAGTTTGTTCATTAAATCTGTCCTCTAGCTTGCTATCCGTGACTACCACACGCTACCTATAGGCAAAAAAACTGTTTCTTTAATTTTGCATTCTCATTTTGAAATAAACTTACCTGTTTTCCCCTAACAAGTTAGGTGGCACTAAAATAGTGCACTGCAAATAAAAAGTAAAAATCTTACATTTACTGATATTATTATCATTTACCAGTGGAAGGTATATAAAATAACATTCTAAATACATAAAATGACACATAGACAAACTTAACATTAACGTACATGTAGGGCTGTATTCAGATAACAGATTTTGGCAGCCTGCTAAGCACTCCAAGCCCAGTGTTCCCTCCAGTGGCACACTACAGACTGTTTTCCTAACACATTTCTCCACTTCCACAAGCATATTCTGAAAGATTTCCACAAGACTATTCCAAAAGAATAAGCACAGACATAGTATTCACTAAGTCTTAATAGTTTTCCTGTCCCCATTCCACATGTTTCAGCAGCTCAGGAATACAGCCCTGGCATTTCCTGTACTTACTCAGCTCATAAAGATTAGCATTCCAGTAACTGTCAGCAGCAGATCAGCTTAACATAGCAGCAGTGGTCTGAACAGTTGTGTAAAAGGGGCTCGAAGTTTTAACAGCCATGTTCTGAATCCTAACAAAACCATACACATCTCCTGGATAAACAAAAGCATTTCACCAGATTTTCTTCTCTGTCACTACAGCTATCAAGAACAAGTACACACTGCCTCTACTGCACTCTAACGGAAACTAATGGAACAAAACTAGACAAAAATTGCTCCTCATCTGTTATCTCAAAAAAAACCCACCCCAAAACAAAAAAACAAACCCCAGCATCTCATACATTAAACAGCTATAAAACATTTCTAAATCTTGAAACACTCAGGAAAACAACTGGAAATGCCATTGTGTCGTGGTTTAAACCCAACCACAAACCTCGTTTACTCACTCCCCCCCTTCTTGCCCTCCCCCTGCTCCTGGAGGGACGGAGAGGAGAATCGAAAAGAATGCAACTCCCACAGGTTGAGATAAGAACAGTTTAGTAAGTAAGGTATAACACAAATCACTACTGCTACTACCAATAATAATAATGATAAAGGAAATAACAAGAGGAAAGAATACAACACCTCAACACCAGCTGACCGATAACTCGCCCCACTTCCCCCAGCCCAGCACCGACCGATACCTCCTCCAACCCTGCAGTCCCTCTACCCCTTCCGGGTAACTCCCCGTTACATCCTGGGCATGACGTGCTGTGGTATGGAATACCTCTTTGGTCAGTTTGGGTCAGGTGTCCTGTCTCTGCTCCCTCCTGGCCTCCCCTCCTCCCTGGCAGAGCATGAGGCTCAGAAAGTCCTTGGCCAGACCAAACATTCGAGCAGCAACTGAAAACATCGGCGTTATCACCACTGCTCCAAGGCCAAAAGATCAAAACACAGCACTGTACTAGCTCCTAAGAAGGAGAAAACTGACTGCTGCTGCTCAAACCAGGACATTATCCACCCCTTATTCCATACCATTCACGTCATGCTCAGATCCCACATCTTCAATATGCCATCACTCTTAGATATATATTTACATCTACATATACACAGAGAAAAACATCACTTGTTAGTGCATGGACCTATAAAGCTGCTGAGTCCATCTGGTCCATGATGTCAGGCTCGACCTCTTGTAACAGTGTTCACACTAGTGAATAACCTGGGCAATAGTGCCCATTGCTAAGTCCACCCCTCGACCATGAGTCCATCTCTGTGTTGCATCTCTGCCCTGATGGCCTGAAGTGCCATGGGCCCACCAGGCTCAAAATAATTCACTGTCCCCTTCAGCAGTTTCTGCAGCTTGTTGCTGGGGACTCCATAGAGCTGCCTTCCATCTCCGATGCTTCCAAAGCACTGGAGGGGCCCAGTGGACCAGATACTCTCTCATACTGTCCCACACACCCTGCCACTCATGGCTGTCCAGCCTTGGGGAAGATCTCTTGTTCCTCCCATATTGTGGTCCAACCCCAGACAAGAAGCAAACCTGACTCTGCTTGACTTCTGAGATCAGACAAAATGGCCGTGGGTAGAACACCCTCTGTGTGTGTGCCAGCATGCTGATCCCCATCGCAATCAGCAGGCAGGTCCCAAGGGTACCCACAGGCCATTCGAACCCTTCAGAACTCTCCAATGACGCTGCTGCACTTGTCCCTGGGGCTGGTGTCGCTGCTGTGCCTGCCGGCTCTCCCACCACCAGCTTCTCTCTTTCCGGGTGCAGCTCTTCCTCCTCTGCCGTGCTGGGAAATGCTGCCTGGGCTCCTGCATCCTCCTGCGGCTCTGCGGGCGGCTGCCGGGGGACGCTCTCGGCCGCCACGAGGCTCGGCTCCTCCGCGGGGCTGGGCTCGGCCGCGGGGCTCGGCTCCTCCGCGGGGCTCGGCTCCTCGGCCGCCTCCTCCCGCTGCTCAGCAGCCGCCTTACTCCCGGGCTCGGGACCCGCTCCCGACGCCGCCTGGTCCCCGGGGCCGCTCTCCCGGGCCGCTTCGGCCGCCGCCGGCTCCCGGGGCCGCTCCCCCTCGGCTCCTCGCAGCCTCACAAAGACGGAGGCGAGGACAAGGGCCAGGGCGGTGAAGAGCAGCGGGACGGCCGGGTACAAGTCCACGGCCACGTCCGTCCCTCCCTGCTGCTGGAGCCCAACCGTATTACAAGCCATTGCCATAAAGTACAGTGAAACAAAAACCTTAGCCCAAGCCCCACACTTGATAAACACTAACACAGGGAATACCGGCTCTATGTAATGTACTACATTCTGAAGCGCTGAGAGCAAGAGAAACAACTTCGAGAGCCAATAAATCAGCACTGTGACGACTATTAATCTGATCATCTCCGTCGTTATCTCAACCCTTCGTGCCCCACGTTGGGCGCCAAAAAGAACTGTCGTGGTTTAAACCCAACCACAAACCTCGTTTACTCACTCCCCCCCTTCTTGCCCTCCCCCTGCTCCTGGAGGGACGGAGAGGAGAATCGAAAAGAATGCAACTCCCACAGGTTGAGATAAGAACAGTTTAGTAAGTAAGGTATAACACAAATCACTACTGCTACTACCAATAATAATAATGATAAAGGAAATAACAAGAGGAAAGAATACAACACCTCAACACCAGCTGACCGATAACTCGCCCCACTTCCCCCAGCCCAGCACCGACCGATACCTCCTCCAACCCTGCAGTCCCTCTACCCCTTCCGGGTAACTCCCCGTTACATCCTGGGCATGACGTGCTGTGGTATGGAATACCTCTTTGGTCAGTTTGGGTCAGGTGTCCTGTCTCTGCTCCCTCCTGGCCTCCCCTCCTCCCTGGCAGAGCATGAGGCTCAGAAAGTCCTTGGCCAGACCAAACATTCGAGCAGCAACTGAAAACATCGGCGTTATCACCACTGCTCCAAGGCCAAAAGATCAAAACACAGCACTGTACTAGCTCCTAAGAAGGAGAAAACTGACTGCTGCTGCTCAAACCAGGACACATTGTAACAAAATAACTACAAAACGCTTTGTGATATGTACATTATGGAACAAACAGGTAACATACAAGAAGTGTAAGTGGTGCTTTAATAGCAATTTTTCAGGTAGTCTCAATGAGATGACACAAAGCTTTCAAGAACTTCCTGCTAGAACTGCTATATCAAACATTTTCATTAACTGTACATTTAACAGCAGGAATTGTTTCATTCCAGCTGAGGAATTTTACCCGTTTTAAAATTCCAGTTCTGCAACATGACTCGAAGTGTAACAAACCACCAAAGACAGCCAGCTTGATGGGTTGCTAGTGGAGCAAGAAGTATGGGGAGCGGACAAGGGGGAAGCAGAGGGGAGACAGGAAGAAGAAAGAACCAGCAGCGACTGAGATCTGAGAGAGCTGATGGCAGTGGCAGTGACCCTGCACACTCTCTGCAGATGTGTAACACCTTTCAACAGTGATTCAAAAAACTGATAATACTCCAGATTTAAATGGAAGACTATAGAACTACTAACAAGACTCATGCTCAATAACAGCATTTCCTCAGGTATGACAAATGACCAGGAAAAGAAAGGAGACAGGAAAGGCAGAAAATGAAGGAAAGGATGCCAAGACAGAAGCTGCTGAGAAACTCATGCATGACTTGTTTATTGCTTATCTCACACAGCAAGACACATACCTCCAATTTACTTTAGCATTCAATGTCTACTGTGTCACACAGTCAGCAATAGAAAACATTTACAAGGAGTAACGGGTTAAAACTTAAACAGGGGAAGTTTAAATTGGATATAAGGAGGAAATTCTTTCCTGTTAGGGTGGTGAGACACTGGAATGGGTTGCCCAGGGAGGCTGTGAGTGCTCCATCCCTGGTGGTGTTCAAGGCCAGGTTGGATGAAGCCTTGTGTTGGATGGTTTAGTGTGAGGTGTCCCTGTCCATGGCAGGAGGGTTGGAACTACATGATCTTGAGGTCCATTCCAACCCTAACTATTCTATGATTCTATGATTTATATTTACACACAGATGCTGTTCTATCATACTTGCTGAGAGGTGATGAGCAGCAGCTGTCAGCCCATGAGATGGACTACATCTAAAAAGAGATGTAGAGCAGCTTCTTTAGCGAGAATATCCCTCAATCACAGATAATACTTAGAATTTTAGCCTGATAATACTTTGTGCACATCAACAAAAACAAAACGAATGAAAAGAAACAGTGATCACAGAAAATATGAAGGGAAAGGAAGGTTCTCAATAACTACAGGGATTTACAAGGTCCAGTGGTATAACAGGCTGATTAAGAAATATGAAACCAAAAAAGGCTTTGGCAGTTGTTATCTTACACAAACTTCAGCAGCAGCCTTGCGAAATTTATCGCTGTCTTCTGCAACTCAGCTCTGCTAAATAACAAGGCAAGGAACTGTGCCCATGTACAGATGAACAGACACAGGCTAAAAAAACATAGGAATGGAAAAAGATACAATTATACAGGCTGCAGCACACAGCATTACAGGAACTAAGTCACCTGCTACAATCTTGCATTAAACTAACATCAGGTTCTAGATTTCATAATACGCTAACATCCTCCCCCATCATAAGTAACCTACACATTAATACAAGCTTTTTCAAAGTTTCTTTCTCATCCTGTAAGCATTTTCACAGGAATCCAGACGCAAGATTTAGTCAGCTCCCCCTCCCTTCGCACCAGCCAAGACAGGTAATCTGCAAAGTATCACAGCAGACCATTGCACATTCCCCTCTCCACTGGCAGGCAGTGTGGCATGGGCAAAAAGTGGTAAGCACACACACAGGAATTCAGTAAGTTAAAACAATGCTTCTTCTCCTCTACTCAAAAGCAGCTGACTACCCACCCCAACCAGGAGGCTGCATCCCACTCACTCTCCTCCCAGACTTTATTTACTGCTTTTAGCCAGCCACTTAGTTGTGCCTACAAGCCAAGCACAATTATCACTGTCAGATGAGGAGCCATAATCTGTGCTCAATGATAACTGTGAACCTACAAAGTTCATTCTGTTTGCAGGAACACTGCAAATATTTTGTACAGGGTTCCAAAAGCATTACCTTGTGGTACTTCATGCATTACTCCACCAGAAAAATTACAGCAGTTCCCAATCCAGAACAGACTGCTCACCTTTCAGTTTTACTCTACAGAGACTTGAAGAAGCATTCTGAAGAATGAAGAGGAGCTTTCCCTGTTAGGTAAGTGTGTGTATTGGATTTACGTGGCAAGGCTTTGGTAGCAGAGGTGCTACAGGAATGATCACTGTGAGTAGACACCTGAAGCTGCCCCCATGTCAGATGGAGCCAGTTTCAGCCAGCTCTAAGATGGACCCGATGCTGCCGAAAACTGAGGCAATCAGCAACGTCGGTGGTGCCTCTGCAGTAACATATTTAAGATGGGTAAAAAACACTGCACAGCAGCTAAGAAAGGGGAGGAAGAAAAAGTTAGAGAAACAATATTGCAGACACCAAGGTCTATGAAGGAGGGAGTTGGTGCTCCAAGCACTGGAGCAGAGATTCCCCTGGACTCTGTGGTGCAAACTATGGCGAGGCAGGCTGTCTCCCTGCAGCCCATGAAGGTCCACAATGGAGCAGATTTCCCCCAACAGCCCAGGGAGGGCCCCACACTAGAGCAGGGGAATGTGCCCTTAAGGAAGCTGCAGCCTGTGGAAAACCTGTGCTGGAGCTTCTGGCAGGAGCTGCAGCCTGTGACAAAGACCAGATGCAGCAGCAGGCTTTCTGGCAAGACCTATGACTCCGAAGAGATCCTATGCTGGAGCAATCTGTTCCTGAAGGACTGCACTCTGCGGAACCACACTGGTGCAGTTTGTGATGAGCTACTTGTAGTGGTATCATGCAAAATTTCCATTCTTGTGACTCAGGTAGTGGAGAAAGAGGTACTGAGCTCTTGCCTCTGGGATACAGTGCTAGGACAGCTGTGACTGGCTCAAAGTTGCACCATCAGGGGAGGTTCAGACTGGACATTAGGAAGCATTTCTTTACCAAAGGGTGGTCAAACACTGGAACAGGCATCCTAGAGAGGTGGTCAGGCCCCAGGGCTGTCAGTGTTAAAGAGGCATTTGGACCATGCCCTTCACACCATGCTTTAACTTTGGGTCAGCCCTGAATTGCTCGGGCAGTTGGAACAGATGATTGCTGTAGGTCTTTTCCAACTGAAATTCTGTATTGTATTGTAGTGTTGTCTAGCCAGTCTAAGAACTGAAACCTATGGGAAAGACCCACTTGGAGCAGTTCATGAAGGGCTGTCTCTCATGGGAGAGATCCCATGCTGGTGCAGGGGAAGAGCATGAGAAGGAAGGAGTGGCAGAGACAAAGCATTATGGTTGACCATAGTCCCCATTTCCCATCCCCCTGCACTGCTTGAGGGGATGAGATATAAGAGTTGAAAGTGAAGTTGAAGAAAGAAGGGAAGAAAGAGGAAGTGACGGAAAGGTGTTCGGTTTTGGTTTTTTTCTTACTTCTCATTATCCTATTCCAGTTAAGTGGCAATAAGTTAAATTTATTTCCCTAAATTGAGTCTGGTTTGCCCATGACAGTAGTTGGTAAGTGATGTCCTTGTGCTTGTCTAAACTGACAAGCTTTTTGTCGTATTTTCTCCTCCTGCCCTGCCAATGTAAGAGCGACAAGAGTGACCTGGTAGACGCTTGGTGACCAGCCAAGGTCAACATGCCACAGTGCTCCAAATGTGTTTCCTGGGCAAAAACCTACTGCACTGTTACCTGCACCCCATCTTCAGCAGTAAAGTATATGTATGGTGCTTTTAGCGACACTTTTTTCAGCTTGGTGGTTAAAACATTCTTCTGATAAACAGGGACTTGAAGCCACTGAGACATAAGGAAGAAGAAACAATATTTATCTTGTTCCACTCAACTGCTCTAAATATCAGGCTACCATAATCCAATTTCACTTGCTCCACATACCATTAGTTTTCTTTAACATGGCCACTGGGTTTCTCTTACAGGACAGGGGTCACTTCCCTGGATTCCAAGAAGGCAAGCACCTTCTTATGACTTTCTCATGCACAATCTTACCAGTGAGACATCTGAACTCTCAGCAACAGGAATCCAGAAATAGCCACTTTACTGGCATTTCCTACTGGAAGCAGTTCTGGTCAGTGCTATTTACAAGGGCATTTACACTTCTTCAAATGCTATACAGCTAGGCTACCCAACTAACTGCAGTTGCCTAAATCTCTTCCTGGGAACGTGACTTATTTTGCAAGAAGTATGCCACCTCAACGTTTGTGCCTAAGTAAGATTTCTGTTTGACCCTCCACATTACAGAAGTGCAGCCCAGGGGTCTGAAAACAGCTGAAAACATGCCACATCAACCATAATTCTGTTAAAAAGCCAGCTTTTCAGTGCCTTTTAGGTTGTTCATGAATGGGGTTCCTAGTGTTAAAGCGCAACTGTTACAGCTTTCAAATAGTAATTATTTGGCTAATTTCCTCATGTTTGCTTTCTTTCCTGGTAATTATACAGTTAGTTATGCAAAATATTTCCAGTCATTTAGAGTTACGAAACTTGAAGTAACTTTTCAATGCATCTTTCCCTTACCAAATTCTTTGCTCACAGAATTCCACCTCCCCCACCCCCCTGCCCAAATATCTCACAATTAGAAATGTGAGCTTTCAGCACACATAATGACATCCCCAAACATGGCATTATTACATTATCTTTCAACTCTTTAGCAGTTGAGTATAGAGTATAAACTATAAAATGAGGCATTGCCCTCCTTCAAAAGAACTTTCACAACAGAAAAACCTGTCTGGTAAATATCACTGTCTTCTCTTCAAGACAGAAGGGCAGTATTTCTTTCAACTACAAACGGATATCTGGCATGTGTCACAAGTGTCTCCTGCACAGCCACAGAACAGACAACCTTCATGTTCATTACCATCCAAGTTCTTTCCTAAATCAAACCTTGTCAAACACATCACACAAAGACATTTATATTTGTGGCAAGCCTGAATGTTTCAAGAAAGGCCAGCTTCCAAAAGGCCGGCTTCCAAACTTTTAAAGATCCCACTTAAAGATATCAAAACAGCTTCTCCATGTTCTAACAATTTGTGAGATCAACTATGTACAGATAAGAAAATCTTTGCAAAGACGAGAAAGCTTTTTCAAAAAATCTGTACCTAAATGACAGAAGAATGAAACTGTCTTCCACAGGGAAAAAAAAAAAAATAATAAAAATCAGCCAATCAAGAGAAGCCAACCAGTAAAAACAAACAAACAAAAACATATTTCTCATATATTGAGCCACAGAAGAGGCATACTACATCAGTCAAATCCAAAACCAGCTCTACATAGCAAGAACAGATTTTGAATCAAAACTTGTTCACGCAAACAAAGGAAGATTCTATGGGAATTTTGATACACCAGGTTGAAAAAAAAAAAAAGTTTGCCTTGCTACTAATTAGAAAAATGATGCAAAAAGGATGCAGAAAAGATGGAAATGGAGCAGATGAAATAGATGAAGAGAAATAAAACACTCAGAAAGAAAGATCCTCTAGTGAAACCCCACTTGCAGTCCTGTGTACAGTTCTGGTGTCCTCAACATAAGGACATGGAGCTGTTGGAGGAAGTCTGGAGGAGGCCATGAGGATAATAAGAGGTCAGGAGCACCTCCTGTATAAAGACAGGCTGAGAAAGTTGGAGCTGTTCAGCCTGGAGAAGAGGTGTGGAGACCTATCAGCCTTTCAGGATCTTGAATCTGCTTATAGGGGGCCTATAAGCATACCAGGGAGAGGGGCTCTTTATCAAGGACTGTAGTGATAAGACAAAGCACGATGGCTTTAAACTTTAACAGAGTAAGTTCAGATTAGATATTAGGAGGAAGTTCTTAACTGTGAGGGTGGTGAGGCACTGGAATGGGTTGCCCAAGGAAGCTGTGAATGCTCCATCCCTGGCAGTGTTCAAGGCCAGGTTGGATGAAGCCTTGGGTGGGATGGTTTAGTGTGAGGTGTCCTGGCCCATGGCAGGGGGGGGTGGAACTAGATGATCTTATGGTCATTTCCAACCCTAACTATTTTATGATTTTACAAAACATAAACCAGAAATAATGTAACGAACAACTGTAAGGAACAGCTTTCCAACTTAGAGCACTAAATACAAGTGGTATAGATGAGAAAGGAAACCACCTATCTCACTGTGGTTGTGATACCAGTCTTCCTGTTTGTGTGAGGAGAAATCAGCTACTACAGGGCAATCAACAAGTGACAAACCCCAGCATATTCAAAGCTTACCAACACTCTGTGAGGTTCCCGGGTTGAAGAAAACACCATTACAACAAAAGGAAGTGTTACACAGGTCACTCTGCCTATACACCTCTCCCATTTCTGCTCCCTACAGGTTAATTTCTGGTTACTATATGTAACTGATTCTCAGCTCTGGGACCACTGCACGTTTTTTTTCTCCTAGCTTGATTTAGTGTAGATAGCAACCTCCCATCCCGGTGTAAATTTTACACTGCTAATTTATGATCAGCTTTACATCCCAGCTAATTCATCATCAGTTGTGTGAGGTTAGCAGAGAGCTAAACACCGATGGTTTGAGGTCATTACCCCACCCGTTTATGAACATTGCTTTTCACCCCATGAAGCATTCCATCGGGTTTCCGCTAGCGCAGCACGCTGCGAACCCGAGTCACGGCTGCTGCAGAGAGACCACTGCAGAGGACGGAACGACCCGACCAAGGCCCAGCTCACGGCAGTGCCCGCCGTGCTTTACTGGTGGTGCCGGCGACCCAGCATCAGGCACAAAGAGGCGCGTTCCGCCCACCCCGACACCGGAGCCGGGACTCCCACCTCAGCCCGCAGACCCGGCTCTGCTTCTCACGAGGCTCGCAGCGGAGCGGCCACCGCCTCACTCAACACCCGCCCCTCCCCGCCCCGCCGCCGCCCATCACGGCACCGTGGGCCACGGGCACCGCCCCTCCACTCGCTGCCGGGGCAGCTCCGCACCGCCGCTGGTGTGCAGGCCGCAACCCGAGGGGGCGGCCCCTCACCCCATGGAAAAGGGGATCAGTGGGGCAGGTGAGCAGCACCGAAAAAAGCCCGCCTCACCTCACCCACCGTCGCGCTGCCCCATTGAGGAGGTGCCACCGCCCCGCCCCCCTCCGCGGCACGCCCCCACCGCCACTTCCGGGGGCGCCACATAGGTCCCGGGGCACAAGGGCCGCCGTTGCGGTTAGCCGGTGGGAAGGGGTCGGTGCTACGGCTGCTGGGATAAGGCCGCGCCGGTACCTGCGGTGGAGCAGAGCGTGCGGAGGGAGCCCCGGCGGCTCTTCCGCGGTGCTGAGGCCTCGCTGCGGAGCCGGGAGGAGAGGGTGAGGTTCGGCGGCGGAGAGAGAAAGGGAGAGACGGGGGGAGGGAAAAAGATCGCGTCGACGTTGCTTTGCGCATGCGCAATCCCACGGTGCGG
The DNA here is from genome assembly GCF_037157495.1 of Lathamus discolor. Classification (NCBI taxonomy): domain Eukaryota; kingdom Metazoa; phylum Chordata; class Aves; order Psittaciformes; family Psittacidae; genus Lathamus; species Lathamus discolor. The sequence continues at coordinate 36,990,830 of NC_088909.1, read as the reverse complement.
ACTTGCGCGCAGGGCAGCGGCAGCTAGGGACTACCACTCCCTGCGTGCCCTGTGTGGGCAGCGGCGATGCCGGCGGCAGCGGCGGCGCGGTGCATGCTGGGGGCTGTAGTTTTGGTGGCAACCGGGCGTGGGGCTGAGCAGCGGCGGTATGGCTGCGCAGGAGGGTGCTGGTGGCGGGTGGGATGCTTCTCGGGAGAAAACGTTTTGCGAGGAGCGCCTGGCGCGGCCTTGGCTGGGAGCCCCCTTAGATCTGCTCTCTGCTTTTAGGCCCTCGGCTCTCCTGACCTTGTTTAGCGGTCGTAGTAAGCGATGCCGGGGTGCGTGCGAGTCGGCGGCCGGGGTGAGGGCGCTGTTCTAACGCGCTTTGCAGCGCCTCTTGGGCGGCACTGTGCAGTGCAGGTCCCGTCTTGACCCGGCTTTGCCCGTGCGGTCCGGTGTGCCAGCGGTTTGTTAGGAGGTGTGACGGTGGAGGTACCTCAGGAGTGGGGGTATTGTGAAATGCAGGGGGCTCTGTAAGGTATGGGTTAGCTTCCCAGAAGCTATGGAGGGGTGTACGTGAGTGTGTCTGTCATATAATCATTTGGGTTGGAAGGGACCTCCCAATGTCATCTAGTTCTGACCCTCTGCAATGAGTAGGGACATCTTCAACTAGATCTGGTTGCCCAGGACCACATCCAGCCTGGCCTTGCATGTCTCCACAGATGGCACGTCCACCACCTCTCTGGGCAACCTGTGCCTATGTTTTACCACTCTTAAACAACTTTTTCTTCACGTCCAGTCCAAATTTCCCCTCTTTTAGTTTAAAACCATCACCCCTCATCCTGTTGCAACAGACCTACTAGCAAGTCCTTCCCCATCATTCTTATAGGTGCCTTTTAAGAACTGAAAGGAAGTTCTCTTCTCCAGCCTGAACATACCCAACCCTCTCAGCCTTTCCTTGTAGCAGAGGTGTTCCGTCCCTCTGACTGTTTTTGTGGCCCTCCTCTGGACCTCTGTTTACAGGTTCCTGCTAGCACTTTGGTTAGAAAAGATGTATTTGAGGCTCCATGGGGAATTCCTGTCTTTGGTAGGAATTACAAACAGAGGTAGGGGAGGTACTCAAAAGCTAGATTAAAAAAAAAAAACAACAAAAAAAAAACAGTTGGGATTGTGATGGGAGAGAGCATTAAAAAGCAAAATACTAAAATGTCAGCAAGTGTAACTGTTTTGGCTAAGACAAACCAAAGAGCCCTGGTTACATGGAAGTTTAGTTATCTTTGCCAGATGCTTTTCCTTGTAAAGCAGTATATTTTCCAGCTTCAAAGGAATTAAGGATTGGTTGTTAATTGTGATAGTGTTTGATTTTTATGTGCTACCAGATTATGAGTTATCTGAATTCTAAATAACAAAATGTTATTTTCAGTTCAAGTTTTTTAAGATTAGGCTGAACAAAGTAAATTGGGTGTTGGGCGAGGGAGATAGGGGGAAACAAGTAGAGACATAAGAAACTAAATACCCAGGAGGGAAGCTCATGTGATGTTGTCCTTTTAGACAGCAGTCCTAGCAGACTATTGATGCACTCTTTGCTGGATCAGGATCCTGCTAAATACATTAAATGTGTACTAAATGGATACTATATAAGCATTCTTTCTTTGCTGGCTTATGCATGCTATTCCAGACTTCTATAGTAGAAACTGCTGTTGCAGGAATGAGCATAGAATTTCTGTTTAGCTGATGTATAAGCAGTGGTCTTGCTCAGGTGTGTCTTACTGCTGTGCAACTTCACTTTTTTTAGAATGTATAACCAGGTACTATGTGGAGATTAGTCACTATTTGTGACAAGCATTCGATGAGCAAAAAGTAATGAAAGAATAAAGATTGTCCTGGAACATCTTTTCTTGCCCTGTGTGAAAGTCTCTTTCAAGCCAAAATGGTCCCTCCTCCCACTGGTTAGGTGATAAATCATACCTGGCTAGTTTTGATGACTTCTAGCCATGCTTGGGTAGCTGCAGCACTGCCTTCAGGATGTGATAAACACATAAATGTATTGGCTTTCACAAATCATAGGTGTTGCTATGTGGACATAACTGTGTGAGTTCGCAATAAAAGAAGCAAAGCTCTCTAAGGACACGAGATTATACAAGTTGAAAATGGCCAGAACTCTTGAGCAAAATGGTCACATAGCAAAAGAATTTGTAAAGGTAAAAGAAAAGGGGGGGGGGGGGGGGGGCTTGATATGAGGTAAGCTAGTACCTGGAAAACATAGGGTTAAAGTACTTTTAGCTTAACTTAGGCCGAAGGTAATGAACAATGTTTGTGTTGTAAGTCTGTGGTGAGATAACAGGGATTTAGTGGCCCCACTAAACATGAGTGAATTATTTCACACCATCCTTCTACTTATTAGTTAGTTTGGAGACAGTGCCCCCTGAACATCTGCTAGCTTGGGATACTCCTTGTCTGCCCGTCCTGTTTTGCTTGCAATAAATTTTGTACGAGGTCACACTGTTCTAAATCTTTGCCAGCTATCAGAAAAGTTACAGACATGGCTGGTTTCAGCTAGTTTTGTGATTACTGGGGCATCCAACTGTGCCAAAGGTGAAAAGTACACAGTGAGGAAGACTGCTTACTTCATCTTGAAGACCCCTGCCCACGTGAGGAAGACTGCTTACTTCATCCTCAAGACCCCTTCCCACAATCACTGGAGAGCAGTGCGCAGTACAGTAAGAGGAGGAGACTTATGATAATAAGTTCCTGGAGCTAGTTATAATATTCTCCACCTATACGCAGGAATTATGAATATGTATATCGCTAATGCAATAGTGAAAGTATATAAACCTGTAACAAATACTAATCACTTGCACCTCTGGCTACGTGCCAGCGCTGTTGCTTTTGCTTTATTGGCTTTGTCCCTCAATAAAACCCTGCTATCTCGGTTAGAGGAGTGAGCTCATGTTTCACAACTGGGGGCTCGTCCTGGAGAAAGCCTGCCTTGCTTCTGTGGGCCTAGGGGAATTTGAGCGAAAGGCGCGCCCTGCCAGTTTCAGCCGTTTGCTCGATTTCTTCTGGTCTCATCGGCAATTGCAGGTTATATCCTGGGCAAAGAAGGGGACTCATAAAGCAAAAGCGGGGTAGGGGCTCCCAGGGAAACCGTGGTCGCCGGTAATTCACGTGCACAAAGACCTGGACAAGAAAACAGACTGTAAGTATTTTTCGGTTAGTCGGGAATATGGGAGTGATCGGTGTGTGAATGAGACATGGACTGGTTAGCCTGGATCTGTGAAGCGAGTGTGGAGTCTTTCTAACTGCGGTTCCAGTCTCCCGCGAGGGAGTTGGCCGGTGAAGAGATGAAGTGAACAAGTAACTGAAGAAAGACTGAAAGACCCCCCAGGATATAAGTATGGGACAAGGGGCGAGTAAGCTGAGTCCCAGAAAGAAAGGGAGCAAAGAGCTACTGGTCAAAATACCCCCAGATGGTCCACTGGGGCTTATGTTAGCTAACAGTGCATATGATTCATGTACAAAAGGAAAGGACAAGATAAAGAAATTCAACAGGAGGAAATACAAGACTAGGGGCGTCAGGGGCTCTGCCTCCTGGGAAATAAATACCATCTAGAGCCCTTGATAAATTTAAAAGTAGGACCTCAGGGGGAGACATCGAAGGTTTTAGTTGATACAGGGGCAGACAAGGACCATCACTAGTGAATCATCAGGTATGTATCAGGTAAAGGGGATACCTATAAGTTGTAAGGAGACGTCCTACTCGAGGTAAAGAGCGTGGGTGCTTGCCCCAAGGGTGGTTTGGTAGGGTATCAATACAAGGGTAACTGTACTAACAGCTTTACGAACCTTTGGCGGGTAAACAATGGCTTAAGATTTATGTGTTACTGATTACTGGCTTAGATGACATTCTGTGTAAAGTGGGTGATTGAGAGACGGGCCCTTGTGTGGATGAGTGTTTTGTGTGAGTGAGACGTGGCATACCTACGAAGTGAGTGGGGAGTCCTGACCCATGGTTCCGTGTTCTCTATGAGGAGAGCAGCCGGAGATGGACGAAGCATGTATGTCCTTTGAAATTGAACCTATTGTTGAGCTTTGGTGTCCTATCCACTGTAGTGTTGTGTGTAAACCAATTTTTGTCTTTGAATGTTTTGTTTGTGAGGATAAAGTGTAAGGAGAATTTGGTTGGGATTTTTGGAGTGTTAATTGCCTTGGAAATTGGTCCGATTGGGACTGGATTGAATGTTTGGGTGAAATGGCACGAGTAATTTGTGGAAATTTGGGTGAGCTAAAGAGCCAGTAGAGCAATGTAGGGGTTAACTGTCAAAGTAGTGCTCAAGCTCCCTGGCATGGAGCTCGAGTTAGCCCTTGCCCTATCTGTCATCATTGTAGTTTGTATATCCGAGCTAAGTGTCCTGCTTCAAAATATATTGCCTCTTTTGGTGGGAGACAAGAGGTTTATTTACAGAACTGTTTGGAATTCAGGTGTATCCGTTGTGGGTGCAACACTCCATTTTACCTTTTACTCTGGGTAAGATATTATTGTTGTAGGCCTAACTGTACCATATATCTTTAAAGGATTATAATGGGAGGACGACAGAGTGGGGGAATTCTCAGAAAGAGCCCATTAGGTTGCATTTTATCTCGTTGCAAAGATATAGGGGTACCACTGGGAGGAAGTGTGAATAAGAAAACTCTGATCAAATAGTGTAGTCAATGGTAGCCTTTATATAAATTGTAAGATGGTGAAAAGTGGCCCTTCAATGGAACTTTTGAACTATAATGCATTGTTACAATTGATGTTCTTAAAGTGACAAGGAAAATGGGATGAAGTGATGTATGCAGATGTTTTTCACTTTAAGAAACCACCCAGCATGACAGACAGAATACAAAATTAATATAGTTCCACCAGATCCCTTAATTTTGGCTTTGAAAAAGGACAGGGGAAAACAGAAATCTAAGCTGGAGAGATGGTGTTCAGCCTGTGATACTGGGGAAAGATGTTTAAAGTTAAAAAAAACCAACCACCCCCCCAAAAAAAACAGAGTAATCAGGAAGATATGTTGCAAAATTATGTATCACAGCTATCTCTGAGGGAAACACCCTCTGTATCTGTCCTGTCTGATATTGATAAGGAGGAAGAGATTTCTGTCACTGGCAACAAGGAGCAGATTCACATTCAGAGTTATGAAAGGGTTAAAACAGAAGTGCTGTTGCAGAGGCAGGCATCTGCAGCCCCTGCAGAGCAGGGTGAGCAGCTGTGAGGAGAAAATAAAAAAAGGGAAAACCAAGGGGGAAAGGAGGGGAGCTTACCAGCTCCTGTGTTTGAGCATGGGATGAGTGGTGGGGCAGGCAGACAAGTGGGAACAGACATGCTGACAGACAGGACTGAGGGCTTGCTGGGCCCTCACTGGACAAACCCTTTTATTTGTATGAAGTGATATTAATTAATAACGATGATTTAACATTAATGATGGACAAAAGCCTAAACCCTGCTCAGTTCTTCTTATATGGGGAGCCAAAAGAAGGTTTAACCCATAACTGTTTAGAAGTTATACAATACCAGACCAAGATGCGGGAGGGCTTAATGAAACAGGCCCTCCCGGAAGGTGAAAGAATATATGTGGATGGATCTTCTATATGTCTACAGAGAAAAAGGATGTCAGGGTATGCGCTAGTTAACGTGAAAAGATGCAAACCATTGAAAAAGGGAAACTACCCTTAAATTGGTCTGCTCAAACGTGTGAGCTGTATGCTCTAAAGGGAGCCTCTAAGGCTCTCTATTCTAAATGCCTAGCGCATAGGAAGGGATAGCGCATAGGAAGGGAACTATTTATACTGACTCGAAATATGCATTTGGTGTAGTGCACACCTTTGGGAAAATTTGGGAAGAACGGAGACTTTTAAATTCCAAAGGGAAGGGGTTGATTCATGAAGTGCTTGTCTTGGAAGTCTTGGAAACATTAAAATTACCTGAAGAAATAGCTGTAGTGCATGTTAGGGGACATCAGAGAGGAATGACACGCGAAATGAGGGGAAAAAATCTATCAGATCAAGAAGCTAGAGATGCAGCTGAAAATGGAATTGAGAAAGTCATGTTGGTTCTGTTGCCTGAGGAAGAGGAATTGGAGATTCCAAAATTTAGTGAGTTGGAAGAGAAAGAGTTGAGTAAAATAGGAGGAAAACAAGATCAACATGGGAAATGGAAACTCCCTGATGCGAGTCAACTCCTTAATAAACCACTGACCAGACAGATATTAGAAAACATACATCAAAAGACTCATTGGGCACACAAGCCCTATGTGACCACTTTTTAAGGGAGTATGGATGTACTGAAATTTTTGGGTTAGCAAAACAAATAACTGATAAATGCATGACTTGCCAAAGAGTGAATGAAAAGGTTATAAGAAAAACTACCTCCAGGGGACATGGATGGGCAATGCGGCCCTTTCAAAGCATCCAAATAGATTTCACTGAACTCTCTCCTGTGCAGGAGTGGAAGTTCCTATTAGTAATAGTAGATCACTTAACTCATTGGGTGGAAGCAGTTCTGGCTGTCAGGGCTACAGCAAATACAGTATCAAAAATCCTTTTGGAACTAATTATCCCTAGATATGGGATGGTTAGCAGAATCGACTCAGAGAGGGAAACACATTTTACATCAAAAATTGTACAACAGGTAACCCAAGCCTTGGGGATAAAATGGGAATTGCAGACCCCGTGGCATCCTCAAAGCTCGGAAAGAGTGGAAAGAATGAATCAAACCTTGAAACAAACATTAACTAAACTAATGATTGAGATCCAAATGTCCTGGGTAAATTGCTTGCCTTCAGCATTGTTACGGGTTCGAGCGCAACCCAGATCGGATTTAGGGATATCTCCTTATGAAATGATGTTCGGATTACCTTTTATGGTAACCCAAAAGGAGACCGCTACTTATGAAGGAGGAGAGGCGAGTATCAGAAAATATATCACCACAATAGCTCAGACTCTGGAACATCTAGGATTAAAAGGATGGATTCCCCAGATGATGCCTTTAGACTTTAAAATTCATAACATTAATCTGGGGAAGTGGGTACTGATTAAGACCTGGAGAGAGCAATCTTTAACTCTGCAATGGGAAGGTCTCTTTCAAGTATTGCTGACAACGGAAGCTGCGATCTGAATGAAAGAAAAAGGGTGGACCCATGCTTCTCAAGCAAAATGACCAGTGGAAAAACCTGTTACATGGACTCTAATGTCATCTGACAGCTCCCTGAAAGTAACTCTTAAAATAACTAAATAATCATCAAGGGAGGGGGATATATGTCTTTGCACAGATGGTTTGGACTAGGCCAATTTGAGGGCCTAGAAAAGGGAATATTGGTCGTATTTCAGGAAGGGGCATGTTGGGAACCAATAAACAATAACGAGAAGGCAGGGGTATCCAAGGCAGAATATAGTTGGAATCCTATTGCTATTGATTGGGAACTACCTAAAGCAGAGAACTTTGTCTTAGACTCAAGGGAAGCCCAAATAATACCATGTCTAGAGTGCCTCGATAAATTCCATCCAAGTTGGGTTTTGTGGGAATGTCAGCAGTCTAAACAAAGGTGTCTTTGTGCCTCCCACAAAAGGTCAGGACTCTGCAGTAAGTGTGATTGGGAAGACAAATTAGAGGCTAACATTATTACTCTTGTGTGTGGAAAAACGAGGTTTATCCCTGAACATTGGAATATACCAGAAGGAGAGTGGGAAAACATTATGGAAAAGTGTCAGAGGAAATTTGCTGTGAAGTTGAAAAACTTATAAAGCACCTAAATAAATAAAGGATAATAGAGGGCAAGACCAGATTGACCTCTGTACTCACTGTTGTGAAGATCACATATACCTGCTGTGGGCAGCAACCCCATAGGCATGGGAGGCGGGGGTATAAGTCATACTGGACCTCTGTTAGTCTTCTTATGGTATTTCCCTTTCGGAATGCAGGCAATATCCTGCAATAAGTGCTGCTAAAACGTCTATATTAGAGGCATACAGGATAATTACCTCATTACACACACATATAAATAAGGTCTGTTATGATTCAGAAAAACTGGAAACCTGCACCATGGGAAAGCAGCAATTTTAGGTAGCTAAAAATTTGGGAAAAAGGGGAATAAGACTGGGAATAGGTTGTCCACAAGGGGAAGAATGGATATGTTTTACTAAAGCAGAGCACTGGGACATTTCAGATGGATATGACTCTGGGAATAATACAACCTGGGTTTTTCTTACGACCAGCCCAGGAAGGTAACGATTTGGGAGTACCAGTATATGAAAATTTAAAAAGAAACACATAATCGATAATCGGAGGATCCTAAAGATGGGGAGAGAATGAATGGCACCCTAGCAGATAATAAAAACCTATGGGCCAGCCACTTGGGCACAAAATGGAAACTGGGGCTAAATATGAAATTCCCACAATTGCCAGAAATTTGTTTGTGAACTTGGCAGAAGACATAGCAAAAGTACTCAATATAAGTAATTGTTATGCTTTTGGAGGTACCAATATGGGGGAACAATGGCCTTGGGAGTCAAAGGAAATTAATATTACTAGCAATAATATATGGAACTCAAGCAAAGTCCAGAGAGCGAAACAATGGGCAGTACAGATGAGTATCATTGGTCAAAACTGTTAGCAAAAGCCCCCTGGGAGACAAGGGGAAAAGGCAGTGGGGGGTTTAACTTGTGAAAACAGTAGAATTTGGAATGAAACAATAAGAAACTGGACAACCTGGGGCCATCCTTCGGATATTGCAGATGGAGAGAAAGATTGGACTTCAAGTAAGGATCCTGGGGACAAGTGGGAAGCTCCAGAAGGACTATAGTGGATCTGTGGCAAATATGCATACTCTGAATTACCCGGGAATTGGACCAGAACATGTGTTTTGGGAAGCATCCGGCCAAGTTTCTTTTTATTACCAATACGTTGGGGGAATGATTAGGGTTGCCAGTCTATTCTGATGTATCTGAAATATCCCAAGCAAAAAGGGACCTACAGACTGTAAACTGGAAAGTGGCCCCTGGAGCGAATCGTTGCATACTACAATCCCGCCTCCTGGGCTGAGGATGGATCCTGGGGATACCGGCCTCCTATATATGTGTTAAATTGCATAATTAGGTTACAAGCAGTCCTAAAAATTGTGATTAACATAACTGGTGATGCATTAACCATATTAGCCAAACAGAATAGCAAAATTCATATGGCAGTATATCAGAATCGCTTAGCCCTGGATTGCCTTTTAGCCCAGAAGGGGGTGTGTGTGGGAAATTCAATATATCCAACTGTTGTTTACACATAGATGAAGAAGGAAAAACTATCGAAAAGATAATTACTGAAATGAAAAAGGTTGCATGTGTTCCCGTTCAAACCTGGAAAGGGTTTAATTTGGATATGGAAAAATGGTGGAATGATAACTGGTGGAACTTTGGGGGGTTAAGCAGAATCCTGCTGGGCTTTGTTTTGTTAATAAATGTTTTACTCGTTGTACCTTGTGTTGTTCCCCTGATGAGTAGAATGGTCCGTAAGACCATAGAGCAATTACGATTTGAAATAATTACTCCTGAGGGAACAGAATCAAAAATTAGAATGTTAAAAATTTGGTCTCATGATGATCCATTTGAGGAGGCAAAACTAATCTTTGGAAAAAATGAACGAATGAGAAAAGCCAGAAATGGAAATTATGGCTCAAGCCAAATAAATTAAGAAAAAGAAAAGGGGGGAATTGTGATAAACACATAAATGTATTGGCTTTTGCAAATCATAGGTGTTGCTATGTGGACATAATTGTATGAGTTCGCAATAAAAGAAACAAAGCTCTCTAAGGACGCAAGATTAGACAACAAGTTGAAAATGGCCAGAACTCTTGAGCAAAATGGAGTCACATAGCAAAAGAATTTGTAAAGGTAAAAGAAAAGGGGGGGGGGGGGGGGGGCTTGATATGAGGTAAGCTAGTACCTGGAAAACATAGGGTTAAAGTACTTTTAGCTTAACTTAGGGTGTTCATTGTTAGGTAATGAACAATGTTTGTGTTGTAAGTCTGTGGTGAGATAACAGGGATTTAGTGTCCCCACTAAACATGAGTGAATTATTTCACACCATCCTTCTACTTATTAGTTAGTTTGGAGACAGTGCCCCCTGAACATCTGCTAGCTTGGGATACTCCTTGTCTGCCCGTCCTGTTTTGCTTGCAATAAATTTTGTACGAGGTCACACTGTTCTAAATCTTTGCCAGCTATCAGAAAAGTTACAGACATGGCTGGTTTCAGCTAGTTTTGTGATTACTGGGGCATCCAACTGTGCCAAAGGTGAAAAGTACACAGTGAGGAAGACTGCTTACTTCATCTTGAAGACCCCTGCCCACGTGAGGAAAACTGCTTACTTCATCCTCAAGACCCCTTCCCACAATCACTGGAGAGCAGTGCGCAGTACAGTAAGAGGAGGAGACTTATGATAATAAGTTCCTGGAGCTAGTTATAATATTCCCTGACTATACATGGGAATTATGAAATATTGCAATTAATGCAGTAGTGAAAGGATATAAACCTGTAGCAAATGCTAATCAGTGGGCCTCTGCCTATCTCAGTTAGAGGAGCGAGCTCATATTTCACAAGGAGAGCCCGCATTATAGCTTGAATGCATGCCCCTGGCAGATCAGATATTTTGACTGCTCTTCACCAGCGCTGTTTAACTGTCAGAAACACTAGTCAATCAACTTCTCTGAAACAACAAAACCATGAATTTCCTGGCAGCCTCACCTTCCGTTCTGCTGTTACCCAGTTTACCACCTCAGTGGATTGCTTTGGCTTTTGCTATCAGATGTAAATTTTCGAGGAACTGGTGTGCAAGCCAGGATCACTAGAAACATTACTATGTTCTGGCTCCACACCTTCCCTGTTCTGAAACACTCTTTCCTTGCAGGCAGGGTTGTAATGGTGAAAAATTTGTGCTAGATCTCTCAGGCATGAGAATTTTATCGTAAACGCTAGGTATGACAGGAGAATTGGCTGGTTTTGAAAGCCAGCTCTAGGTTGTGCAACATGAAGTATATGCAGTGGGGCAGAGGTCTTGTCACTGAATGTGAAGTTTCTGACATGCATTTGAATTGACACACAGCAATGTTTAGCCCAGCTGTATATGTAGAATATAATGTTCTATAAATAACATACCACATTTAAATTCCTGGGAGGAATAGAAATAAAATGGAAATAAAATAATAAAAACTAAAATGGAATAAATAGAAATAAATAAAAGCAGGCATAGTCATTCTTTAGAGCTCTTTACCTGCTTTTCACTCCCAGTATAGTGAAGATAGGTGAGAATCTCTAAATTGAAAAATAAACATCCTGACTTGCACATATAGCTTTCAAAAAGCATCACTGTATGAGATAACATAGATTCCAGAGTGACTGGGTCCTGTCACTTCCCAGTAGTTATATGCCATTTAGCAGATGTGGCAGATGAACTGACTAGTCCTTTTATCAGGTGCTGTATTGTCACACTGTCTAGTCCTGGGTCACTGGCAGGATGGGGAAGAAATTTACTTGATGGTGTGGTTAGCCAGCATTTGCTAAGAAATAATGACGTGTTAGACCCCGAGCCTGATCCTGCTCTTGTGACATTGGTTAGAGATGGATCAAACTGCCATTCCATGTACATCTTTGTTGCTGCTAGAGCAGATTTGGGGAAATAATTATGCCTGTGAATATTTCTGCTAGTCATTAATTGCTGGTTATTTTGATGGTGTCCTTGCCAGACCCAAGCATTTCCTGTGCTAATGATGCATTTTATAATGACATTTCAGTTTAATGTGATCAGGGAAGTCAGCCTGCGTCAGAGAATGAATTGTTACCGTACATGCAGAGTCTGGTTTCAGAGTTTAGACTCCAACTGTCAGGTGAATTAATGAACAGAAGTTTCTGTCTGGGAGGTTGTTTCCCCCCATTTGTTTGTGTGTTGGTTTGGGGTTCTTTTTTTCCAACTGGGGTAGATTTTTGGACATGCTTAATTTCTAGCACGCCTCCATTTGAGAGCTATCCAGATTTTTCTCTCTGGTCTCATTTCCTACCCCATAAATACAAGCGGAAGTCCCCATTGTTTGGAAGTTTTAAAATTTGACAAAACCAGCTTTGCATAGAACAAAATTAGTGTGTCAAGCAGTGTCCCGTATTGGTTAGGTTGATAGCATGGAGATACTGCAAGCAGTGCAGGGGATGGTGTAACATCCCCTCAGATGTTATCTTATCAAGACACCTCTGAACTACAAGGAAACCAGTAAAAACTGAAGATGTGCTCCTCTGGCAGTTGTTCCATGTAACAGATAACGTGTATTTTGTTCAGGTTCTCAATGGTCCGTAGTGGGAAGAGTGGTGGGCTCCACCTGAAGCAGATTGCCTACTACAAGCGAACAGGGGAATATCATCCCACAACATTGTCAAGTGAAAGAAGTGGAATCAGGAGAGCAGCCAAAAAATTTGTTTTCAAAGGTAAAAATATTCTCTCAGACTACTTGGAAAATAGGTTTTTAGGTAGAGATTTGCTGATACAAAAAAAAAGTGTTATCTTGCTTTGCAGCATACTGTGATTTTAATACAGAACTCTGCTCAACCCTGGTTAATATGTAACAGGATGTTTACAGAAACAGAAGCCTAATCTGCTTTAGTCATTTCCAGGTGGGATTTATTTATCTAACTAAAAGACAAACCTTGTTTTGGATACTGCAAAAGTACGCAGCTATTGCAATCCATAATTCAAAGGACTACAGAAAGGGAAATCCAGATCTGCAATACTTGGTCTGGTCTGGAGGATGCTCTGTGGCTGGGCAAGGATGTGCAAGGATGACTTTGCCATCTGGCATTTTTAGAGCCTCCTGGCCCTTCCCAGCTTTATTCTTCCCTGCAAAGAAGTATATGAACCTCTGTAGTCTGCTGTGCTCTTTCCAGTCCCATCAAACCTGACAAGGTTATGTATATAGAAATCAGGGAGGAGTTAGAGTTGTGAATTGCAGTGTCAGATTGCTGGCAGGCAGACTCTAAACCTGGTAACAAGTCCTGTCTCTCCTTCCCACCCCTGGCACTAGCTTGTGTTTCAGTCAGACTTCTGTGGGAGCATTGTTTGCATTCTGACTTGCCCTTTTAGTGCCTTGTGTCCACGCTAATAAACATAGTTGAGGCTTTTTGAAGGAAATAATTAAAAGTATTTATAAACAAATAGCTACGTTCACACACAAGTGAGTTGAAGTTGATTTAATAAATTCTGTACCTAATCATCCCCAGTAGTTCAGTAAACCAAACAAAAGACAAAGCACTTGCATATAATTTGCTGGTACTTTTCTTCTTTCAGATAATAAATTGTACTATGTTGGAAAAGACAGAAACCAAATGCGCCTGGTCATTATTTCAGATGAAGAGAAGAAAAAAGTGCTTGAAAAGTGCCATGAAAATGCTGCTGGCACTCATCATGGCATATCAAGGACACTAACTTTAGTGGAATCTAATTACTACTGGACCTCTGTAACAAATGACGTCAAGCAGTGGGTATGGTCTCATAGCTACAGAATATTTTTTAAACGTAATGTGTCAGGAATGTTTTGTAATCCTGTGACTTGCATACAGCAAGCACCTGTACTGCTTCGTGATGAGGAAATGTAAGCTTACAATCAGATTGTAAATGGTCTTGGCAGAGCACAGTATTTCCTTTCTCTTTTTCTCTTACTACTGACCATGTGCCTTGCATATTGCTGTATGTTACCCAGTGGTGAGGAGCCGTCCTGACTTAAAGTATGCAGAGCATATCTAGTCATTGAGAAGGATTCTTCTTGCAAGTACTGTTACACATCTTTGTTAGGATGCAGTGTACCATCCTAAGGATATGTGGCCAGAGTGGCTGCTGGCACATAAGAATATGAAAATTTGTTCAGGACACAGTTAAATAAACCACTGCTTGGGAAAGTTCCTTCTCTTCCTTCGCGCAAAGATACATGGACATGAGTCCCAGGCAGAAGGTGATCCTTGTGGAAACTGTATGTAAATGTCCTTTACAGCCAAATTACTAGTGCTGTCAGTTTGCTGCATCACCTGAATGCTTTGTGGTTCATTCACAACTGTAACCTGAACTGAAATGAGTCTTTGCTTTTGATTCAGACTTGGGCAAGGGGGCTCTGTTCTGTAAGTAAGGGTGATCCATGTTACGCACGGAAGATTGTGTATACTGCCAATGTTTTTCAGTCACAGCATACACAGTAGTACCAAAAGGGGAATGACTGGGACTTTGTTTCAATCCCAGCTGCTTCATACTTTCTTTAGTATTTACACATAGTAATGGATATTAAAATTTATACTGTGGCCTTGAAAGGGCACAGTGATTTCAGGAAGGAGACAGTTCAGCTGTTTATTCCTGCATATGCCCTTTTCCCAGCCTTCACTGTTCATAGAATCATAGAATCATAGCATCATAGAATCATAGAATAGTTAGGGCTGGAAAGGACCTCAAGATCATCTAGTTCCAACCCCCCTGCCATGGACAGGGACACCTCACACTAAACCATCCCACCCAAGGCTTCATGCAACCTGGCCTTGAACACCCCCAGGGTTGGAGCACTCACAACCTCCCTGGGCAACCCATTCCAGTGCCTCACCACCCTAACAGGGAAGAATTTCCTCCTTATATCCAATCTAAACTTCCCCTGTTTAAGTTTTAACCCGTTACCCCTTGTCCTGTCACTACAGTCCCTGATGAAGAGTCCCTCCCCAGCATCCCTATAGGCCCCCTTCAGGTACTGGAAGGCTGCTATTAGGTCCCCACACCCAGGATACAGTTGTCTTTCTGGGCTGCAAGCGCACACTGAAGCTGGCTCATGTTCATTTTCTCATCGACCAGCACCCCCAAGTCCTTCTCTGCAGGGCCGCTCTGAATCTCTTCTTTGCCCAATCTCTAGCTGTGCCTGGGATTGCTCCGACCCAGGTGTAGGACCTTGCACTTGTTGTGGTTGAACTTCCTAAGATTGGCATCAGCCCACCTTACAAGCATGTCAAGGTCCCTCTGGATGGCATCCCTTCCCTCCAGCGTATCAATCGGACCACACAGCTTGGTGTCATCGGTGAACTTGCTGAGGGCGCACTCAATCCCACTGTCCATGTCAGCGATGAAGATGTTAAACAAGACCGGTCCCAACACTGATCCCTGAGGGACACCACTCATTACTGGTCTCCAGCCGGACATCAAGCCGTTGACCAGAACTCTTTGTGTGCGGCCCTCCAGCCAGTTCTTTATCCACCGAGTGGTCCATCCATCAAATTGATATCTCTCCAATTTAGAGAGAAGGATGTCGTGTGGGACAGTGTCAAACGCTTTGCACAAGTCCAGGTAGATGACATCAACTGCTTTACCCTTATCCATCAGTTCTGTAGCCCCATCATAGAAGGCCACCAAATTGGTCAGGCAGGATTTCCCCTTAGTGAAGCCATGCTGGCTGTCACCAAGTACCTTGTTGTTTTTCATGTGCCTTAGCATGCCTTCCAGGAGAATCTGCTCCAAGATTTTGCCAGGCACAGAGGTGAGACTGACTGGTCTGTAATTCCCTGGGTCTTCCATTTTCCCCTTCTTGAAAATGGGGGTTATATTTCCCTTTTTCCAGTCATTGGGAACTTCACCTGACTGCCATGATTTTTCAAATACAATGGCCAGTGGCTTAGCAACTTCATTCGCCAGCTCCTTCAGGACCCGCGGATGGATTCCATCAGGTCCCACGGACTTGTGCGCGTTCAGGTTTTGAAGATGGTCTCGAACCAGATCCTCTCCTACAGTGGGCCCAAGGTCTTCATTCTCACAGTCCCTGCATCTGCCTTCTAAGACCTGGGTGGTGCAGTCAGAGCCTTTGCCAGTGAAGACCGAGGCAAAGAAGTCATTCAGAACCTCAGCGTTCTCCAAATCCTGTGTAGCCGGTTCTCCCAAAAGCTTCCTCAGGGGGCCTGTTTTGTCCCTAGTCTGTTTTTTGTTTGCTATGTACCTGTAGAATCCCTTCCTGTTATCCTTAACATCCCTAGCTAGGTTTAATTCTAACTGGTCCTTAGCCTTCCTAACCTGGTCCCTAGCTTCCCGGACAACATCTCTGTACTCTACCCAGGCCGCCTGTTCTTGCTTCCATTTTTTATAAGCCTCTTTTTTCCTTTGAATTTTCCTCAGCAGCTCCTTATCCATCCAAGGAGGTCTCCTGGCCCTCCTGCTGCACTTCCTTCTAGGTGGGATGCAGCACTCCTGAGCTTGTAGCAGGTGATCCTTGAATATCCACCAACAGCCTTGGGCCCCCCTGCCCTCCAGGGCTATATCCCATGGAACCTTACTAAGCAGGCTCCTGAAGAGGCCAAAGTCTGCTCTTTTGAAGTCCAGGGCAGTGAGCTTGCTGCACGCTCTTCTCACTGTCCTGGGGATCTCAGATTCGACCATCTCGTGATCGCTGCATCCAAGGCTGCCCTGGAGTACCACATTCTCAACAAGCCCTTCCCTGTTGGTGTTCCTTGGCTTGGGTTTTATGCTGGGCCTGAAAAATCAAAGGTTAAAAAATAAGAAAGATGTTAAAATCAATTTGTTTCACATTGCCTGATCTGACCCGACTTGCAGAGGAATAGTGGAGATTTATAATCCTACTGATTGTCTTAAACCCTCACCATCACTTTTTATTGATAGCATCTTCCCTTATTTTTGCACTAGGTGTATGCTTGCCAGTATTGCCAAGTGGCAAAGAATACAAGCACCACAGCACCCAAAACACACCCTATCAAAGCGGAGGATCCGTGGACAGCAGTCACTATAGACATAATGGGACCTTTCAGTGTTACCAACAGAAGCCACAAGTACGTCATAATTATGACAGATTTGTTTACAAGATGGACTGTTATCTTGCCACTGCATGACATTTCAGCAGCTGAAATTGCTAAGGCAATCACAAATGTGTTTTTCTTATATGGGCCACCTCAAAAAATGCCAATTGATCAAGGCAAGGAGCTTGTTCATCAGGTAATTATTTACATGGCTGGTTTCTCCCTCTCTCTCTCTCTTTTTTTTTTTTCCCCCTTTCTTCCAAAAAATCAATATATTTTCCCTGGTAGTAAATTTATAGTAAATCCACATTATTCTTGAAAAAGACTGTAAATATTTTTTCTTCAATTAAAAAAAAAGGAAAAATGTTAGTACATATAGAAAATGACAAACCAATTATTTGCTATTGTAATGTTATGCAGTGTTTCCCAGGACTTTATTCTTTGGATAAAGAACAAAGCAAAATGATTTTCTGGTAGAATTAATGCAGATTTTGTCACTCAGTTGAACTGGCACAAGCTTCCACACTCCAACATGCTGTATTTAACAACCATATTTAACATCCATATTGTCTGGTATATCAGACAGCTACGGGTATTTTTGACATTGGCCTATAGTGATTATGAAGAACTTTTCATACTTTTATCCACTCACAAATAATGAATGTGAGACTACGATACATAGGAAATGACAGTTTGAGTTAGTAGTAGAAATGTGGTTAGAAACAGTCAATTACTGTCTCCTAACCCATACTGATTCCTTTAGCTCTTACTTTTGACCCTGGACTGTTTGGTGGGAATATGTCTAAGACTTTAGCTCAGTCACCATCACATCAACAAAAGGGATGAAGACTGAGTTTGTTTACTTGACCTGTGATACAGGAGAGGGAAACCTTCAGTAACTGTGTTCTTCTTCTTTTGAAGATAAATGAAGAACTGTTTGCACTGTTTGGAATGAAACACATTGTGTTGTCTTATCCTCAGACAGATCACGTAAATGCAAGAACATGCAAAACAATCAAAGCTTTCCTTAACAAATACTGCATCAACCATCCAAACGATTGGGATGAGCATTTGTCTGCTATTGCCTATGCTTTCAATTTGACAGATTTGGTATGTCAAGGTTCTTCCTCTTTTGACTGAAGTCCCCCCAAATATCTGCAAAGCTCTATGCTAAGTTTGCTTGCTTTTTGCATCCCATTTAAATAGGAACCAGGTCAAACCACCCCATATACCCAAATGTTTAATCGTAATCCACACGTTGCTGAGCCAATGAATGTATGTGCAGAAGGAGAATACAGTGTGTTTGCCAAAATATTTGAAGCAACTAAAACAGCCAGTCAAGCTCTAGAAGAAGAGAAAACCTCAGATTGCCAGGTAAATGTGTTTACTAGTAAGAAGCCAGAAGATAAAAGATAAAAATCTTGAAGTATAATTAACCTTTAAAAGCAGTGGGGGGCATTGTGTGCTTTTTGGTGTTTCAGTTTTGTGTTTTTTTCTTTTCTGTTTTTTTTTTTTTTTGTTTGTTTGTTTGTTTGAGTTTTTTTGCCTGTGATCCCTACATTCCAGTGTAACAATACTCATATGTACTAGGAGGGAGTAACCTTAGAAGAGACCTATTGCCAAGAGATTCATATCTGAC
Organism: Lathamus discolor; assembly: GCF_037157495.1. Lineage (NCBI taxonomy): Eukaryota > Metazoa > Chordata > Aves > Psittaciformes > Psittacidae > Lathamus > Lathamus discolor. The sequence continues at coordinate 36,972,376 of NC_088909.1, read as the reverse complement.
TTAGTGGGCTGTGTATCTAAGAAACTGAAACCCATTACCTATGGACTGTTGATTTATAAAGATGAATTAAATTTCTTCAGAATTCTTCAGCCCCACATATTGAGTTACACACGTCCAATCCACTTAGTGTACTGCTTCGGCGTTATTAGCTAGTTCTATGAAAATTCAGTATTAGTTTTGGAAAAAAGAAAATGTGATTCATATATTTTTCTGCAGGTGGAGAAAAACACTTCAGATGAACAGAAAATCAGAAACAAAATCACTGTCAAAAGGAAGCCAAAGCAACTGAATACCCTGCGACTTAAAGTTGGCCATGAAGTCCTCAGGCAAAGAAAAAACTGGTGGAAAGATGGTCGTTTCCAGTCGGAATGGATTGGTCCTTGCATTATAGATTATATCACAGACAATGGCCGTGCAATATTAAGAGATGTCACAGGATCCAGGTTGAAAAGACCCATCAAGATGTCTCACCTCAAGCCATACATAAGAGCATCCAGTGAAAAAGGTATATGTATGTGTGTGTGCATATTTCATATTTATGGAGAGATTTAACATTTTGGTGTTGTTTGGTTTTGGGTTTTGTTTGTTTAGGGTTTTTTAGCTTTTCTGTCATGTCAGTTTTTAGAAAACACAAGCTTCTCTTTGGTTTAGGATCATTGAAAAGGAAACCAAATTCCACTCTAATTGGCATGTGCAGTTAAGCTTTGGCTATTGAAAATACATACAAACTGCATTGAGATAGTAATTTCTTCCATCACCCCTTAAAGCTGAGTGACTTGCAAAGCTGAGACTAATTCTGGAATTTCATGTGAGAAGGCAATACTTATGCCAGTCATCAATTACAGATTTCATAACCAAGATACTGTTTTCATGTTCCAGGACACTATTTTTACTGTTGACTGTTGGACAGTCATTCTGGCTTCCTTCCTCATTAAACTACTGATCCATAAGGAGGAAGTCATATGCATGTCAAGCCTGCAGATAATCTCCAGCTGCTACAATGACTTTAGTAAATTGTGTCGTAGTATAAAAAGTTAAATGTAGTTGCCTTTGTAGGATGAGAGCATAGTATGTTTACCTGTAGCAAAGCAGTATGTAAACATAGAGTCTCTTTCCTTTCCCAGGAAGTGACTAAAGATCAGTTGTCTGATACCGGCAAAAACTTCAACGATGAATGGTTATGAATACTTACAAATCTTAAAATTATAGACTGATATTCATATATATTTTCATTGTGTAGAGAGGCAAACCAGATTTTGCCAAAATAATAGGTGTTTTTTATCAAACAGCCTAACAGCAATCAAGAATCAAGAGTATTATTTCAGGTGGATAAGAACAGTGAAACTAGGCAGTGAATGGCATAGTGAATGTCATCTGTTTTCATCCATAAAGAAATGCATGTATCTTTGTAACAAAGGACTTCTCTCTATTAGCAGGGGTCTACTTTTTGTTATCTGCAGCTGCTATGGTGTAAGTCTGGTGGCAGATACATTTAGTTGTAACCCACGCGTTGCTGAGTCAATGAATATATGTGTGGAAGGAGAATACAGTGTGTTTGCTATGGTGTAAGTCTGCTGGCTGTCCCTCCAGGCTGGTGGCATAACCTTGGATGGCAACAAAGCATTTGTAATGTTCTCTGAAATCAAAGTGCAGAAAGTACTTCTTGGGCAAGGATATTTGTATCCTTGCCTCCCAACTTTGTAAGTGATACTAAAGTGTTTTGTTTGTTATCTTGCTCCAAAAATCTGAAGTGTGTCTTGTATGTATGGCACTTCAAGTGTGTGAATTTGGGAGTTTTAAAGGGGAAAACAAAGCCTTAAAATGGGGTGCTACTTTTTTTATTTGAGGAAAAAGACTTTTGCAGGTAAGAACAGTCAATCAGAGGAAAAGTGGTTTTTTTTCCATAACCTTTTGTAACACTCTCTCAATCCTGAGTCAGTGCATTGATGGAGCCCTTGGTACAGGCATCAAAGACTTGCAGTCTGGGTGTACCTGGGTTGCTTGCTGCCTGTATGTCTTTACAGCCAGGAAGAAGTTCCAGGGGACATCTCAGGCATACATAAAAATACATGTCTGAAGCAACATTTTGTCTTCCTTATTTGAGTGTAGTTTTCTTTAAATATTAAAATCAAGAGAATGCCTCTGTGTCCTGTGCTCAAATGATTTAGGAGTACAAATAGGCAGATTTAAGACATATCTGTAGAAACACATGGACAGAAAAGTGCAGTTTCACCTCCACAATAGCTCCCACAAAGGTCCCTGTCTGGACCTACATCTTGCAAAGGAATTTGTAGCCCCTTGTATAGAGATATGTGTGTTGAACAGTTCTTCTGACTTAACGGAACACTTCGTTTCACACTAGGATTCTCACGTTGTGTTGAGGTTACTCCAGAGAAGATGCCTTCAACACTGGAGCATGGGGAAAACGCAGTGTGTAGGGAGTCTCAATACTGTTCTTCCAGAGGCACCAAAGGAGCCTCAAGTCCTCAACAAGACTTATCCAGGAGATGGCGGCTCAGCTGACATGAGCAGCTGACTCATAGACAGTGACTCATAGACGGTGCCAGGAGGGATAGTGCCGTCCCTGAGTGGGTAAAACATTGCTCTAGGGAGCGTGAGTGACCAGGCATGCAGCGAATAGGGAGGCAAACGGGGCATTAATCCAGGAAACTGGGAACTTGTAACCAAAAAACCTAACAAATAAAGGATGAAGAAGACAATTAAAAGCAAGGGGCTTCCTCCAAAATCTGACGTCCCTACCCAGAACCACTTCACAGTTCTGCAGGGGGCTGACGAGGAAACACACACCTCACCAAATGAACATCCTGCTGATCCACCTGTAAAGAGGATCACTACTGGTGTCCCCAGGAATAAGCAGCGGGTCACAGTAGTAGGTGACCATTTTGAAAGGCACAGAGGCACTGTCTGTCAGCCTGACCCAGTCTTGAGGGACGTGCATTGCCTACTGGGGCATTGGATCAGGGATGTTGCTGAGAGGCTGCCTGGTTTAGTAAGTCGCATGGACTATTACCCACTTCTAGTGGTCCGTGTAGGTGCCATCAGAAGCCTGGAAAGCATTAAGGACTACAAAGGCCTGGGAGAGGTGGTTAGGGACTCTGGGGCTCAGGCAGTTTTTTCATTGATCCTCCAGGTGAAAGAGGAGGACCTTGAAAAGGCCGGGTGGATTTGGCAGGTTAATAAATTATTAGAACCATAATAGAACATAGTGGTTCTAAATGGTTAGAACAGAGGTGCCACAGTCAGGAATTTGGTTATTTAGAATACGGGACTCAATTTGAGAGGCCAGGTCTGCTGGAGGCTGGTGGAGCTGGTCTGATAAAGAAGGGGAAGAGCTGCTTTGGTAGGAGGCTTGCCAGGCTGCTCAAGGATGCTTTAAACTAGATGTGTTGGGGGACAGGGGCATCATTTCATCCCAACACATCCAGTCAGTTGTCAGCACCTCTAATAAATGCTCGGAGCGACGCAGAGATATTTCAGCCGCTCCAGCCAATGAGTCAGATTCATTTGGAGCTCGGCTCAGATGCCTCTATACAAACACCCTTAATATGGGAAATAAACAGGAGGAATTAGAGGTGTGTGCATGGCTACAGGGATATGATATCATTGGCATCACAAAAACGTTGTGGGATGGCTCCTGTGATTGGAGTGCTGGAATGGAAGGTTATAGGCTCTTTAGGAAAGACGGGCCAGGCAGACGGGGAGGGGAAGTTGCTATTTATGTTAGTGATAGCCTGGAAAGCATGGAACTCTGTCTGGGGATGGGCGATGAACCAACAGAGAGGTTGTGGGTCAGAGTCAAAGCTAGAACAGCAATGGGAGACATCACTGTGGGGATCTGTTACAGACCACCTGATCAGGATGATTCTTGTGAATGAAGCACTCTATAGACAGATAGGAGCAGCCTCATGCTCGCAGGCCCTTGTCCTCATGGGGGACTTCAGCCATCCTGATATCTGTTGGAGGGATGGTATGGCCTGGCACAAGCAATCCAGGAGGTTCCTCGATTGTGTGGAAGACAACTTCCTTCTGCAAGTAATAGAGGAGCCAACAAGGAGAGGTGCCATGCTTGACCTTGGGCTCACCAACAGGGAAGGGCTGGTTGGAAATGTGATGCTCCAGGACAGCCTTGGTTGCAATGATCACAAGATGGTCAAATTTGAGATCCCCAGGACAGTGAGAAGAGCATGCAGCAAGCTCACTGCCCTGGACTTCAAGAGAGCAGGCTTTGGCCTCTTCAGGAACCTGCTTACTAAGGTTCCATAGGATAAAGCCCTAGAGGGCAGCTGGGCTCAAGACTGTTGGTTGATATTCAAGGATCGCCTGCTACAAGCTCAGGAGTGCTGCATCCCAACTAGAAGGAGGTGCAGCAGAAGGGCCAGGAGACATCCTTGGATGAGTAAGGAGCTGCTGAGGAAAATTCAAAGGAAAAAATAAACTTACAGAAGGTGGAAGCAAGGAGGACAAGCAGCCTGGGAAGAATAGAGGGACGTTGTCTGGGAAGCTAGGGAGCAGGTCAGGAAAGCTATGGCCCAGGTAGAATTGAGGCTGGCCAGGGATGTCAAGGGTAACAGGAAGGTCTTCTATAGTTATGTCGCAAGTAAAAGACAGACTAGGGATAATGTGGGCCCCCTCCAGAAGCTATCAGGAGAACTGGCTACCCTGGATTTGGAGAAGGCTGAGGTTCTTAATGACTTCTTTGCCTCAGTTTTTGCTGCCAAATGCTCCTACCACACCCCCCAAGTCTTGGAAGACAAATGCAGGGACTGTGAGAATGAAGACCTTAGGTCCACTGTAGGAAAGGATCAGGTTTAAGATCATCTTAAAAACCTGAACATACACAAGTCCATGGGACCTGATGAAATCCATCCGCGGGTCCTGAAGGTGCTGGCGAATGAAGTTGCTAAGTCACTGTCCATCGTATTTGAAAAATCATGGCAGTCAGGTGAAGTTCCCGATGACTGGAAAAAGGGAAATATAACCCCCATTTTCAAGAAGGGGAAAATGGAAGACCCAGGGAATTACAGACCAGTCAGTCTCACCTCTGTGCCTGGCAAAATCTTGGAGCAGATTCTCCTGGATGGCATGCTAAGGCATATGAAAAACAACAAGGTGCTTGGTGACAGCCGGCATGGCTTCACTAAGAGGAAATCCTGCCCAGAAAGCCAACCATGTCCTAGCCTTCATTAGAAGGAGCGTGACCAGCAGGTCGAAGGAGGTGATTCTGCCCCTCTGATCCTGTGAGACCTCACCTGGAGTATTGTGTGCAGTTCTGGTGTCCTCAACACAAAAAGGACATGGAACTGTTGGAACAAGTCCAGAGGAGGGCCACGAGGATGATCAGGGGACTGGAGCACCTCCTGTATGAAGATAGGCTGAGAAAGTTGGGGCTCTTCAGCCTGGAGAAGAGAAGGCTGCGTGGAGACCTCATAGCAGCCTTCCAGTATCTGAAGGGTCCCTACAAGGGTGCTGGAGAGGGACTCTTCCTTAAGAACCCTAGTGATAGGACAAAGGGTAATGGGTTTATACTTTAACAGAGGAAGTTTAGATGTAAGGAAGAAGTTCTTTACTGTGAGGGTGGTGAGGCACTGGAGCAGGTTGCCCAAAGGAGCTGTGAATGCTCCATCCCTGACGGTGTTCAAGGCCAGGTTGGACAGAGCCTTGGGCAACATGGTCTAGTGAGAGGCACTCCCACCCATGTCAGGGGGGTTGGAACTAGCTGATCTTAAGGTCCTTTCTAACCCTAACTATTCTATGATTCTATGTAAGCAAGATAGGCCCTAACCTTGTCTTCCAAAACTGAAGTATTAATGCAATGTTGGCAGTCGCACTTCTAATTTGTCTGGTTAGAGTATTTTCATTTTATTTGAACTCATTTGGAAAAGTCAAGCACTGTAACCCTATTGGGTAAAAGAAAAGCTCAATAGTACTGTTACAGTAGCAGTTGCCATTATTACCTTTACATTCTGTAAATCTTTTATTTCTGTTTTTACTGCTTAGAAAAGCCTTTTGTGCTGCATTAAGATTTCCCAGCAAGATCTTGTAGTAGCCATGTTTCTCTCTGTGGGTGCACAAAATGAAAGAATCTGCATGTCCCTTTATTAAAAGTATTAGTTTGACAGGTAATTATGACGGATGTCAAGCTAGTCACTAACCTAGGAAAGAAAAACTCTAAAAACTCTAAAAACATTGCAAGCATTGTTTTGTGGATGTAATGAGATGTAGCCAAACATTTGATGCTCAGTGAAATTAGAAAATACACTGCTAACACTCAAACATTCTTGTCTTCTTACAGAAATTGTTTTAAAAAAACACTTTAACTAACTTTACTTTACTAACATTTTGAGTACGGCTTGAAGGATCTGATTTGATGGCTACTTTTCTTTTACAGACAACCATTACTTTTTACAAGGTGCAGTAGTTGTTGACCATGACTATATTGGCTTATCTGAAAGATCCTATAATCCAAGGCAACAAGACTCAGTTGCGGAAGGAGAAAGAAATACCTACGTGAGAGATGTCATGTCTGCTGTACAAATGTTGCCTGCAGCCTGCAAAGACCAGGAGTCAACAGATGGTAAACATCAGTCTGAGCTGACAGAAGATCATTACGTTGAATCAAACACTACAAAGACAGAGCAATGGCCTTCACCTTGTTCGACACTTCAGACCAAGATAGAGGATACTTAAGCATGGTCTTAAGTTACCTGTCATTGACAGTTTGGAACTTCTGTGGCAGATTGGAAAAAGAAATCCTTAGCCAAATCCACTTTCCTACTTTATGGGTATTGAAGTATATCCATATAGAAGATACAGAAGTACTGCAGCTACCCACTGGCTAATTTGTATGGCTGTTAAGAAGGGATTGCTCTGTTACCAAAACCAAAGGCACATGTAAAAGCAAATGTTCAGCTACTGTATGAATTTAGAGCACTGTATGTGTCCAGGAGTTAATTTATGTGGGTGTTGAGAAGCATTCAGTGACCAGAAGTACAAGCACAGCCTAGTAAAAGCACATGTTTTCATCATGTATTTGAATTTCAGATACAGTTGGTAACATAACTGTCTGGCTGTACCTGACTGTTATCCTCACAATGCATCACAATCAGGAAGCAGTGCATCATTTTACTATAATAACCTTTTCATTAATCCTTAGATAACTCATTTCTAATGTCATCTAAGGATTAATGAAATGTGTGAAGATACTGTGGGATGGGTATAATCTAAGCAACTTGATGTAAATTTTACCTCCGGTGTAGAGAAGCTGGTGTCCTCCTTTTCCCGTTATAAACCAGTTTCTTATGCTGAGAAGCTGCAAATTTTGATTTCTATGGCTTTTAATTTCTAGTCTAACCCACAGCTCTCAGATTTCATGAAACAGCAGAGCTGCCAAAATCAAGTACAGGTAGTGTTCTGCATGTGAAAATGTGTGGCCCTTCAGCTGCTCCCACTTATCAAAATTCTGCTAGGGTGAGCAGTTTGAATTTCTCAAAATCTTAATTGTATTTAGCATTCATTTGTGCCTTTTTTTTCCCCAATCATCTGCTTTCCCTTTGGCTACATCTTTCCAGAGCCACTACAGTTTTGGAGACTTACACTGACAGTGGTCAAGGGAAAGGTGAAGCATTGGTATTACTTATTCTCTGAATTCCTTGAGTAAATTTTTGGGCTCCGGACTTCCTGCTGAAGAAGATGGTGTTTCAGCTGAACAAGAATTATTTCATGTGGAAAACTGATGAGTGCAAGTCAGTTCTTTTTATAGAGGATTAACACAAAAGAAGGCAGCTAGCAGAAAACTGAATTTAGAAATTCAGCAACTTCTATCTGGTACTGTGGAAGGTTTGCTTATCTTGCTCTCTGAATGTGTGCTTTCCATCTTATCTCTGTGCTGAATGTTTTGTGACTTGTAACATGGGTGGAGGAAAGTATTTATGAAGAGTTTTCAGTTAATCTTAAGTAGTAAGATGTGGTCCTCACGGCTAATTAGGTTGTGAAAAGACCTCAGCCCTATAACAGGATCCTATCTTAAGATTCAAGTGAAAAATACTTGAAGCATTTTGTGTCTTTTGAAAATCCAGTCCTGCATATAAACTTTTTCTGCTCGAGACTGTTTCAGGAAAAGGGTACTGGGGGGCAGATGGGGATGCTGGCTTAATGGCCTCCTCCTCTATGCTGGCTCTAAGACGCACTTGGAGATGACCAAGCTTCATGTTGTCATTGACAAATGTATGCAAGCTGAGAAGACCGTCTTTCTGTTAGCTGCTGTTACCCCCAAGCCATCCTCTCCCCTGAAGACAGCTGACATTTAGAGTGCAGACAAGAAAGTGGGCTTGGTGAAATAATTTGTCTTGTTTAAAATAAACACTAGGAAATCCTGTCAAGCTAGTTGCAGCAGGAAAAAAAACAAACCCCACATGTAAATATGACATAATCAGTAATTGTTGATTTTTTTTTTTTTTCACCAGTAATGAGCTCTGTGGTTATACAGTATTTTTTCCCTGGACTAGTAGTTAAAAGACAATAATCTGTTTGGGTGCTCTGTGCATTGGGCATTGAACGTTTATGTCATGATGATGATGTGGCAGGCTGAATTATGCCTATGCTAATCCTTAACAGAGGTCCAACCCCTCCTCCTCCTTATGTACCTTCATTTTTTCCACTATGATTGACTAAAGTGCCATCTTCTGCTAGGATGGATTTGTTATATTGTGTGTGTGCAAACATGAAATAGCGTGCATGCAGAAAAAAAGGTTGGGTAAAAAGGGGAGTGTAAGGAAGCGCTCTACAAGACTGTTTTCTGCTTTATTAGGTGTAAGAGAAAACCAATCCCTCTTTTTTTTCTTACCTCTAGTGATCAGTTCCTTATTTGCACACAGCACAGCAGAGCTGTTTTCTGGGGAAGCTCTGGGGCAATGCAGGTGCTGTGTACTTGTTATAGCTACACTGGAGAGAAAGAAAATGCTACAGTGACAGAGGAATGGGAAAGCCAAAAACCAGTTTTCCATACTGTGTGATGCTGATCATTCAGGCTTCCTGGTAATTTTGATCTACTATATTAACAAGCAGACATTAGTGCCTCTTCAGTGCACGTAAGTGGGCCTTCTCTGCATGTGGGAAGTTCATTGGAATAAAATATACAGGTTTCAAACTAACGGCATGAAAAACAGTCCATGGAAACCGTGAAAAATGCCCACCAGGAAACCTGAGACATTACAAGCAGCACTCTGGGCTTTGGGAAGCTTAGAGAAACCACTTGCACCTTTGCAATAGCAAAGCATTGTTTGGTGTATGCTTGTGACCATGCTGAGCTGTGACCTGCCTACATTTGGTCTGTATTTTCACCAGTTTGGATGCATACATGGATGTCCACCTCTACTCTTTTTCACTGGCACAAAGGTTTGATTTATGATAGAACAATAGCAAATGACTATTTGGTAACAGAATTCCTAGAAATTCTGTTTCTAATTGAGTGCATGCCACAGGGTGGCAACTTGTTTAGAGGGGAGGAGCAGAAGAAAGTACAGCATGAAAGAAAAGATGCAGATGACCTTGTATCACACAGAACTGTGAATGTTTATGCTTTGGGTTTGTTTGATGCAGAACACAACAAAAACCACCTGCTAGTGGAAAGATGCTGTACTCAAAGTGTTTTACTATGGAATGAAAACTTTTCACCTCTTGTTTGAATACTTCCTGAACTTTTGTATAGTGTTTGCCCATTCCATGTTAAGATGTTCTTGCTTTCCATCTACAGTGACTTAAAAATTTTTACCTTCTCCCTAGAACTGAATGTTCCCTGGTGGAGAGCATCAGTCAGTCATGATTTGCTTTTCACAGCAAGCAGTTAACAAACCTGAAAATACCACTTTTAAAAGTCATATAAGCTTCTTTACTCATTTGCGTAGGTGTGACATCCCTATCAATGACCTTTTGCAGCAGACATCATTACTCTAATGACTTAGTGTCATAGTAACTTAGTATTCTCCAAATGTGTAATGGAGTATTTTTTTTTTGGATTACAGGGGAGTGGATGCTTTCAGTTAACTTCCTGGACTAGGAAAAAATGAAAGATGTGGGCTCCAGAGTCTCACAAGGTGGTGAAGACACATTATCTGTTGGCCTGAGAATACACTGCCCACCTCTGAGTTCTACAGAAAGAAATGTTGTGTTAGAAATTACCAGGACCGTACACTTTTAAATTAGAAGGCTAAAATTGACACAAATAAACAGGATTTAGCAGTGTCTTCAGGAAATGGGTATTATGCTCTTCTACGCTTATTAGAATACCTGCTATCCTGCTGTTTAAATATTGGTAATAAAACTATGTGGCTATTTGGAGTGAAAAGAAAGGCTCTTCCAGGTATAAGTAACCAGACAGTAACTTAATTTTAAAACATTTGATTCAGTAACTATTAATCCTAATTCCCCAGTCAGCTCCCCTTTCCTCCTCTCTACTTGTACACAAACAAGGACCAGATTTGCAAATACAAATTCAGGTTGCCTCATCTGCCTACCTGTGTGTCCGGTTGTGGTAGGCATTGTTGCAGGCTCTGAGGATAGGTGCATGGGTTTATCTTCCCACAGGGCTCCTGGCTGCCACTGTGTGCAGTCCATCTTACTGTGCAGCAGTGACAAAGGGATCTCCAGGAACCTTGCTGCGCTGGTAGCGGAAATAGGTATGCCATTAAGCAAGGCAGGCTGTAGGAAATACATCATCCCCAGCCTGCAAGGCAGTGCTGCCCTGCTACAGATTGCTAGTGCAGTGGCCCACAGATCACTTTGATACAACTTTCCATTATTTACAAGTCATTACTCAGGCGGTCTTTTTCTGGGTGCTTGACAGAAATCTCAGAGCTTTCATCAGCAGACCTGCAGTATTCAGAGCTGCAAGTGGTGGCAAGCAGCAGGTCTTGAATATATAAAGCGGTATCTAAGTAACTGGGTTAGATAAGAATAAATCAGATTTCACAAATTCAGCACTTAAAGTGAGTTGATGCCTTTTGACAATTTATGCCTTTAATCTCCATGCCTCGCATCTTCCATCTGTGCAAAGTGAATAGCACCATGTCAGTTCCCAGACATACAGAAAAAATACTCATTACTTTTCCTGAAGTTGAAAGGCACAGTGGCGAAAGCTCCAATACGAAAGCCCAGAAGTAAACGAGTTCCATATTTTGCGCAGAATTTCAGTGATATGCAGTAAATAATTCATGGGCTTCCCCACCAGACTGATTTTGAGTGTTTATCCAGTCAGAGGTATCATGCATCACTCACACAGATTAAATCCATAGGTAAAGGACAGCAGACTAAATAGGAACAGGACAAGATTTAAGACGTGGTTACGGTATTGCACTGGCAAACTTGATTTGTTAACTTGTGTAACTTAATTTCATAACTTGTGTAAGTAAGTTCGAATCCGCAGACGTTTGGGATTTATTCTTGGGTTTACATCTGAGCCATGGCTTTCTGCAGTGGCTCCCTGCTGAGATGGTCGCACGGTGGCAGCCTGTCCCTGCAGGACTACTCTGCAGCATGGTGAATACCTGATGCTCTCACAAAGTGCTGCCCAATGGTTTGTTGCTCAGAGTCTGTCCTTCCCAAACTTTGTTCTCGGCAAAATTAGCACCTGGTTACAGCTTTTGCTGTGTAATGACAACTGTGGAAGCATAAATATGTGTCTGAGAGCAGTGTGACCTGCAGCGTGTGAAGGCAGCATGACTGACTTGTCACGTAAGTTACTTGCTTACAGTACAAAAACAATCTGCTTGTGCCATTAGGTACTTTATACCATAGCTGCCAACTGTGGCGAGCATTCAGTACAGCTTTGCAGCTTCCTAAGAACTGGGCACATTTCAGTACTCGTTCAACCTTGGTTGCTGTGAGCTGGATCTCACATACAAATGCCATCCCTCCATTTTTGTGTGTGTTTTTCCTGAGCCCCAGCTCAAGAACCCACGGCAGACTTGTGAGATTCAGCCCTCTTTGATGGAATTAATTTTCTCTTGATGTGCTGCCATTGCTGAAAAAAGCAGTAACAAACATGGTGGGGAGGGTATCAAAGCACTGAGGAATGCAATGGCCTGGGCAGGGTTTTGCACTTAGAGCCTACATGGTAAGTAGCACCAACTTCAGCTTTTTACAGCTTGGTGTATGGTTGCCTTATCCCCTTTCTGACCAAATTCTCAAATTATAACTTAAAAAATAAAATAAAATAATAATAATAGAAGATTTAGGTTTCTTATACAATTCAGCTTGAAAAATAAATGCAGCTGCTGATTAGTGACAATTTCCCTAGTTTGCTGAACCATCACCACTGACTATTCTGTGGGAACAAATTGCTCCATCACATCTCTAAAATGGTATTTTTTGGCACAGTTCCATAGAAAAAATTTGCTCTACATCTTCTGTGTATTTTGTTAAAAGCTGTACAATGAAATTGCACTGAACTTCACTCGCAGGATGTCGTAACTTCATGTGTAACTAATTGATAGGAAACAGGAGCGGAAAGGAGCTGAGGAAAGGAGCATTCAGCAAACATGCCTTCATGACCTGTTGTATTTAGAAAGCCCTAGTGCAGCTCCCACATTGACTCCCATGCAGCTCTCCCATGTGCATCTCCAAGTACGTGTAAAACAAAGCCAGCTGGATGCTTCTTTAGGTTTTTCAGCCACCATGTCCAGAAACAGCAAGAAGTTCATAGGTTTTGCTTGGGTAAGTGTCTGCCACTGAAAATGATTGAAAATCCTCCCCTACACTGTTAGCTCCCATCTTTCCTTGTGCCAGTAATGCTTAGCTATGCAGATGACTCTACATTTTTCACAGGTATTGTAGAGGACTTTGAAGAGCAGTTATAGTGTAAATTTTGCTAACAAATTTGGATCATTCACAAAGGAGAAAAATATTTTCACATTTAAGAATTAAAGAAACAGGTAAAGCCATATCAGGGTGCTAAAACTCCAGGGTTTACTAGCATTTACTTTACACAGAAAATGTGAATTTTCTAATTTCAGCTCTTAACTGGACATTTGGGTATTTGTTGTGGTTTGGTTTTTTTATTAGTACCTTACATGAATCCACACAAACTATGCACTATATCTTAACATGGTCTTTTCAAATTTAAAATTGTGTTCTACTGTGCAATTAGATAATAAACTTGCTTTTGAATTGCTCTGATCCCCACAACTTTTATCACTAATACATAAGTGGTCTTTCAAAAGGGTTCCCATGTGTGTTTGAAAGGCAAGATAAAAATCAACAAACCCTTCTCTGTACCATGACTCTCACTTAATCCTAAACCTCTCTAGCATGGCAGACATCAATGACCTAAAAGTTCTGATAAAACACAAATCCAGCTTTGGCAAGGAAGAAGCTGTTGCAGCTTACCGCGTTGATCTGTAAATTCTCATTAACTACTGCCGTGCACTGCTTAATTAGAAAACTCTACTTAATCAAGGTGCTTCCCAAGGAATCAATTTAAACCTAATGATACTTGTGACAAGGACAGCTGCTTAATCGGGATGGTAATTTCACTTAATTGGGACACCTTCGGGTGACATGGGTGACAACCTGCACGTCAGTTCAGTGCATTCTCCTTGTGCAGTTGCCCCCCTCTGCCCTTGCTTACAGTTGGTTCAGTGCAAACTACCTGCCACTGCTTCCCAGTGGATAGCAGCCACCTTCCTGTCGCTCTGAAGGACTTCCAGTTTGACAGACTGCTCAAAACGGTGCTTGATACAGCACTACCACAGGGAAAGCCAATTAGCTACTTCTCCGGCATAATTTTAATGAAAATATTCAGCCCCTAAAGTAGCCAAGATTCTACCATCTTAAAAAGGCTTACGAAAAGATTAGTGTCATGTCTTTGAAGTCTTAAGATGTGCAATTTCGTGTTGTTCATTAAAAAGCTTAGTCTTAACTGGGACAATTGCTGAAACTAAATTAGATGCATGCATGCCAAGGCCTCTAGCTGAGATTGAATTACCAGTATTCAACATTTAATACCTAAAGAAAAATATTATCATATAGAATCTCCTAGGATAGAGGATGGTCTGCTGGCTAAAACAAGAGCTATGATACAGAAAGGTTGTGTTTTCCTTTTTACATTAATTTTCTATTGCAGTATGAAGTCTCTGGTACATTGTTTTCGTAAGATGCAGCTTTAATAAGAGAGATGAAACATTCAGTGCCTTCAAGCAGATTCAGATTGTCTGCCGTTGCACCTGTATGAAAATAAGAGCATGCAACTGGAGGTGCTGAAATTTGCTTGCTGCTGGGTAGTCGGCTTTCTGTTGATGCAGTTATCATAGAATGATGGAATGGTTTCAGTTGGAAGGGACCTTAAATCTCACCTTCAAAACCACAGGCAGGGACACCTTCCACTAGACCAGGTTGCTCCAAGCCCCGTCCAGCCTGACCTTGAGCACTGCCAGGGATGGGGCAGCCACAGCTTCTCTGGGCAACATGTGCCAGGGCCTCACCACCCTCATACGGAAGAATGTCTTCCTAAAATGTCATCTCCATCTCCCCTCTGTCAGGTTAAAGTCATTCCCCCTTGTCCTGTCCCTACAGGCCCTTGTCCAAAGCCCCTCTCCAGGTTTCCTGTAGCCCCTTCAGGCACTGGCAGCTGCTCTAAGGTCTCCCCTTAAGGAGCCTTCTCTTCTCCAGGCTGACCCAGCCCAACTCTCTCAGCCTGTCTCCAGAGCAGAGCTGCTCCAGCCCTCACAGCATCTCCGTGGCCTCCTCTGGACTCACTCCAACAGCTCCACATCCCTCTTGTGTTGCTGCCCCAGAGCTGGATGCAGGACTGCAGGGTGGGGGTCTCCCCAGAGCTGAGCAGAGGGGGAGATTCCCCTGCCTTGGCTTGCTCCTCTTTATGCAGCCCAGGACTATTGTACAGACCCGAATTTCAGAGAGCAGAGATTATTATGGCTGACACTGAATTAACCCATTTTAGCTTGTACTTGCAATTAAACTGTGTTTGCCTACTCCCCCATCAACAAAGCTTTTTTTTTTTTTTTTTTTTTTTTTAATAGGAGATAAGGATCAAATAAAGGAGAAGGAGGCACCTACATATTATCTTCATTGACCTAAGCTACAGAAGCAGAGAACACTCAACATCAGTGTAGACATAATGCGAGCTATCCAAATGTTACAAAAAAACACCAATTGCTTTTGAATGAAGCTGTGATCTTTTAGAACTAATGCCAAATACACCAGCTATCATATCAGTGGTGTATAGCACTGCTTTCTTATAGCCCTCCTTGAAAACTTACTGTAAACTAGTGACTTGTCATATTTTCAGACAGGTTTAGGGGATCCTTCCCAGCTACCTTATGTGGTTTTACTCATATACAATGGGATCAGTGTCACAGACAGATAAAAGTAACATTGCCTTGCTTTCAAAAGCGAGACAGAAACAGGCCATTTTCCTTGTAACATTAGGGAAACAGAGATTAGCAGGAGAGGAAGCAACTTAGAGTACGCACTAAATACCTCTCACATGAAACTGAGCCTGCACCCCAGCATTTTAGAAAGCTATCCTGGAGGTTTTACTTGAGAAGAAGCAACCTATCAAGGATTTTGTCTCAGAGAAAGGAGATTTATAAAATGTTGCTGGGGGAGAAGATCTTATTATTGTTACCCTTACTGCCTCAAACAACACCTTGCAAAACCTGCTGCCACAAGAAACCCAAAGCCTGCTTTTCAAGCTCACCGCCAGCAGCAGCCTATTACAACAAATGCAATGACGATAATGAAAGCTGTCTCATGAAGCCCTGCGACAATTACAGCTGCGTGCACTGTGATCGTAATACAGCAGATTAATCGTGCTCTGGTCCTCGAATGAGACCCATAAATCAGCACGATGATGTCATACAGTGATTCACACTTGAGGTGTGACTCATGCAGCTGGAATAATTGTGTGGCAGGTCATTCAATGAAAGAGCACATTACAGGATTGAGGCTGCTGATTTATGAATTAGTAAGGGTGCATGGAGAAACAAGATAATCAGTACTACAGATCAGGTACCTGCCCTGGCTAGTTTGCATATTTAACGTGAGACACAGGTTTCCTCTCAGCTCTGACAGGGTTTTATTAAATACTCTGCAGTTTTATTATACAAGTAAAAGTCCTCTTTAAGCTTGACTTTGTACATGTATGTAAATTATTAGTTTTTTAAAAGAAAACCTTGTGACATAGCAAAGTATTTTTCCAGCTTCTGTACAAAATAGCTTTTTTTTCTCTTTTTCTGGTAGAAGGCATTGAATTTTTCACTGCATTAAGTGGCCTGTGTAACTTTTACAAAAGTGGTATAAACCACCTGAAATATGCAAAAATTCCAAAGTGCACTCCGACAGCTAATGCTTTGCAAATACTTTATTACACAAATTACATTCAGCTTCTGAAAATAGTGTTCTAACAGTGATACCATCTAAAAATAAGACATCCCAGAAACACATCAAGTTTGGAAGAAGAAAAAAATTAAATAGAGACTTTTTTCTTTCCTTCAATGCAATATAATGTTAGTGATTTTAAAAAAATAGAAGAAGATTTAGCAGCTTTATTTTCTTGTGGCACTGTATTTTCTCTGTACTGCAACAGGTTAAGGACATTGAAGAGGAAAGGCACAAAACAGAAATTGGCAACTGAATAGTTACAGGAAAAGTAATTTGATGAAGCAGATAGTATGACTTATTTACAAGATCCCCAGTTTAAAATGAGAAAATACTACTGCTTTAAATCAGTGCTGCAATTAGAAGACTTCGCTTTATTAAGATGCTCACATAAAAAACAACAGCACTGATATGGAACTTTCCTACACTCCTCTACCTAAAAAACAGAACTAAAACCAAACAAAAACTAAAGGAACCAGTGTACAGCCCCACACAGACTAGTACAGTTTACAATTAAATACACAAAATCTTAAACGTGCTTAAGGGAAAAGGAATATGACTTTTTGGGTTGGATCATATAATAGAGAACTTAAAGGCTGGTTTCAGGAGGATGAAGGTGCTGGTGGAGTTGGAGGTGCTGAACACTCTTCCTCTGAATCTGTGCCTTCATCTTCATCTTTTTCTTGATCACTGCCTTCAGTGCTCACTCGGTCAAAACCTTTTCGACTGTAGCTCTTGTGACTTGCAAAAAAGTTCCCAAGGTTAAGGCCACCACTGCCTTTCCCTGTGGAAAGGAAAGGTTTGTTGTAAGGTTTACTTTACTCTATGGGGGAATAAAAATCTATCTACTGATTCACCAGGATAACGGAGAGTATTTTACGTGTCCTTACAGAAATTGTCTTTAAAGATCAGCACATTAGCAGCAAAAGCTAAGTACAGAGATTATGAATGAGAAAGGAAATTAATTTTTGCAGTAGAAGTTTTAAACAGCATCCGTTGTTTCACTAAGTCTTTATGCAGCCTACTTGTGTTCCCAAGTTTGCCCTTCATCTCAAAGTGCTTTATTTCCTTCACCAGATTTAGATAACCCATTATAACAGGTACTGCTCTGCCACTGGCAGTGACACATCCTCTTCAGTGGGCAGATAATGATGGATGAAAGGTGTCATAGAATACATTTCCACAAAACACCTGAGGTTTGCCCCCAGTCCTTTCTCTGAGAACATTCCATAAAATCTGTTATTCAACTAGAAGTGGGTAGAAAAAAAGCCTCCACTTATTGTTCTTAAAAGATCCTGAATGACTCAGACTTACCTCTAACTCTGCCTAAAATTCTTCCTGAACTTGAATCAAGTTTGTGTTCCTCATCACCTGAAAAACAAAGATTTCAAAAATAAGCTAAAAAAAATTATATGATTAAATATAAATTAAATATGAAATAGAAACCCACAAAATTAAATATAATTAAATAATTATCTAGGATACAAAGCACAGACATTCAACAAATTGACCAGCAGCTCTAACAAGCAAAACTGATACTTTCCAGTTCCTTGATTAAGGTGAAATTATAATTCCTAACAAAATCACCATACCACAGATGTACAGTTTACACCAGTTTGACCATTAAGAAGATTCACATGCAAGATATTTCTGAGAATTTAATTCCCTCAACTGTTCACTCATGTTACTGTGAAGAGTTTATAGGAAGGACAATAACCTTGCTATTTATAATGTACACAACTACATTGCAGCACACTGCAAACTGCAGCTTGACATTTGAAATGGTATCGTTTCCCTTGAAAGAAGACTGTTTTATGGAAGACAGTGAATTTCTTCAGGTATTTTGGAGGAACTTTCTCTCCCCCTTCACACACTGCATCTATCCTCCTCCCTGGTACCTCTTCCCGTCCTTCAACTAAAGAAAATATCAGTGCCATGACCTATCTGTCTTTTCTTGTATGCTACGCAGTTTCTATATACCTGTGCAAGAAGTTACTTTTACCAGTGTAACTGTATCATGCTCCTTGATACAGTAAATTCAAACACTGCTTGAATCCAACTGGAATGCAAAGACACTATTATAGATCATATCCATTAATGGCAGTACTGCAGTAGTATAGAGTGTTAGTACATCTAATGTGCTAAACTTGTTTGAACACAAAGAAGTTAGGAAGCTTTTATCTGAAATCTTCAAATAAAATACATCCAGTTCAGCTGCACAGCAACAGAAGATCTCTGAATTACCTAATCTGCCATTGTTATGTCCTAGACAGTAGCAGAACCATTTTCTTTAACTATTGCATGTACATTTTCTTTGCTTGATGAGAGTATCTTGATAAAGCTATTTATGCAATACAAAGTATCATGATCAAACTCCTACTTTAGTCTACCATTTTCTCAAAAATAATTTACTACAAAATGTGAACTAGCAGCACATTTACATAGCATTGTAAGTACCAGTTAAAGCTCTCACAGCAATGCATAGAGGTCCATTATGGTATCTGACTCACAAAATGCACAAGGTAGTAATGAACAATAATATATAATGCCTTGTAAATGTTACCTGTTTGCTTTTTGCGTATACTTTTAGAGTCCTTTGTTCTCAAAAATTTAAAGATCCCAAACTGAAAATCAAACTATGCTCAAAAGTATTAAAATGTATGTATTCTAGACATAAATTTTGTAACATGAATATATTCCAATTATTTCATTTCTGAGACACAAATTTTTGGCTTGACACCAATTAAAGTTTTAGATACATGTTCTGAAAAGGTGGTGGCTTGAGATGTAATGTTAAAGGCTGCAGTTGCTGTGTGCACACTGATTCTTCGTTTGCATGCAGTGTCACAGTAACTGTTCAGAAGGGTAAAGGGACAGTGAGCCTCTCTCTTCATACCCTCATGCCTCAGTATTCAGCAATGTTTTGAACTGCAGTAATAAAAGCCTGTTCTCTAGAGTTACTCACGGTTACCTCCATAGACAGTTGTCTTCCTCCACCGCATAAATAATAAAATTGCCAGCAGAACAGCAACAGGGATAATTAGAAGAGTTGTAATAAGAACAAATGAAATTCCGGTGCTGGTGTGTTGTTGGACTAAATGTTGTTTTTCCTGCTTCTTTACAGGGTCTGTTGATTCTGGGTTGTTTTTCAATCTGCCTTCTACAACTGTTCCTGATTCTTTAAAGAGAAGACAATTTCAGCATGCAATCCATTTGCATCAAGCAACAGAACAAGGCATTAAAGAACAAGCTAGAATACCTGAAGTGTATAACAAGGAGTAACAAGGACACAAAGGAAAAACACTTATGGAGACATTTTTAACTCTTGCTGATGTTACCCCAAAGTAAGGCAAAGAGAGTCTGAATGATATCACTCACTAGCAAAGATGCTCTTCCTTTTTCTCAATGGGGAAACGAGAAGTGTCAGGGAGAGATTATTCTTAAACATTATCTATGATTTAAGAGACAGGAAAATCCCCAAAAGATCTGTTTTTGCAAGTAGGTGTGTGATGTAATGTTAAATAAATATCTCATTCTGATAATAACACTTCCACAGGTAATGTAGAAATCCAGTATATTATGTATTACCATAAAAAAAAAAGGAAGGCATTTAAAGTTTTTTTAATAAAACTTGTGACAAAGGGTTATATTTTCCAAACTCCCACGAGAGAACTTTGGCTCTGAAAGTCTGGAGAACTTTTGAAAACTGTACCTAAGCATTCCTGACTAATTTATTACCTCTCCACCTACAAGGAGAAAACCAATTCCAGTAAAATTCTCTAATCTGTTTTGTATGTGCATAAAGAATCACATGCTTTGTGCTAACGTAATGAGTAAATATGTCTAGCTATGTATTTTAAAGTCTGATTTAACTGCTGTCCTGGGTTTGGCTGTAACAGTTATTTTTCTACTTCCTAGTAGCTGGTGCAGTGCTGTGTTTTGGCTTTAGTCTGAGAACAACGCTGACAACACATCAGTGTTTTAGTTGTTGCTAAGTAATATTTACCCCAATCAAGGACTTTCTGAGTCTCATGCTCTGTCAGTGAGAAGGGGCATGTGAAGCCGAGAGGAAGCAGAGACAGAGCACCTGACCTGACCTAGCCAAAGGTGTATTCCATACCACAGCATGTCATGCCCACTGTATAAATTGGGTGGAGCTACCTGGAAGGCCCAGATAGCTGCTCGAGTCGGGCTGGGTATCGGTTGGCAGTTGGTGAGCAATTGTATTGTGCATCACTTGTGCTTATTGTTTTTTTTCCTTTCTCCTTTTAGTTTTGTACTCTCTCCCCTTGTTATTTCCCTTATCATTATTATTATTGATGGTAGCAGTAGTGGTTTGTGTTATACCTTAGTTACTGGGCTGTTCTTATCTCAACCCATGGGAGTTACATTCTTTTGATTCTCCTCCCCATCCCTGCAGGAGGAGGAAAAGAGGAGGAAGTGAGTGAGCGTCGGCATGGTTCTGAATTACTGGCTGGACTTAAACCATGACAGCTGCATGTCTTAAGTAGCTGTGTCAGGAACACACTCTGAATCAACTCCATTTTGATTCTGTATCAAACTTAAAACGATGCTTTGTTCTGAAAGAATAGCAAATGCTTCAGTTTACACTGAACACACTAATACAGTGATAACAATTTTAGTGCTGTCTGTTCAAGTAGTAGTTACAGCCAAGAGCAACTTTCCTCCACCATCTTGTCCACCTCTGAGCAAAACTACAGTTCTCCACACAGGAGAACTCCTACGTCTCCACAGTCCTCCACTTCACAGCAGCACAATAGTAACAGCCTGCCACAAGGAGGCTGTGACAATACGTGCCACTCCTGTCCATTTATTAAGCAGAGGATGGCACAAAGTCCATTGCTACCTGTTTTCTTCAAGTGGAGTTGAAAGATGTTAATTTCAGTACAGGTACCCTAAATAGTTTTAGAGTTTGTTACTTATGAGCTGTTTCTGGTGGTACTATTGCAGTTTTCTCTAAAGCATTAGGACCACCAGCTAGCTATCTCCCTAAAGAAGCCAAAATGCATTATTAATGTAACTCTAGATTTGTTCTACTATGAATGCTGTATTGTGAACACTTCACTTCTGAGTGCCTCAGTAGGGCTGATGTACCAATAGAGAGAAAACAGAAGGATAACTGTTTTGACAATAAGGATTTAACTGTTTTATAATCTCAGGCTCCTTTATTCTACTTTGTTCTATATGCTTGGAATTGCCAGTTGGGATCTGTTGGTATTCTCCTCTGTCTGCACATACACGGCTAAAGCAAATCGTACACGCTCTGATTCAACCAAAGAAAAACATTTATGAATGTGTGAATATTTTATAGAGACCTCCCAGCAGACTGGTACTGTTTTTCTTAGAGGGAAATGAACTTTTCTTTTTCAACATAAAGGACCTACATAATGATACAAATAGTTAAAACTACTTCTCATCTTCCAAAACTGCTATATCTCTACATGTATTTTTTATCTCCTTATAGTAAGTTTTTACATGTTTTTATTTTCTTTTTGTTTTCCTTTTTCTTGTCATTTTCATGAAGATAAGAGGAAAAAAAAAGCAGTAAACCTAGGGAAATAAATATGAATAGAAAAATTTGGGGTTTTTGCCATATGGTATGACTGGCAAGGCTGTGTATTGAAAGACTATGCAGAAAGATAAACCATTTGCCATTTTAAGTAAGATTTTTGGTTGAGGGTTTTAAAACAGAGGGAAGGGTGCTGGTGTGTGTGTGTGTGTAACTATCACAGTTACATTTCAGAGCTATTTCTGCATCCAAAGGGAGCTGACACAGATACCAACCAGGACCATACCAGATGGTGGTACAGAATTAATCCACTTATTAAATTTTTATCTTAGTGTCTGTAAAGCACTTGTCATCACTGAAAATGAAATGTTTGGATTTGCTGCAAAATAGCCTCTACTAAGTAACACTGCTCATTTTATCTGTATGAAATGATGGTGAAAAGTAACAGTCAAACTAGATAGCGCTCTTGCCTCCAACTTGGCAGAAGCCTGTTCCTAATCTATGTGAAAATACTGGTTTCTTCATTTTCATTATGAATCAGACTAACCTTTTATTTCCTGTACCTCAATACCAGCCTTTTTAACTGACCGATGTTCCATTTCTGTAAAACAAAATTATTCTTCAGGACAACTGACATTTCAGAAAGACAGTGACATTTCTCTGCTAGCTTTCTCAAATGTTCAGTACAATCCTACAGTAAACAATCCCATCAGCTTCACCAAGGAGAGTCAATATAAATGATTAAATAGCTCACAAGGCCATGGAAATAAGAAAGAGCTTGATCCATGGAAGGTGTTTGCAATAAGTAACTCTTATGCCACAGAGAGATTTTATGGGCACATGTTAAGGTTCAAGGGAGTCCGACAAAAATAAAAATGTCCATTATAATCAAAATCACAATGGATTAAAGGCTGTCTGAAGCAGGGCTCATTAGCTACTGCAGTTTTATATTGCAGATAAAGCTAAAAAGAAAATTATATACAAGGACTTTCCTCCACCTGCAGGTGATGAATAATTCCATTATTATTTTATTCTAGTGTTTCTTTAAATAAAACCCCAGATTTTTTCTTGTTCAGGTTCCTATATGCACAAAAAGTCACATCCAGTCAGAATTACAATTTATGTGGTCCAGTCTCCTGTTACTAAGAGCAGCTGATACCAGATGCCCCAAAGGAAAATCCATGAATTATAACTGGACAAATATGGAATAACTAGCTTAGTCAGAAGTTCATTTATAACAGCAGAGTCTTACTGGTTGACTAACACCCTGAAGCCTGAGCTTTATCTCTCTCATGCATTTTTTATCCAGTATAATGTAACAGTGGATTATATTTTTATTCCTGTAAAATATCTAAACTCTCTTTGAATCCTACTAAATTGATGTCTGACTAATCAGGTCCCTCTTGCTGAAGTCAGGCTGCTTGCCCTGGGTGTTACTAGATTAGAACTGGGAAGTGTTTCCACTTCATGGAAATAGGACTTCAAATTATCCTAGATTCATTGTCTAATGATAAAGACCCCAATGAAATGAATATAAATTTTAAGTTGACTTGTGTTTTTACTTCAGCCCCTGGGAGTTTCCTGTATGATAACCTCAAAAGGAAGCAGTTGACTTCTCAGCAAATGATACATTAAAATTACTAAAATGCTGAAAAATCATGCTATTGTTTAAGTAGGCAGTGACATGACAAGAGATAGATGTACCACAAGGCAAATGCATTTTGATTCCTGCTGTGACAAACTCATGCACTCAGGACACTTGTTTGATAGGGCATGCAGCAATGCTAAGAATGGTCTTCTAATGCAAACAGAGCTGTAGCACACAAATTCTGCAGGCAGAGCTTGTAGGGTACTGAAATCATTGTCATTAAGCCAACAAGCTTTTGGCCAGTGGTACCAGCTAAGTGGTACTGACTTGAAGATACAGAATGTGAAGTAATGACATTAAGAACAAAAAGAACATACTTTCTGTGGATGCAAACTTCCACACTGCTCTGGCATGAACATCTCCAACAAATACTGTTTTATCTTCTGAAGCAACAACATCATGTGGCATCTCAAACCTCTGTGAAGATAAGCAGTCACAAATTATTCTTTAGTGTCTACACGTTCAGGAGGTCTCCTTAATCCTGGACTTGAGACTGGTCATATTCAGTCCTTAGACTGGAAAAAGCAGTAGCTGATGGTGTGAAGGCCTAACAGGAGTCAAGGGAGAGGAATTAAATTTCTATGGTAAGTTTGCCTTCTCCAAGGATAGCAACATGGAGATTATTCAAAGTATTCAACCTCAATATTTTTATATTTATAATATTTATAGTATTTATAAATTTATAATATTTATAATAATTATATTTTTTCATTCAATTTCATCCTATGAAATATAAAAATAATTACTCTTTGTCTCAAGCCCCCATATTTAGTTTTTGTCAGAGTTTGTATGTAACACAGCTATTTGCTATACTCGGGAATAAACCCCTCTCTATAATATAACTTAAAACTCAACTGCAAATAGCAGAAACTATACGTAATCCAGAAATGTGAATCTTCAAATTCATTCTTTACTCTAACACAATCTATGGAATTTATTTTTTTTTAATAAGCATAATTTTTAATGTACAATTTTGTATGAATGACATTTAGGTTTAGCTTCCAAACTAACCTTCTGTAAGGAAGGGATGTAACCATACAGTTGAATATTATTTCTGCTTAGGAATACACTCTCTTTTTGTCAATTAGTTATCTTCTAAATATATGAATACATCAAGCCATGCATTCTTCTCTTAAATTAGCTTTTAAGAACTGTCTGAGGGCAATGAAGTAAACATTAACCTGAATGAAGGTATTATCTGTAAGAATCATCTTGAGGATAGTATATTTCAAATGTGTACCACATGTAGCAACTAAGACCCGAAATTCTAGTGTTAATATGATAAAGTAAGTGATTCTCAGTAAAGAATTCCCTTTCAACACCTTACATTATAAAATACCTTATTTTCTATGACGGTTTTATAAAAGTTGGAGAAGTAGGATGCACAATTATAGGCACCAGGCACTTTGTCCAATACTTTACCTTTCTAAGTGGAATAAAAGTATCAATTATTTCTCCAGTAGAGAAGTTCATCACAAATCCTTGTACTGGTTCTGCCTCTCCAGGGTAAGGCATTCCATTAACTGCAAAGAGGAGACCTGCAACAACATCAGATTTTCTTTAACAACACACATATAACAAACTATAGTCAAGATGAATTTGAATAGTATAGATGAAAAAAGCATGGCTGATAGAAAAAGAGAGACAGACTGAAATGTCTGTCAACTCAATGGGAAACTAAATCACAAGAGGAAAGTTAAGCGAGGTATTGCAGGTGAAAGCTTGGCATATAAAAGATGCACATTTTGTTCAAAGGAGAAGAACAAACCAAGCAATAGATTACAGATTGGTTAAATGTAAAAAAGGAACCTGAAAGCACTAAAAAAAAAAAGTATCTGAAGAATGCTTTGATAAGGATGCCTGATGGGTAATGGAAGGTTCTTTAAATGCATCAAAAGCAGAAAGCCAGCTAGGAAATCAGTGGGACCACAAGAGAAAAGGTGTGAAAGGGCAACTCAGGTTGATGAGGGGCCTGTGGCACAGAAGCTCAGGTTTTGTTATTTTTTTCTGTTGAGTGTGTTGGGGAGATTCTGACACTCATTTTTTTTGTAGCTAATAGGTCAGAGGCACCAGTTCAACTGGAAGGAGACACGCAAAAGATGTTAGACAAGTTGGAGGTTAATAATTCACCAGGTTTGGATAGCATTCACTCAAGTTCAGAAAGAAGTCAAATGTGAAATTACAGACTTCAGGCCAAGCTGGAATAACCTAGCACTGCTAACAGCCACTCCTCCAGAAGACTAGCAGACTGCCAAAGTAATGCCCTCCTACAAGAAGGGCTCAAAATGGTGCCTGGGAAGTACACATCAACTATTCTGGCCTCCATCCCCATTAAGATGGTAGAAACCGTAATGAAGAATAAGACACGTGGACTGTTGGAAACAAGTTGGCATCTCTTTCTTTAAGGGGAAATTGTGCCTCACCTCTCAATGGGGAGAAAAAGCATACAGCTAAAGGAGATTCTGTGGACATGCTTGGATTTTCAGAAAACCTTTGACAAGGTTGTGCATCAGAAGGTATTACAAAATGTGAGTTCTCACTGGGCTGAATGAAAGACCAATTAATGAGCAGGAAGCAAAGAATAGAGCTTAAGGACAGAGTTTATAATTTTTCAGGATAGAGAAGTCTGAGTAGTACAATCCTGCAGGGATTGCAGACACACAATTTCATTCAATAGTCTTCACCAATGACCTGAAAAATGGGGAGAACAGTGACATCTCCCAGTCTGAGGTACTGAGTTCTGAAGAGTAGTCAAAAGCTTGAGGATATTAAGGAAGTCTTGAGACTGGATTACTCTGCCTCTCAAGAGAAGTCCTAATGAAGTTAAAGATGTTAGAAGAGCAAGGCAACTACAATCGTCAATGGGTTGAGAAATTAAATGTCTTATAGGGAGAGATTAAGGTGGCTGGAGTTCTTTGGTTCGGAGAGGAGAAGCTAAGAAGCAACAGATCTGGGGAGTGTGGAAGTGTTTTTCAGCAACTCTCAAAATGCTGAGACTTAGAATCACTCAATGAAACTGTATTACTTTTTTAGATTAAAAAAATTAAGTGGGTAGTGAACTTCTGGTGCTGGTAACTGCAGGATCAAGGGGGCAGACAGTACAAGCCAGTTCATAATGGGGTTAGGAAAACTCATGGGCAATAGGTCTATACGAAGAAGAGATCAGGAGCTACCTCCTAACACCCTTAAATAAAATGCTTGTGGATGCATGAGGAGCAGGAGAGGAATGGATCACAGAACGCAGCCAGGCTTAC